>NC_069707.1:26567651-26870681 GCF_023699985.2 Odocoileus virginianus | reverse complement strand
AAAAGAAGCATGCATGCAAGACACACGACGTCTGATTCCAGTCCCCCTTCGTTACCACCTAGAAATTGCAGTTTGGTCTTAGTTCTGTCCCTCCGGGGGTCAAGTAGGATCTGAGATCTCTCAGGCAGTGTGGGAGGCCACTAGGGGGTCCCACCGCCGCCCACCCTCCCACGGGCCACGCGCCCAGCTTCCCCTTCCTTCCGGGCCCGGCACCTCGACCCGACCCCTCCCGCCCGCCGCTCTCCCCTCAACCTCCGCAGCCGGGCCGGCCCGCTGCTCACTTGAGCAAGTCCTTGGACTCGGCAGACAGCCTGGCCATGTTGGCGGTGGACAGGGCGGACAGGTGCGGCGGCGGCGGCATCTGGCAGATGGTGCAGGCACAGGGCAGCCCGGCCCAATGCTGGAAGCCGCTGCCCAGCTGCAGCGCGGGAGGCGTGGACGGCGCCTTGAGCAGCGAGTGGGGAGGCCGGATGGTGCCGATGGCGGGCAGCGAGGCAGCAGACAGAGGCGACGAGGCGTTGCCAGACGAGAGAGCGCCGCCCAGGATGGGATGCACCGGGTGCACGGCGTTGGCGGCGTGCGCTGGGTGGCCGGCCGAGTGGCCCACGGTCCCGCAGTGGAAGGCCGAGTGGTGGCCCCCGTATATCTCACCAACCAACCTCTTCATCTCTTCCAAGGAGCTGGTGAGCATGAGGATGTAGTTTCTGGCCAGCAGGAGAGTGGCGATCTTGGAGAGTTTGCGCACCGAGGGCCCGTGCGCGTATGGCATGACCTCGCGCAGCCCGTCCATGGCTAGGTTCAGGTCGTGCATCCGCTTGCGCTCGCGTCCGTTGATCTTCAGTCTCAACTGCTGGAGGTCCTGCTCCGACAGCTGCTTCTTGATTTTGTACTTGCTGCTCTCGCCCGCGGCCTTGGCGCCGGCCCGCGAGAGGCTTTCCCCGGGCATCTTCTGCACCATGTCGCCCTGCGTGGACGAGACGGAGTTGAGGCGGCTCTCCTGGTGGTGGTGATGGCGGTGGTGGTCCCTCAGATACAGCTCGTCCATGTCCGGAGATGAGGCTCTGCTGGACACAGAGCTTGAATCAGAATTCATTTTATTATAGGGGATGCGGCCCTACCGTGGGGAAGCTTTAGGCGGGAAATTAGAGAAAATCTTGAATTAAAAAAAAAAAAAACCAAAAACTGCAGAGCCCAGCAGCCCACTTCTCAGCGGCAAGACGTGAGAAGAAAAGCTGAGACACTGCCTTTCCCCGCCTTTCTCCCTCCCCACTCCCTTCTCTCTGGTTTGGCTGTTTCCTGGACAGCTCGTTGGTGAGTGCTTGAACTAACCTCAAGCTGAAAAAGAGGGGCTTTTATAGAGCTGCGGCGGAGAAAAGAGACAAAAGGAACCCTCCTATCTGTCCTGGGCTGGTTAGGATGACGTGCCATCATTCAGGGCGGTGCGCTTTGCTGTCCCATTTAGCAAGGATTCCTATTCATATTCATTGTGGGGCCGCCCTGGGACACCTCTGCTCAGAACTGCTAGGAGCCCCCAGGCACAAAACCCTCTGATTGACACTCTCACCGCTCCAGCTCGCGCCTTCTGGATTTAAAAAAAAAAAAAAGAAAGAAAGAAAGAAAGAAAAGGAAACAACTTTCCTCCACCCCACTCCCCTTCCTAATTTCCCTAACCAAAGCACACCTCAAGGCACCGAAGGAAGGAAATGGAAGGGAGCCAGGTGGAGATTCCTCTGGGGTTGGAAAGAGGAATTGAAACTCCTCTCTTTCACAGCTACTCCCAAGTTTTGGAAAACGTGGGCAAAAAGAAGCTTCAGTAGAACGGTTTCAATGACGGGGATGCACAGGAAGGGCAGGTTCAACATGCCGGGGTCAAGGTGGGAGGGACGGGATGCCTGCCGACGTGCACGGCCCGAAGGTCATTTCATTAGGTTTCTTTCCCTAATCACTGACATTGTGCTTATTTTGTTTATGGGGCCCTCCGGTGCGGTTGTAATGGGATGTCCGTATCTGGTGACGGGGGTGTGCCCCCAACGCTGCTGTGAGAATGGGTCTCTGGCTTTTTATATCTTTTCTTTCGTTTTGAAAAATAGATTACTGAAAGAATTTCAATGTTGCCAGATTCTGTAACTTCTTAGACCTGGAAACGAGGAAACAAACCTACCCGGGCGTTCCAATGAGAGCCACTTGAGAAGGAGACAAGAGGAAAAGTGGCCGGGGAGGAGGAGGGAGGGAGTTAAGGATTGCAAAGTTTCCCGAGAACACCGGGACAGACTGTTTCTTCTCCGGCCACCCCCAACTCCCGGACCCCGGCGCTGGCTGAAGATGGCGGAGCGGTCCCCCTCCCGCAGCTCGGCCGGAGGGCCTTCGAGCGCTGTGCGCGCCCGGGCGGAGCATCCCGACTCCGCGTTCCCCGGCCGGGGCCGGCCCCACACCCGCGGTCCGGGAGAGCGGGAGCTCAGGGTCGAATAATAAACTACAACTGTGGGTATGTGTGTGTGCGTGTGTGGTTTGGCACCATAAGATCTGAAGAGCCTCTTGTGCGTCCGCGCGTGGGCCCTGCGGTCCCGCGCAAGTCCATGCTGGGGAATAAAGAGGAGGCCAGCAGTTTGGAGCCTTCGGTTCCAGGGGGGAGCTCGGCGCCGACCTTTCTTCCCCCTTGCTGAGTTTTTGTCAGTCGGAACAAGCTAAGCCGCGTGAGAGGCCGGAAGGCAGAAATCCCCGGAAGGGGAGCGGCCCCAGGGGCAGCCTCTAGAAAAACCTGGGCACCTCCACGCTCCGGCCTCGGAGGAACCGGAGAAAAATATTAGGCTGCGGCTGAGAGTCTGGGTGACAAGTGCAAAACTGAAACAATCCCGGAATCTCGAGCAGTCAGGGCCTCACACTGCGCCGCAGAGTCGCTGCAAGCCTCCAGGACTCGCGCGGTAAAAGAGGCTTCACTTTTCATTGACGCAAATGGAGCGGCCGACAGGAGAGGGATGCACGCCCAGGTCCCGAGCTCGCGCGCTCCGTGAGGCTGTGCCTCGTCACCGTCACGCCGCGAAAGCAGGTCGAGTGGGGAGACGCGACGTGGGGACGGATCCTTTCTCGACACCGATCACTGCGTCTCCGTAAAGTAAAAATAAAGGAAATGGCCAGCACCCCCTCGTCAAGGCCAGGATCTTAGTGCCCTTGAAGATTGGGCAGAAGCCTCTCATTCTCCTGTCGCTTCCAAAGAAAGTTTCTTAAAACGAAAAATCCAAGGGATTCGGTTGGATGTGGAGAGACTGGTGTCCAAACGCACTCCTAATATCCAAGCAAAAGGAATGTTTCCTAATGCACCGGACTGGCCCATCTGAACTCAGATAACGACATCCCCCGAGCTGCTTTTGAGCAAAAGGGTTCCAGAACGCACAAGTTCGGACAACGCCCCAGGTGATGGACGGAAGCTGGGGGAAGAGGCGTGGTCCAGACCACAGCCTTCAGAGGCTCTGCTGCTGATCAAGGTGTGTGGAGCCGTGAGCGCTAGACCCGAGCAGAAGCGGCTTCCTTGCCTTTGGGCCAGTACACAGGTCCGGCCCCCTGTCAAAACCACCTTCCTGACCCTTGGGTATCGACCTCTGTCCTTCCCATGCCCCAAGTGAGAATGCTCAGTTTTGACTTCAGGAAGTAGTAGCAAGGTTTAGTTTGAGCAGAAGGGTTGCAAATAAAGGAGTAGAAAAATCAGGCCGCTGAAAGGTATTTACCTTTAAAAAAATCGCTATTTCCTCAATGGACAATATGAAATAAAGTGTAAAATCTCCCTCCTCCCCCCGCCCTGCCAATTAATAGAGAAGGTAAAGTTGCAGGGGGAGCGGCGAGGGAAAGTGTGTGTGTTGGGGGTGGGGGTGGGGAGCAGTCCGCTCAATACAAGCTAAAGAATTCACTTGCGGGGCTGAAGAGACTGGGGGCTGTGTTTTGGAAGTCTGAAACAGAAGCCTCTTCCCCCCGCTGCATCTTTCCACGGAGAGAGGGACAGAGGCTGACAGCAGCCAGGCCCAAGGGGGGCTGCACTGGGTGCAGAAGGGGCGCCGGGCCTCTGCCTGCACGGACCTGATCCACTCCATCCCCAAAAGGTTTTCGGCTCCAGTACGGAGGCAATGCTTGGAGTGTGTCCCGGCCTGAGGTCCTCGGGCACAGTCTGGGACGCGCAGGTCCTTTCCTCTCTAGTCGCACTCTGCTTTCCCCAAGGGCCACTTTGTGTGAGCCTGGGGTGGCTCAGGGCCAAAGGCCCCAGCCAGGCAAACAGTTTTAGCCTTCCTGGAGTCCCATCCTCTCCTGGGAGGCTTGTCCCCCCCTCCTTGGCTTTTGGCAAAGAGGGAGAGTGACTGTAGTTTTGCTCGCCATAAAATGGGTTGGTGCTAGCCAGGGCCGAAACGGCAGAGGCGTGCACCAGGCACGGGGGCGCTTCTCCTGGGCGCCGGTCTCGCGGAGTCGCTTTGGACTCGGAAAATGCACTTCCACTCGACTCCCCCACCCCCGAGCTCAGCCCCTCGGGATAAGCCCGCAGCCCGAAAGGGAGCAGGCTGGAAGTCCCACTCGGGCAAGCAGATGGATTGCTTTCCGAGGGTCGTCTCTGCCATCGCCCACCCCCCGGCCCGTGCTGGGAGGGAAGAGGAAGGCAGCCGGCGTTGGGCCGAGCCAGCGGCTGCCTAAAGGAACCTCAACCGGAGACACGCCGTGACCTTGGCCCTGGCCGGGGGCCCATCCTGCAGGCCTGGAGCGGAGTGAGCGGGCGGGCGGCAGCGGGGCCGCGCTCTCCAGGCCACACCCCGCGCCCTGGCTGCCCGGGTGGGCGACGGCGGGGAGGCGGGGGTCGTGCTCCGGCAACAGGTGCGTCCCAAGGCCCGCGGGCTTTTCCCGGCCGGGCAGTCTCGGGTCTGGGAAGAGCCTGTGAGTTTCTCAGCCTCTGCACAACACTAGAAAAGTAGCAGGTCGGCGCGGGGACCCGAGAGGAAGAGCCGCCCTGCCTGGCCGGCGCGCCCCTGGCGCACAGCCTCAGCTCCGCAGCCGCGGACGGGACGCAGCCCCGGCTTCGGGGGACCGCGCCCTCCAGCGGCTTCGCGGCTCTTCCCGACCCCCTCCCATCTCCAGATCGCCGGGGGGCCGTGTCTTACCGGTGGCCCGGTGCGCGCCGCTCCGCAGCTCCAGCCGCCGAGTTCCTCGCCAGAAGCTGCCGCTCTGCCCGAGGCCGCGGCGATTTGGGCGCAGGAGCGATCGCCACCCCCCACCGCCCCCAAACCCTCCTAAGAGTCCAGCGACAAATGTCACGCTGGCTGACCTGCCGGGCGGCCACTGTGAGGAGCCGGTCAGTCGACCACGTACGCGGGCTTCTCTCGCTCAAGCCTCAAACTTGACCGGCAGAAACTTTGGCCAAGACCGAACAGCAGGAGGCTGCCCTGTGGGCTTCACCTTTTAACCCAACCCCCCTTCGGAAACAAAAGGGATAAAAGGGAAACCCAAATATCTCTAAAGATGCTCCGTCATGGGCCACCGGAGGAATAGCCTAAAAACTAGTTGACCACGGAGGAACTTCTCAAAAAAGTAGTTTCTTTCTTTATCTGCTGAGTAAAACATTCACTTCGCAACAATAGCAACGGAGACCGGGTCATCCAGACTCTTGGGTTGATCAAAGAAGCCGTTACAAAAAAAAAAAAGAAGACATCAAGTTTTAAAAAATGAAATGTCAACATAAATCGCAGCCAAGCAAAAATTATCTCTTCTCCCAGCAGCGCATCCTGAATGATGGAATGTAGCGAGAGTGCTAAACGCCCCGTCCCCGAAGTCGGAGATGCCAAAATTGAAAACCCAACAATTAAATAGGTGCTAGAAGGACCCAAGGGTATGGATCTGGGCCGGTCGGCTAACGTGCTTTAGCTTTCTGGGTTTTCCCATATTTTACATAATATCTCCAACACGCATGATCTGTCCAGTATTTCTCCTCACCTTTTTAAAATTTGATTTTTATACAAGGAAAATAGCAGAAGTTGAAGGACACCAGAATTTTATGAAGAGATAGTAACTGCTTTTTTCGCAATGTTGGATGTGAGATTGGAGGGTGAGAGGAAATCCCAGAATAGCATAAAATGATGAAGTGCTAATTATGTGGATATATAGACAAGTTAATCCACTGGCAGAAGTAGAAGTTTGATTTTAATGATGCATAAGCTACAAGGCTGGCCAGAACTTACAGTCTCATTATAATTATTTAAAGACTGACAAAAGTCAAAGGAGATATGAACTTCTGGGTTTCATTTATAGGATTTTGCTCAATTAGGGAGCATACTTCAGTACTTTTTTTTCCTTTCTGGAAACATCTGCTCAATTGCCAAAACCTCTACTGAGTTTTCCTTCTAAAGAAAGCCAATAAATTGAAAACATTTTTCCTCAAGATTGGAACGTTTAGGTTGATTTAAATATCACTGGTGATCAATCACTTAAACTGATGAGTTTATATTAAAATTTGCATACATATACACACATTCTTGGCATGCATCCTGACATTTTGAATTTGTGGCCCCATTAATACCAATACTTTAACAAGCACTAAGTAGATGATTTCTTATTAGTATTTTATTGTTATTAATTTTCTTCTTTTATGATTTTAAAGTCACTGTCTACAATTTGATATCAATATAAAATAACATGGAATAGTAAGTTCTGCTTTTTCTTTTGGAAGCTATTTTATCATCTTGGTATATTCAATTAGATAATTAAATGTATCACATATTGCTATATTCTTTGCTAAAATGCTTAAGGAATTTAGTTTTATTTTAAAGATAACTATTTCTTTTAGAGATAAATATCTTGGGTAGTATGTGTATTATTTTCATCTTGTATTCAATAAATTCAGGTTTATACATAAAGTATGTGAATATATACCACAAAGTGGTAAGAATGATAAGAACCTACCTATCAAGCAACAGAGAATTAAAGAAATGCTAACATTCATGTTGTCAGTTTATCACATTGCTTTTTATTGTGAGTACCTATACATGTGTGTTCCAAAACTTATATCTATATTTGCATAAAATTAAAGATACTAAAATATTTATTTGAAGCCTTTGAGTTCTAAATAAAAAGGAATAGGTTAGTTTTCAGATGCTAATAGAGACAAAGGAAAACAGTACACCTTCTGAGAGGTAGAATTGCATTTGAAATGTTATATTTGCACACATTATTTTTTAAAAAATGGTGATTAAAGAGTCTGCCACTGAATCTTGAAAAGTCAAAATGGCAGTTTTTGAAAATCAACATTTCCACAGATCAACTGATTTTATACATAATATGTGCTACAGACCAGGTGAATTCTGTTTCATCATTTCTAAAGACACATAGAAATGTGATATACTCTCCTTTCTCACTAGACCATTGTTTTTTTCTATTTAGTGATATGTTTTATTTTGTTTGCATAACATCAACAGTTTGAGTGTAAAGTTTATAAAGCCCCAATTGTCACCATTTACAATATTGGCAGAATTTTCATTTTCATCTTTAATATTATGATATGTAATAAAATTGAAGCAATTATCCAGACAACTGAAGTTTCAAGTACTGTTTTTCTTTTCTTGGGAGTGGGATCTGAAAAGAGGAAGCAGGTTGGAAACTGGAAAAGTATTACTCAAAATTTGTAGATATTTAGTTATTCTATATTTCACTTGTAGACTAGTCTGAATCTCTTGCTTAAATGAAATGATATTCTCAACTGTCAAGAACTGGTAGTAAAAAAGTCTTATATATTTGGAATATGTTCTTTTTTACAACATAAAATGACAGTGGAAGTTAACATTTACAAAATAACATTACTCAAGACATTGGTGATGGAAACGATAATTTTCTAAACCCTCATATTTTCTTAGTAATTTTGATTGATTTTATAATCCTTGATAATTATGAAATTACAGAATATTGGACTATTTATGTTCACAGAAATGAACACTTCAATTGGATACCTTAGCACTTTGTTTTTTCTCCTTTTTATAATGGCAAGTATAATAAATATGGGTAGACTTTTAGGAAAAAAAAACTTTGTAAACAGGGGAAAGAAAAGAGAGGGGATAGAACACACTTGTATATGTCCTTTGTTCATAATACATAAACCTAACCTCACTCTTAAGTGCATTTTCAAGAGCTGTTTGCATGAAAGTGCTCCTCATGTATTTTATTAATTTAAACATTTTTGGAAAATTTAACATTAATTCTAATATTTTAATACAGAGCCCACTTGTAGCCATTTTCCAAAGACCCAGGAAGAGCAAGTTTTCTGTTTCTATGGCGCTTTGCTCACCATTCATACATCCTGCAAATGTGTGTATGTGTGTGTCTCAGTCAAATTGCTTGAGATAAGCTGTGAGGATGAAGACACCGAGGACTTCTTCGGAGGCGGTACTTACAAGTACCATCAAAACTACCGTAGAGATCGAATGGCATATGGAACACATTATCAGACTGCAGCCCTGCTAAAAATAAGAGTTTTAAAAAATTAATGCTATAAACCTCCTAGCTGGACAAGGCTGCCAAACAAATTCTTGATTTTTTCCACTGGCAAAAAGAAACAAAAGCTTTTAACTTTATCAATTTTATACTGAAGGACAACTTTAATGTCCCAGTACTTGCTTATAATACAAGACATTTACCTCAATAAGAATACAAGACTAGAAATTCATTGCTAGAAAAAGCCAGTTTTTATTTTGTTGATGTGAACTTATAAACTAATTTTAAAATTCTTTCCAGAGTCAAAATTATTTTTCTCCTTAAAAAACTCTTATATGTGATCTTTTTATGTCAAAAAAAGATCAAATGCAATTATGTGTAAAATTTTCAAGTATTCTTGCTGGAATGGATCTATCTTTTTATCAAAGTTTTGTCCCCTGTGAAAATAAAGCAAGGGGTAATAGCTCTTGTGCTCCCATTAGAGTTAGTACTTGAAGTAATTGTATTAAGTGGAAAATAATGACTTTGGCAAAGTGATGCCAAGAACAGATCCCCAATAGAAAAATATTGCTGAAAGGCGTGTGGCAGGAAAGATGTGGGTCCATCAAGAGCTTCTAACCAATTCACCTTAAGAATTTTAAGTAGCTATAGAAACTAAAAACTAAAATCTGAAGAGCATATGCAACCAGGGGTTTGAAAACCTTTTTAAAGACTGGACTAGAATAACTTCCTTGGTGGCTCAGATGATTAAGAAGTCACCTGCAATGAGGGAGACCTGGGTTTGATACCTGGGTTGGGAAGATGCCCTGGAAGAGGATCCACTCCAGTGTTCCTGCCTGAAGAAACCCCATGGACAGAGGTGCCTGGCAGGCTATAGTCCATGGGGTCACAAAGAGTCAGATACAACTGAGCGGCCAAGCACAGCGCAGCGCAGAATAACCACAGCAGAGTTCCTCTCTGTTTGTGGGGTCCGTCCCCTCTTTATTTGACAAGGCCATCAGCGACAAAGGGCGCAAACCGAACATCAGCAAAGAATACACATCAGCAAAGAATATTGTGTCGGTTTCCCTAATAAGCTATCTTCTGGCCAAAGCATCTAAATACCATAGAATCATGGGAAAGATGAGTTCCTGGATAGGTGTAAAATATTTCTTTGGATAACTTTTATGTTGTAAACATAGAAACTCCACTTCCCCACTGATGACAGTGTTTTCCTAATGGTTAGGAAGACCAGAGGCAGATATTACACAAAAAAGACTTTACAACCCATCACATTTCCTGGATAGGATTTGCTTTTTTCTAGAAGTACACACTTACTTTAGAACTTTCATTATGTCACCTGCACAATGAAAATAATTGTGCAGATGACAAAATTAAAGAAGGCAAAATGGTTGTCTGAGGAGGACTTACAAATAGGTGAGGAAAGAAGAGAAGTGAAAGGCAAAGGAGAAGAAGAAAGATATATCCATCTGAACGCAGAGCTCCAGAGAACAGAAGGAGAGAGAAGAAAGTCTTCTTAAATGAACAATGCCAAGATACAGAGAAAAACAATAGAATGGGAAAGACTAGAGATCTCTAAGAAAACAAGGGAACATTTCATGCAATGATGGGCACAATAAAGGACAGAAATGCCAAGGACCTAAGAGAAGAAAAAGAGGTTAAGAAGAGGTGGCAAGAATACACAGAAAACTATACCAAAAAAGTTTAAATGACCAGGATAACCACGATGGTGTGGTCACTCACCTAGAGCCAGACACCCTGAAGTGTGAAGTCAAGTGGGCCTTAGGAAGCATTACTATGAACAAAGCTAGTGGAAGTGATGAAATTCCAGCTGAGCTATTTCAGATCCTAAAAGACAATGCTGTTAAAATGCTGCACTCATTATACCAGCACATTTGGAAAACTCAGTAGTGGCTGAGGAAAGGACTAGAAAAGGTCAGTTTTCATTCCAATCCCAAGGAAAGGCAATGCCAAATAATATTCAAATTACTGTATAATTGCGCTCATCTCACATACTAGCCAAGTGATGCTCCAAATCTCTCAAGCTAGGTTTCAAAAGGACATGAACTGAGAACTTCCAGATATACAAGCTGGATTTAGAAAAGGCAGAGGAATGAGAAAGCAAATTGCCAGCATCTGTTGGATCACAGAAAAAGCAAGGAAATTTCAGAAAAACATCTACTTCTGCTTCATTGACTATATACTAAGGCCTTTGACTGTGTGGATCACAACAAACTGTGGAAAATTCTTAAAGAGATGGGAATACCAGACCACGTTATCTGTCGCCTGAGAAACTGATATGCAAGTCAAGAAGCAATAATTAGAACCAGACATGGAACAATGGTTCAAAATTGGGAAAGGACTACATCAAGGCTGTATATTGTCACCTGGCTTATTTAATTTATGTGCAGAGTACATCATGTGAAATGCCAGGCTGGATGAAGCACAGGCTGGAATCAAGATTGCTGGGAGAAATATCAACAACTTCAGATATGCAGATGATACCACTCTAAAGGCAGAAAGTGAAGAAGAACTTAAGAACCTCTTGATGAGGGTGAAAGAGGATGGTGAAAAGCTGGCTTAAAACTCAACATTCAGAAAACTACGATCATGGCATCTGGTCCCAACACTTCATGGCAAATAGATGGAGAAAAAGTTGATTCAGTGACAGATTTTCTTTTCTTGGGCTCCAAAATCACTGAAGATGGTGACTACAGCCATGAAATTAAAAGACACTTGCTCCTTTGAAGAAAAGCTATAACCAACTTAGAGAGCATATTAAAAAGCAGAGATGTTACTTTGCCAACAAAGCTCTGTCTAGACAAAGCTATGGTTTTTCCAGTAGTCATGTATGGATGTGAAAGTTGGACTATAAAGAAAGCTGAGCACAGAAGAATTGATGCTTTTGAACTTTGGTGTTGGAGAAGACTCTTGAGAGTCCCTTGGACTGCAAGGAGATCCAACCAGTCCATCCTAGAGGAAATCAGTCCTGAATATTCATTGGAAAGACTAATGCTGAAGCTGAAGCTCCAGTATCCTGGCCACCTGATACAAAGTACTGACTCATTGGAAAAGACCTTGATACTGGGAAGGATTGAGGTCAAGAAGAGAAGGGGATGACAGAGGATGACATGGTTGGATGGCATCATGGATTCAATGGACATGAGTTTGAGCAAGCTCCAGGAGATGGTGAAGGACAGGGAAGCCAGGCGTGCTGCAGTTCATAGGGCTGCGAAGAGTCAGACACAACTCAGTGACTGAACAACATCAATTGAGATGAGAAAGACTGAGGAAGAAGATGTTTTAGATATGTTAAGTCTGTGATTCCTATCCAAATGAAACTGTTAAGTAGGCAGCTGTATAAACATTCCTGCCATTCAAAGAAAGAGATTAGGTAAAATCACCAAGCGGTGTCAGTTCAGGTCAGTTGCTCCGTCATGTCTGACTGTTTGAAACCCCATGGGCTGCAGCGCACCAGATTTTCCTGTCCATCACCAACTCCTGGGGCTTGCTCAAACTCATGTCCATGGGGTCGGTGATGCCATACAACCATCTCATCCTCAGTCATCCCCTTCTCCTCCTGCCTTCAATCTTTCCCAGCATCAGGGTCTTTTCCAATGAGTCAGTTCTTCTCATCAGATGGCCTAAGTATTGGAGTATCAGCTTCAGCAGCAGTCCTTCCAATGAATATTCAGGACTGATTTCCTTTAGGATTCACTCATTTGATCTCCTTGCAGTCCAAGGGACTCTCAAGAGTCTTCTCCAACACCACAGTTCAAAAGCATCAATTCTTTGGTGCTCAGCTTTCTTTATAGTACAACTCTCACATCCATACATGACTACTGGAAAAACCATAACTTTGACTAGACCAACCTTTGTCAGCAAAATAATATTTCTGCTTTTTAATAGGCTGTTTAGGTTGGTTATAGCTTTTCTTCCAAGGAGCAAGAATCTTTTAATTCCATGGCTGCAGTCACCATCTGCAGTGACTTTCGAGCCTCAAAAAATAAAGTCTCTCTCTGTTTCCACTGTTTCCCTGTCTATTTGCTATTAAGTGATGGGACTGGATGCCATGATCTTAACTTTTTGAATGTTGAGTTTTAAGCCAGGTTTTTCACTCTCTCTTTCACTTTCATCAAGAAGGTCTTTAGTTCTTCTTCGTTTTCTGCTATAAGGGCGCTGTCATCTGCATTTCTGAGGTTATTGATATTTCTCCTGGCAACCTTGATTCCAGCTTATGTTTCATCCAGTCCAGTGTTTCTCATGATGTACTCTGCATATAAGTTAAATAAGCAGCATGACAATATACAGCCTTGACATATTCCTTTCCTAATTTGGAACCAGTCTGTTGTTCCATGTCTGGTCTCACTGTTGCTTCTTGACCTGCATACAGATTTCTCAGGAGGCAGGTAAGCTGGCCTGGTATTCCTATCTCTTGAAGAATTTTTCACAGTTTCTTGTGATCCACACAATCAAAGGCTTTGGCATAGTCAATAAAGCAGGAGTAGATGTTTTTCTGGAACTCTCTTGCTTTTTTGATGATCCAGCAAATGTTGGCAATTTGATCTCTGGTTTCTCCGCCTTTTCTAAATCCAACTTGAACATCTGGAAGTTCACAGTTCACGTATTACTGAAGCTTGGCTTGGAGAATTTTGAGCATTAATTTACTAGTGTGTGAGATGAGTGCAATTGTGAGGTAGTTTGAACATTCTTTGGCATTGCCTTTCTTTGGGATTGGAATTAAAATTGACTTTTTCCAGTCCTGTGGGCACTGATGAGTTTTCCAAATTTGCTGGCATATTGAGTGCAGCACTTTAGCAGCAGCATCTTTTAGGATTTTAGTGCTTCTCCTTTGCGTTTAGACCTGGGGTAT
This sequence comes from Odocoileus virginianus, assembly GCF_023699985.2. Lineage (NCBI taxonomy): Eukaryota > Metazoa > Chordata > Mammalia > Artiodactyla > Cervidae > Odocoileus > Odocoileus virginianus. Next base: position 26,857,360 of record NC_069707.1, on the reverse strand, counting down.
CATTTTTTGATAGGATCCAACATTCTCCCGTTGATGGTTGTTCAGCAGCGAGTTGCAATTTTGGAGTTCTCGCAGGAGAAGATGAGTGCATGTCGTTCTACTCTGCCGTCTTGCTCCCACCACACCCCAGATGGTGTGGATTTAGATAAAGTTGAGAACATTCCAAGGACTGCGCTTTGGTGAATTTCCTGGAAAGAGGGAAGAAAAGGAGGAGGCAACAAAGGAAACTCAGAAGGAACAGCCACTAGGGTAGTAGGAACGTGCACACATGGTGATATCCTGGGAGCTAAGGATGAGACAAAGACCTCAACCTCATCTTGTGGATTTATCCAGATGCAGGTCATTGACAACCTAGACTAGAGTAGCGTTGATGGGATAGTGGGGGAAGAAGTCAGGATGGAGTCGGTTCCAGAAAAAATGGGAAAGGAAGAATTGGAGAAGGTAACTAAAAAACTCTATCATATAGTTTTGTTGAAAAGAGAAGCAGAAAAATAATGCAATTACTGGGACCATGTTTCCTTTTTAAGATGGTAGAAACCTCATCATGCTTATACATTTCTGGGTATGATCTAGCAATGAAAGTGTTAGAACCTTAGTTGTGTCTGACTGCAACACCGTGGACTATAGCCTGCCAGTCTCCTCAGTCCATGGGATTCTCTAGGCAAGAATACTGGAGTGGGTTGCTGTGCCCTTCTCCAGGGGGATCTTCCTGACCCAGGGATTGAGCCCAGGTCTCTGACATTGCAGGCAGATTTTTTACTGTTTGAGCCACGAGGCAAGCCTTCTAGTAATGAAAGGAAACTGACAATGTGGGGAAGGACAACTGCTGGGTCAGTGCCTTTGAATGGGTGAGAAGGGGTGGGCCTATGCCCAGGAGAGGACAGACCTTACGAGGAACGCTCCGCTGCAGGAAGGTAGAGGTGGTGGCAGGCGCGTCTGCACAGTATCTTGTATTAATCCTGTTTTCTCAGCTGAATAAGAAGCAAGGTTACTTCTGAAAGTAAGAATTGGAGAATGAGAAACTGAAGATTTAAAGAGATACATGATGTGAACTAGTCTTTTAGGAGAATGGGAAAGTAAATGGATTAAGGAAGTGCAGCGTGGCTGCCAGCACCGCCCACACCCAGGCGCACTGCAGGTATGCACCAGTGATCACACGGCTGTTGTGTCATCCTCCAAACATAGGAAAGTCAGATGCTGGGGTTTGGGGCCCACCATACAGGTACCACCAGTTGCCTGCCCAAATCATACCTCACCGTCTTCCTTGTACACAGAGTCTAATTTTGTACATTTGACAATGTGCTCATAGTGTCATAAATACAAAAGAGGCTGACTCAAGATTGGTCTCAAGCGTGGCAATCTATTTCCATTTTTTCAGATACTTGCTTTTTCTACTTGAGATAAAAGTGGCCATAGGGCTCTGTTCTGGCCAACGAGAATGAAAAATCTTGCTGGAGGCTTCCGGGAAAGTTGCTTCCTTCTCTGATGAAAGGAAACCTCTTTTACTTTCACCTCTTGCTTCTTGAGAACAAAAATTATTAGACTGTGGCTGTCACTTTGTGATACTTAGGCTGCATGAGAATGTAAAAGCCTGGCAGAACAGAAGGGAAGCGAAGAGCAAGCATTGGTTGAGTTACCAGACCAGACTTGGATTAACTTCCCAACAGTCTTATTCTTGAATCTAATAAATGTCTTATAATGTTAAAGTCATAGAATACTTGGATATTCTGTTATTTGCAGCCATATTCATTTTAACTGGCATTCCTAGACTTGAACATAATAACCGGCATTTAAAAATTTTACATGACACTGTGTGGATATAGAAAGGGAATATTCAGTTCCTCTTTTCTTTCAAAATAAGGCATGTAAATTTAATATGACTGAGATTCTACTTTTGGAGACTTATCAAAAAAAAAAAGCAGGATCTCAAACACATATTTGTACACCCATATTCGTAGGATTCTTCAGAAATAGCCAAGGAATAGAAGTAACCAAAATGCCATTGATAGTTGAATATATAAGTAAAATATATACATTCAGTGGAATATTATTCTTTCTTAGAAAAGAAAAAATGTTACAACATGGATGAAACTTGAGAACATTATGGCAAATTAAATAAGAAAGTCATCACAAAAAGAGAAATACAAAAAGAAATACAAGAAGAGAATTTCATTTATATGAGGTTTGTTGTTGGACTTAGTTGCAAGTCAAGTCCAACTCATTTGTGATTCCATGACCTATAGCCTTCCAGGCTCCTTTGTCCATGATTTTCCAGGCAAGAAAACTGGAATGTGTTACCATTTCCTTCTCTAGGGGATCTTCCCGACCCAGGATCGAACCTGTGTCTCCTGCTTGGCAGGAGGATTCTTTACCACTGAGCTACCTAGGAAGCCCATGTGAGGTATGTAGAGTATCAAATTCATAAGAAGAGACGGTAGAAGGGTGGTTGCCATGGATTGGGGGAGGGAGAGGCAGGGAACTGCTGTTTAATGGGGACAAAGTTTCAGAAGATGCAAAAGTTCTGGAGACTGGTTGCACAAAAATGTTAATATACTGAATACTGCTGAACTGTATACTTAAAAATGGTTAAGGTGGTAAATTTTATGTCAGGTGTATTTTTACCACAATGAAAAATAAGTACTAAGAAGTAAAATAAAAATATGCCATAAATAAAATCATAAGCTTATGAAGAAATAGAGTATCCTTGAAAATCAAATGTACTCTAATGAGATTTTTTTAAATAATAAGGTTTTCAGCAGCAGTTTTAATAAAGTCATTCAATTGTGTGAAGTAACTGAAGTAATTCAAGCAGCAAGGAAATGTAGGTCTAAGTGAATTGAAAGGCATTGGCCTGAAAGCTGCGCCATTGACACCCAGAGGAAGTTTTCACAAATGTGTTCGTATCACATACAAATTAATTTTTAGAAAAAAGAATTGTCTGAGAAAAAATACGGAGAGAAAATAGATCTGTGACGTTTTTGTTCCTTAGAAAACACTTGGCTGTGTGCTCAACAGCATGTCCTTTTGAAAGACACTGATGCTTTATAGTCAGAGATGCTTAATATTTGTCAGACATCTACTAGGTGCTAGACTTTTTGCATGTAAAATTTCCAGTCCTGGAAATACCCTACAAGGTGTATATTATCATCGCTACCTACAGATGGGGAAACTGAGGCTTAATAAGGTTATGTGGCATATTCCTAAGAGACATAATAAATAAGTGGGAAGACAGGATTCAACTCAGTGTTGTCTCCCTTTCAAATCTGTACTGTGTCTACTGGATCGTTCTGAATGGTTATTATCAATGTCTGATTACAAGGAGCAGAGAGTCCAGATTAATATCCTCACCCAGTGGAAAAGAATCTGTGCCTCTCCCCCCCTGCTAGAGTAGTTTTCACAAAGATCTGCAAATAAAACAGCCTTTAAAAATTTTATTTTTTTATATTTAATTTTTTTTTAAATTGGAGTACAGTTGCTTTACAATAAAACAGATTTGAATAAGAATTAGAGTTTCCTAGCATGATAACCTAAAATGTCCTGGACACATTGAAAATGACTTATCATACTAAGAAACCAGAAAACCTCAACTTGAAAGAGAAAAGAATCAGCAGATGCTAACACAAAGATAACACTGATATTTGAATTATCTGACAAGGATTTTAGAGCAGCCATCATAAAAATGTTTCAAAGAGCAATTGCAAATACACTTGAAACAGATGAAAAAAGTGGAAGAACTTGGCAAAGAAATAGGGGATATAAAAAAGAACCAGCATGCAAATCAATTAAGTTAGAACATTCCCTCACACGATACCTAAAAATAAACCCAAAATGCCTTAAAAACTTAGATATAAGACAGGACATCAAAAAGATTCCTAGGATAAAACATAGATAAGCCATTCTCTACCATAAATAATAGCAATGTCTTCTTAGGTCAGTCTCACAAGGCAATAGAAATAAAAGCAAAGGTGAACAAATAGGACCTAATCAAGCTTTTAAGTTTTTACACAGCAAAGAAAACCATCAACACAATGCAAAGATCATCTACAGACTGGAAGAAAATATTTGCAAATGATGCAAGCAACAAGGGCTTAATTTCCAAAATATACAAACAGCTCATATAACTCAATAACAAAGAAACAAACAACGCAGTCAAAAAACAGGCAGAAGACGTAATTAGACATTTCTCCAGAGAAGACATACAGTGGCCATTAGGGATATGAAAAAATGCTCAGCATCACTAATTATTAAAGAAATGCAAATCAATACTACAATGAGGTATCACTTTATGCTGGTCAGAATGGCTATCACTAAAAAGTCAACAAACAGGGCGCTGGAGGGGGTGTAAAGAAAAAGGAACCCTATGGAAAATGGTATGGAGATGACTTGAAAAACTGAAAATAGAGCTAGCAATCCAACCACGTGAGCCAGCAATCCCACTCCTAGGCAAACGTCAAGAAAAAACTGTAATTCAAAGAGAAACATGCACCCAATGTTCAATGCAGCACTGTTTACAATAGTCAAGACATGGAAGCAGCCTAATGTCTAACGATAGATGAATGAAGAAGATATAGACTACACATGCACACACGCGCACGCGCACACACACACACACACGGGAATATTATTCAGCCATAAAAAAGAATTAAATTTAAAAAAAGAATTAAATAATGCTGTTTGCAGCAACATGGTTAGACCTAGAGATTATCATACTAAGTGAAATGAGACAGAGAAAGACAAATATCATATGATATCATTTATATGTGGAATCTAAAATACAGTATAAAGGAACTTTATTTACAAAACAGAAACAGACTTACAGACATAAAAAACAAACTTTTGGCTACCACAGGGGAAAGGAGGGGAGGGATAAATTAGGAGATTGGAATTAGCAGATACAAACTACTATATATAAAACAGATAAACAATGAGGTCCAAATGCATAGAACAGGAAACTATATTTAGTATCTTGTAATAACTTACAATGAAACAGCATACAAAAAGATTATCACTTTTCTGTATGCCAGAAACTAACACAACATTGCAACTCAACTACAGTTTAATAAAAAAGAACCAAACAAAAATTTTCTAAGTGAAAAATACAGTCATCAAAATAAAAATCTCTTTGCATGGATAAAACACAAGAAAGGAAATGACAGAGGAAAGCAGCAGTGAATCTGAAGACAAAATAATAGAATTTATCTAATATGAATAATAGAGAGAAAATGAACTGGAAAAAAGGAAAAAAAAAAAAATAACAGACAGATGTAATTTGGCACCACAGAAGCTTTTATGGTATTTAAGATCATGTCTTACAGAGATGGCATCTCACTGTAAAATATCTACTTCAGGTAATTCCTGCTCAAGAGACAGTTGCAGTTAATTTGTTTTAAGGTAACGTCTTTGTCTTGTGAAATGTGACTGTTCCATGGCAGAGATAAATGACTTCTTTTAAAATGATTATGAAGAGAAATATAGAGTGTTTTAATTCAGAAATACTTTTTAAAAGTATGTAAAGACAGTTTTTAAACTGTGCTGTGCCAAGAATGGAAGCTATTAACATTTTAGTCCAATCTCTTTATTTTATGCCTGAAGAACCTGAAGGCAAAGAGAAAATAAATGACTCCCTTAGGTTAATATTGAATTAACGACAGATTGGCGACTGGATCCCAGGTCCAGTAATAACTAGTGTAAATCTTTTTCCATGAATAAAATAAATTTAGTTAGAGAGGCTTATTCCTAAAAAAAAGAAATAGGACTTTTAGCAACATCTTTTCATTGAAAGTAATATTTGAGAGTTTATGAGAAGTTAACTTCTTAAAAAATCTACAGCCTTGGGAAAGATGTCAAAGTACTATTAAAATCCATCAAAATAGAACCTTGTAATCAAGGGATCAGTGTTGCTAAGTTAAAAACAACATATAATACAATCCATAGCAAAACTTTTCTTACACATTTGTTTATGGAAGTCATGGAATAGATACAACCTTAAAATGTGGTTGTTGTTTTCTGTGGCTGTTTTGTTCCTTCATAACAGAAAATGGGCCTTTCTAGGATGGGGAGATCGAGAGGAAAATATAGGTTGTGTCATGACCTGAAAAAAAAATAGTGATTGATAAGAAAATTAGTTCTGTTGTGGAGGCGTGTCTCTTTCTGTCTTTACATGAAGTATTGGTTTGGCCAAAAAGTTCATCTGGATTTTTCCATTACGTTGTGTGAAAGAAAAAAACCAAGTGAACTTTTTGGCCAACCCAATACAAGAAATAACTTCATTATTTCAACAGCTGTTTTTCTGCTTTCAAGAGTCATTCTATTACCTCTTCCTTTGCGTCATCCATTCTGCCCCTTACCACCCCTCCCACCCTCACCATCAATATACATGAAAACAAACCAAACCTCTGCTACAAGTTATTGCCAGGAAGCTGAGCTTCATAGTGAGTTCCATACACACAGAGTTAGGAATCTTTTGCAAGGGAAATCCCAAAGGAATGCTTATATATCAAACAGTAAACCACAACGGGGAAAGGAGCTTGCTGTCAACAGCTGTGCCGTGGTGTGTTCCCGGAACACCAGCAACCTCCCAAATGCAGAAGTTTGTGATTTTAGAGCCTGGCGGCGCTGCTATTTGGTCCCCAGATTAGAGGCGAGGGTACTGGACTGGATTAAACCAAGGAGGAATCTGTTTATCCCCTCCGCTTTAAACACCAATCAAAAGCCCTGTTCCTCTCTTGAAGGTGCTGAAATGCAAAGCAAGCTCCCTGCTCCTTTTCTCTCTCTTGGTGGCATTTGAAAGTGTAAAGCTTTGAATACCAATTGCTTGAACTGGACATATGTGAATCTCTTCTAATCCTACTAATCCTGTCCCCAAGTGCTTCTTTGTACGTGGAGGCAGCACACATAGATCTAAGTAAAAGTGGCCATAATCCTGGAAATGTGGAAAAATGTCCCAGTGTGAGCGATGTGAGACGGAGCGCTCCCTGGCAGAGGGACCTGCTGAAGAAAGCATTGTGTCAGTTGAAGAAAAAGAGACGATGTGAAAGAGCCCTCTCACCTTTTCTGAGCTCCTGGGTGGAGAGCAAACCCACCCAGCAGGCGTCCTCCGTTGCACACAGCCCTCGTACACTTGAACAAACTCAGAGAACTGAGACAGTCTCCAAAAGGCTGAGAAATTCCCCGGCGGCTGCTTTCAGTGGCTTGAACCCAGCAGGCCAGGCCGCCACGATGGGCAGACTTCTTTATGCCCCAGAATTTTCTTTAAAAGAGCCGGCGTGTTTACAGATTTCTGAGCTGGTGCTCCTACTGCCAACAGACAGTGGGGAAGGGTGGAAATTTATGTTGAAAAATCAAGAATTAAAATCATCCTACAGACACTGCCTTGTCAAGATATTTCAAAGAGAAGCAACAGACAGACAGTAAGTTTCTAAATTACTGCTTTGCTGAGACAACTCCTGAATCTCTTCTGACTATCTCGTCAGCAATTGTCAGCAAGGAGGCACCGCAGCTTTTGAACTTTCTAAAGGAGATGTGGCTGTGTTCCCATCCTCAGGAAGAATAAACGAATCCGTCCATTCATGAATAATAACTTATGTAAACAGACTATTTTAAAGTTGGTAGCATATTTAATTATGCTGACTTTTTTGAATCAAGTCATATGGGCAAAATGCTGCTTACCAGCAAAAGTGTTACATTTTTCAAAAGTGAAAATTTTCAATTATATAAAACTTGTGAGAAAGAGGATGGGGCTATTGCTATTTCCACTTGATGGAAAAGCCATCTTAATTATATTAAATACAGCTCATAATGGATACATTTTTTTCAGCTTAAATGAGCCCAAAATAAGAACCATCAATACAATACCCCATCCAAGTGGTTACTGCAATTTAAATTTGTATCAGGAGATACAAGTGACACATCTTTATTTCTTCTACTTTTTTAGAGTTATTTTGTTGCTGTTGTTCATTTGTTGCTTCTAAAAACTATTAATTGCTGTTAAAAACAGGGTGGAAAATTTTAGGCAGACAATATTTTTATAGCCCAGAGTCTAGTAGGGAAACAGTCTCATTATATTTAATGCTGCAAGAGAAAGTTATAACATAAGTAATGAAAAGACAGTATACAATATAAGCCAAATGTATGTAAATAAGTAACTACAGAGATGTTCAATTCTTTTACACCTAAGAGGTAGAAGAATTGAACATTTTGAATAAAAAAATTAGTGTTAATGATGCAGTTAAAAAAGAAAACCAACAATCAAACAAAAGCTTTCCCTCAAAGAGACTGATTTTATAGGTGTGATTTAACAAAACTTATTATGTGTCTGGCACTATTATAAGGCACTAACAAACATTAAATCATGTTAGCTTCATAATAGCCCCATGGGTTGTTGTTGTTGTTCTGCAAATTCGTGTCCCATTCTTTGTGGTCTCATGGACAGCAGCACACCAGGCTTCCCTGTCCTTCACCACCTCCTGGAGTTGCTCAAACTCATGTCCATTGAGTCGGTGATGCCATTTAACCATCTCATCCTCTGTTGCCCCCTTCTCCTCTTGCCCTCAATGTTTCCCAGCATCAGGGTCTTTTCCAATGAGTTGGCTCTTTGCATCAGGTGGCCAAAGTATTGGAGCTTCAGCTTCAGCATCAGTCTTTCCAATGAATATTCAGAGTTGATTTCCTTTAGGATTGAGTGGTTTGATCTCCTTGCAGTTCAAGGGACTCTCAAGAGTCTTCTCACAATTCAAAAGCATCAGTTCTTCGGTGCTCAGCCTTCTTTATGGTGGTACTATAATTGTCCCCATTTTACAGAAGAGGAATCCGGGCACAGGGAGGTTCTTGACCTCTTCTCTGCCACCTTTGTTTCTGGACACACCTGATCTGAGCACACAGCTATTTGTGCTGCTGGATCTCAAATCCACAACAACAACAAGAAAACATAAACACTTTCAGGGTGTTAATTGCATGATAAAGAAAAGCAGAATGAAGACAATGAAAATGACATCTCTTGCCAACAAACTCCAGTACCGATGTGAACTCAGTGAGCTAAGAAATAAACATCTGCATGATTGGCAGAGTCAAGCTCGAAGACAGTTACTAATGAAGGTGATGGTGTTCGAATTCCATGCCATCATTCCGTAGTTCTAGTGGCCTAAGAGATATTTCCCCAAAGGGTAATTTAAAAGACCTCAACAAAATGAAGCAGAAAATTGAGGCAGTTATTTAGACTAATTTTGTGATTGCGGGAGATCTGTTGCCTCTGTTTGTGCCCCCATTTTCTTATCTCTAAAATCATCTCAAAGGTTCAATCTCTCTCTAGAATATTTGGGATACATAACTTTTGAAATCTTAGACAATACCAACAATAAACCCAGGAGTACAGAAATAAAACAGGGTTAGCAAACTTCAAGTTAAATACGACCTGGTCTTGGGATGCGGTTACCTGCACTGGATGCCTCTTGTCCCTGTCCCCCTCATCCTCTCAGCCCACTTGTTCTCACAGCCATTGCTGCTGGTGAGGGGCTTCACTCCTGGGCACTTCACACCCCTCATGTCTTTACTCCCCTCGTGTCTTCATATCCCTCATGTCAGAACTGGCCTTGCACATGCACAGACCTGGAAGGGTGAGGGGCCTGACATTGAGGGATTAATGAGGGAGGGGAGCCAGTGGATACATGAGACCTTCCTCTGTTCCCACAGACAGTTCAGATGTGCATTACTCAGCTCTTCAGAGTATTGTGGGTGGACAGACTCCCAGTTACCCACAGTGGTGACCCTCTGACTTTTCCTCCTTCTGTTTAATTCTTTATGTTCCCTATTCCCATTTCCTGGTTCTACTTCTCCCACTATACTATCTGCACATAAGCTTTTATCTGCATAAGAGTTCTGATCTTGGGCTTTATTTTCTGGAACAATCCTGGCTAAGGTAGCTTGCCAAATAAATGCAATCAGACTCTATTAATAGGTGTATGGTCTTCAGAACTAGGGAGGTGATAGGACCTTCCTTCATAAACTGACCAGTCCTGTGTATTACTCTATGTTCATATTGCCAATACATTCAAAGAGACATTGACAGGACTAGAGGAAGCTGCCAGAATACAGAAGGAACTAAATCTGTGTCAGGGAATCCAGCAGTTTGAGTCTGGAGAAGAGAGTATAACTTGTATCATTAAATATTAGAATTTAATGCAACAAAGAAGCAATTTTAAAAGAAATTTTTAACATAAATTTAGAATAAAAAAGGGGAAATTGCCATGTAGCATGTTTTCCAATCAGAATGAACTGAATACCCCTCTGCAGATGGCACTAAAGGAACTCAAATAAACTACATCAGCTCAGTTCAGTTGCTCAGTCATGTCCAACTCTTTGGGACTCCATGGACTTCAGCACATCAGGCTTCCCTAGCCATCACCAACACCCAGAGCTTGCTCAGACTCATGTCCATCAAGTCGGTGATGCCATCCAACCATCTCATCGTCTATCATCCCCTTCTCCTTCTGCCTTCAAGCTTTCTCAGCATCAGGGTCTTTTCCAATGAGTCAGTTCTTTGCATCAGGTGGCCAAAGTATTGGAGTTTCAGCTTCAGCATTCATCCTTCCAATGAATATTCAGGACTGATTTCCTTTAGGATTGACTGGTTGGATCTCCTTGCAGTCCAAGGGACTCTCAAGAGTCTTCTCCAACACCACAGTTCAAAAGCATCAATTCTTTGGTGCTCAGCTTTCTTTATAGTCCAACTCTCATATTCATACATGACTACTAGAAAAACCATAGCTTTGACTAGACAGACCTTTGTTGGCAAAGTGATGTCTCTGCTTTTAATTTGCTGTCTAGGTTGGTCATAGTTTTTTTCCAAGGAGAATGCATCTTTTAATTTCACAGCTGCAGTTTGAATCCTGGCTTTACTGATGTAGATCTGTCCTGGGTTCTAATCTTCTTTCACAGAATTTTCATGAAATTTATTACATTACAGAAAATTCTGATCATGAAACAGAAAAAGAATATATTAATTTCTGAATGAGTTTAAATTCATACTTGAAACAAATACCAGAAGTGTTAAGAGTTAATTAAGAGGTTATTCACCAAGTACCAATCTAGAACTGAGACTTAGCTGACTGTGCTGAGTGGAATTTTGAACAGAATCCTAGAATATGGCAGGGGGGGGGTGCTTTGAGAATTAAAGGACAGGAAGGAACTTCCTGGAATCCACCTTGCTAACTTTTTCTCATGCTTGCAAGGCTACCTGCTGAGTTAAATGAAGAAAAGGACTTAGCTCTACAACTCTGTCCATAACTTTATTCGTGACAGACTTTTCCTAAACTAAAATATATTCTGTCTTCATGTTAAAAAAAATGTGGTAATGCTACTTTAAAAAATTTCTAATCTAAAATACTGTTTAGTTAGGCACAGCGTAGCCTTAGAATATGTAAGAAGCAGGAAAGAGATATCAACTTATTTATTATCACCTTTTTTGTTGATTTGGATGTGTTAAAACTGAAGCAGTATTCCAGCTACAATGTCTAATGAACTCCAATATCTTGCTAAGTACTAAGTTAATGAGGACAAGTTCATAAATAGAGTTATCTTCATAATTAAGTGTTTAAAAGGATTCTGAAGCAAAATAAGATCCTAATTTGTGGCTCTAATGATGTATATCAATACTTACCTTTTCTTCCTTCTGAATACATCAAAGAAGCACATTTGGTATGCTACGTGCTATTAATAATATAAAATTTAGGCAACACAATCCTTCAGCAAATTAAAAGACTAGTTACAAATCACCTAGAGCAGAAAACTCAGTTCTTCATTACCCAAGTAAAATGGTAGTAGAAAAATAGGTTTAAAGGAAGAATATGACCTCTCCTAAAGGAAATGGGATTAAAAGCTGGTGGACATGTCTTTTCCTTCATCCATGTATCCTACATGTAGACAGGAAAATGGACTCCTAGGGAGGCTGGAGTTCCCCCATCTCTGAGGCTTCTTTTCCTATGCTTTCTTTTAGTTGCCCCTGGGAGGATGGGAGAGCACTGATCCCCATCTAAGAAGCTCAGTTGTTTCTTTCTCCCCCTGAGCAAAAGCTCACCAACAATCTGGAAAGGTTCAACACCCCATTTTAGTATTATTTTGGGTATTTCTCAGAAATGCTCATGGAAAAATTGATTTTATACTTTAGACCAACACACTCTGGTGGTGTTATTTGGGTGTTATTCACACTTGCTAATGATTAACACTCTGTCTTTTATTATATGCTGGAGTCCAACCATGGAAATAGTAGGGGTTGGGAATGAAAAGCAAGTAAGTAGCTCACCTTAGGTGATATTTGTCAGTTTATCGGGTTGGGGTTTAAACTTGTGGCTGCCTAGGCACCACCTACTCAGCACAGGACTAGATGGACCCATGCAAACTCCAGCCACCTGCATCAACACTGCCATCATGATGGTGGGTCAGCATTAACCCGGTGTTCACTGTGTGGGGTGCTGTGTTAAATGCAAGATTACCAGGCAAGGTAAACAGACACTGCCCTTGATCTTCCTAGGCTTTATAACCTAGAAGACTAGGAACCGCAAGGATAAATCTATTAATGATCAAATACAAGTTATCATGTTCACTCTTGTTCCAGTGTTCAGCAAACAGAGGCGCAGGGGAAACATTTTTACATTCACTGAGCCCCCAGAGACAGTCTCTACCTTTGATTTATTTTTGTAAAGGAAGAAGATAATGAACAAGCATATTTCTCCCCTTCCTCTGATTTTTAGATGACAGGTCGGGACTTTAATTCCAGTTGTATGTGGCTAGTTCTGGGGAACGTACATTCTGAGTTCACAGTTTTATCTAAAGTCAGAAGTCAGTGACTATCTAAGTCGATATTAGGATGAAACTGTTTTTACCATCAATTTTGCTTTAAAGGCTACATCGTCCTGATCTATCTACTTTCTCAGGGGAACACTCTCTGCCCCTCCACTCCACTCCATGCTGTTAGTTTTCTGTCTGAGATGAAACCTTTGGGTGATGTAGTTTGCAGACATTATACCATTTACATTGAGTTTCGAGCATTTGTTGTCAGGAAATTATTCTGGGGAAATTATAGCTCTGGAAGGGTCAGCTGATCCTAGACACCCCCCCACTTTGATGGGGGTAGGGGTGCAGAACTCAGCGTTCTCAGACTAGAGGAATCAGCAGGGGGTTAATCCCCTCTACAAACATTATATCCTTTCCTGACCCATGTATGCATTGGAATCAAGGGTAAGAAGCTTCTTTTGAAGCTTTCCTCCCCTTTATTTGTGTAGGCTAACCTCAGCTTTGGGATGAGGGGTTCCAGTTGGCCAGCAGGGAAGATGCTCAGTGATTCCAAAAGTTTTGGCACCAGCTATCCCCGACCACTATCAGACCGTCAGTTTTGTACAGGTTTCTAAGGACCGAGAACCTGAAGTCTAAGATGCATAAATGTTCCCTCTTTTTTCGAAAAAGACTTTAGCTTAAATAAAATTGGTATCTGGCTTAAATAATATTAAATTATGTTAATGAAAATATTACATAAAGAAATAGTACTCTGATAGGTAACTTACAGAGATAATTTCTTCATATCAGGTATATTGTTATTACATTATTGAAAAAAATTAAAAACTTTACCACACACAATACTTTGATTGGGACAGTGAGAATGAAACCTCATAAGTATTTTGAGTTTAATAAACTCATCACCAGTGGAATTACTATTATTAATTATTCTAGAGCAACACTGTAAATTCTAGTGGCTTCTCATTTTCCAAAATTTGATCATGGCACTTTTAAGTGAAAAAAAAAAAAGATGTTTTATCTCCAAATCCATATTAGTACAATTTACTTATGATGTTGTTTCAGTATTCATATAATACAAATGCTGTATGTATTATTTATTTATGGTTTGCAAAAAAACTCTTGCAGCACTAGATACATCAAATACATATATATATAGATATAATATTATATCATATATGTTATTTGTGTATATAAGATTTGGAGATATTGTTTAAACTGTAGCATAAATCTTCATGTGCCATTATGGTAGTTTGAGTATACTGTCAAAATATAGTGAATCTATTATGATAAATGTCAGCAACTTTTCATCAGCTTGATTTCAGATGTAGAAACTGTAGCCCAGGAAGTTTAAACAAACTAGTTGATGCAGAGAAAGAAAAGTGCCACCCTATCACAAATGACATTTAGACTAAATTTCAATCAAATAGAGTCAAATAGAGAACCAACACTTAAATCCTGACAATATAAATCTCTACTGAGCCCTGGTGTTAAAAACTATTTAGAGCAAAGACACACTCGTCAGTTCTTCCAGAATATTCCTTAGAGCTTCTCTTTACCTAAGGAAAAGACACAATAATATTTTACTTTTTGTATAATACTCCCTAAGTCCTTTTGAGTACTATCAGCTTCACTTTGGGGTTTCCAAGTGGCTCAGTGGTGAAAAAATCTGCCTTCCAACACAGCAGATGTGGGTTCAGTCTCTGGGGCAGGCAGATCCCCTGGAGAAGGAAATGGGAACCCATTCCAATATCCTTGTCTGGAAAATCTCATGGACAGAGGAGCCCATTGAGCTACAGTCCATGGGGTCACAAAGAGTTGGACATGACTGAGCAAGTGAACAGGAGCAACCTCACTTCACAGGTGAAACAGCAGGCATTCAGAGAAATGTTTCACTGAATTTTCCACAACGGCTAGAAAGGACACACAGTGTCACTGCCATATTTAGATATGATTAAGTTGAAGTCGCTGATTTTCTTTAAGTTGCAGTTTCAAGGCATTTGCTAGTAGAGTAAAGCCACTGAAGAGAGTTTAGGAAAAGACAGGAAAATCCAAAGGGATTCCTAGCTTCCATTCTGAGTAAGGATTTCTGGAAGTTTCTCAGGCTGTGGAAGATCAAATGGTGCCCATGTGAGCAGTACCAGTCCTCTTATAAAAGAAATTAGAGCATGGCTAGCCCTTAGGCTCTGCTTCAGAATCAAGTAGATACACTGACATTATTTTCTGATTATTGGTTCACTTCAAAGTAAAAGTACTTATACTGGGAAGAATGGTTTAACTATTGAACAGACTGTCATATAAGATATTACAGTTCTTTCAGGATGATTTGATGTTTCTAACATCTAGTCCTATCCACTTCAGTCAAGAGTCAAAAAGATATCCTCTAGTGAGTACAGATTCTGGATTTTAACTGAGTGTGTTCTACAAATAACAGTTGAATCCTTTTATGTTCAAGTACTACCTTCAGTATTTTCCAAACGAAAATGTGCTCATTTGACTAGCCAGTCACAAAAGTTACAGGATTTAGCTTTAGAAAAGTATTTAATTTTCAAACACTGTCATTCAAGAACTTTTAGGAGATAATTAGGCATGTTCTGAAATAATCGAGATGTAAACTTGTTTAAAAGAAACATGGTGCACCCAGGCTGAGAGAGCAAACCTCCTCAAGTAGCAGAGGGAAGCACTGATATGGATGTGTTCCAAAGAATATGTTTACCAAGATGACTCCTTTCTAGTTTGCTGAGTGTATAACACAGAGGAGCTAAAATGATGCATCATCTAATCTCTGGACTTACCAGTCACTGCTGGAACTCCTGGTCTGGTCAGAGCAAATCCAGAAGGAAGAGGTCTGCAGGGTCAAGCAACAAGAAGGGCGTATTCGGGCCACTGTGGACTTGGAATGGCACATTGATATCAGGATAGGGAGCATCACCACCCCAGCTACTGATCTACACCAGGTCTCTGCCCATACCAGTCTGAACTCAACCTGCTCATCTTTTAAAATCACATTGATATTGGAGTGCTTCTCCTTTCATTATTATTTTTTCCATTGTATCTCTTCCCTAGACTCCCTTTTAGCTCTCTCCCCATCCAGCTTCAATATTTTTTTTGTCTGTTTTGTGTTTGGTTCACCTCTTCCCTCCCTAATAAGCTCCAATAATGTAAAAAAAGAGAGAGGGAGAGAAAATCTATAGAGAACAAACTAGTGGTTACTAGGTGAGGAGAGGGAAAGGAAGATGGACAGCATAGGGGTAGGGATTGAAGAGGTTCAAGCTATTAGGCATAAAATAGACTACAAGGATATATTGTACGGCATGGAAAATAGAGCCAATATTTTATGATAACTGCAAATGCAGTATAACCTCTAAAAGCTGTGAATCACTATATTGTATACCTATAACCTGTATAATATTGAACAGCAGCTATGTTCCAATAAAAGAAAAGAAAGAGGTCTGTAGTTGTTGTATGGGGTTTTTTCCTCCCCCTCACCGTCCCCCACCCCTTTTGGGGGGATTTGCCCCAAGGAGACGGAAGAAGAGAGAAAGAAAAAAAAAAAGATTAAGATGTAAGCTGGCTAGATAAGCCTGTGACCGGTTTTATTACCAGCTCTGAATGAGGAAACAGGGATCTAAAGCCAGCCCCGCTTTATTAGAGCCAGAGCGAGGTTGGTGGGAGACCAGGCATTATTGTGTGGCACTCCAGGGAAGGGTGTTTTATTAATTACATATTAACTATGTGCACTGCGTAGAAGGTAATGGATAAAAATGCAGATGTTTCTGCAGGCTCATAGAGTAAGAACCTCTCCTGAGCCTTCCAAAAGAACACTTTGAATCAGAGGGGCTTCACGGGAGCAAAAGAAAGAGTTTTGTGGTCGAGTGCTATGGTGTGGCCTTTTAATCATTAAACCCTTTTATGGAGGTAAAACGAACATCCGTTGTTAGGGCCACACCACTGGGGCCATGTAACCTGGTGAAACCCGGGGTCTTTGCTCTGGGGGACGGCACTAAACAAGGGCACAGGCCGGCAACCATGTGGAATTCAGGAGGTAACAGCCCGGCAACCATGCGGAATTCAGGAGGTAACAGCAGTTACACATCACCCAGTGAGAAAAGACATCTCAGGTTAATTTGTTCAGATTGCTTTCTGAGGCAGCACCCTCTGACAAGTCCAACAAGCCCAGCACAATGGACATTAGTATTTTATAGATGCCCAGTTCCCCTCTTTTGTTTCCACCCAGTGTTTTACTGGCTCAGTTTAATTTTTATTGTTCTTAAAGTGAATGTTACCTAGGAATGTTGATTGGAAATGATGCTTTCCCCCAGTCACTTTCTACAGCTGTGGTTGGACCCGTGGTGTTGCCAGAAGGATGGAATTGCCTTTCCTCCTCTCCTGCGGTTACTTAACACACAGTCTGGACCAGGAGGGGAGATTTATGGAAGAAAACACTGTGCTTAACTCCACTCATGGACAGGAACCTGCGTTTTGGCTGACCTCATAATTAGAGGCTCTCAAATTTTTTTTTTTTTTAAAGAGGGAAAACTTCCCAATTCATTTTATTTATTTATTTATTTATTCTGTTTTCCATTTTATTTTATTTATTATTATTATTTTTTAACCCAGAACATTTCCCATGACTTAGTTCCACTATTTCTCTCTCCTACAGTTTTCTATTAAGAGAAACACTACATCTTCTAATATAGTTTTTTTCTTTCTTATCTTCCCCAACTGAAACTCTGTCTCCATTAAACACTAGCTCTGTCTCCGATAAACAATGACTCCCTACTGACTGACACTGCCTCCCCATTCTCCCCTCCACTCCACCTCTGGCAAGCATCATTCTACTTTCTGTCTCTGTCAGTTTGACTACCCTAGGTACTTTATTTATTTAATTTTTAAAATTAATTTGGCTGTGCTGGGTCTTAATTGTGACATGTGAACTCTTAGTTGTAGCTTGTGGGATCTAGTTCCCTGACCAGAGATTGAACCCAGAATCCCTGCATTGAGAGCGTGGAGTCTTAGCCACTGAACCACCAGGGAAGTCCCCCTAGGTACTTTATATAAGTGAAATCATACAATTTTTGTCCATTCATCACCAGCTTATTATATTTAGTATACTATTCTTACTGTTTTTTCATATTGCAGCATATATCTGGTTTCTTTTCTTTTTAAAGCTGAAAAGTATTTCACTGTATGTATATACCATGTGTTATTTATCCATTTATCCTTTGTCAGGCACCTGGGTTTCTTCTACATTTTGGCTATTGTGAATAGTGTTGCTATGAGCATAGGTATACGAATATCTCTTCAAGTCTCTGCTTTTAATTTTTTTTAAGTAATTTTTTTAAGGGGGACTGTGCTGGAGGACTGATATGGTTGGATGGCATCACCGACTCAATGGACATGAGTTTGGGCAAGTTCTGGGAGTTGGTGATGGACAGGGAAGCCTGGCATGCTCCAATCCATGGGGTCACAAGTCAGATATGACTGAGCACCTGAACTCAACTGTGCTGGGTCTTCATTGCTGGGTGGGCTTTTCTCTCGTGGCAAATGGGGGCTACTCTTCAGTTGCAGTGGACGGGCTTCTCTTTGTGGTGGCCTGTCTTGTTGCTGAGCCGGGCTCTAAGTCTCACAGGCTCAGTGCTTGAGGCTCCCCCTCTAGAGCACGGGCTCAGTAGCTCCAAGGCATGGGGCATCTTCCCGGATCAGGAGCTGAACCCATGTCTCCTCCATTGGCTGGGGGATTCTTTACCACTGAGCCACTAGAGAATTTTTTTGGGTATATATCCAGTAAATAATTGCTGAATCACATGGTAATTCTATGTTTACTTTGAGGAGAAACCACAGTTTTGTTTTCCACAGTGTCTGCACCATATTACGTTCCCACCAGCAAGTAATAAGGGTTTCAAATACTTCATGTCTTTGCCAACTAACTTATTTTCTGTTTTGTTTGTTTGCTTTATTGGTTTTTTTGGTTGCCTATTTATTTTACCATCTTTTTTCTTTCTATTTATTTATTTTTTTAATTTTTTATTGAAGTATAATTACTTTAGAACTTCATTGTTTTTTGATGACAGTCATAAGTGGTATCCCAATTTTGGTTTTAATATGCATTTTTCTAGTGACTAGTCATGTTAGGTATGTGAAAACTTGGAGTAATGTACTCATATTTAATGAAAGTATCAACACTTTCAGGATGTCTAGTAAGGAAAATGAACTATTCTTTCATTGTAGTAAATGGATGCATTTAAAATTATATGAAGAAAGACACTGCAACTACTAAGATAGTTGGCATGCTAAAGGATTAATTAACTCATTAGGAAAATTAATGTCACAACTGACTTATTTTTGCATGTATGTAGGTCTTGAATTTTAAAAACAAATAAAGACTATATTTCCTTTATATTAATCTCTATTTTATATGAAATCTAACATTAGATATTGTATAAAATCTAATTAATTAAGGTATATTAAAACATGTGTGTGTGCTCAATTGTGTCTGACTCTCTGCAACCCTATGTACTGTAGCCCAACAGGTTCCTCTGTCCATGGGATTTTCTAGGCAAGAATACTGAGGTGGGTCGCCATTTTCCCTCCAGGGGATCCTCCCAACCCAGGGATCGAACCTGTGTCTCCTGTCTCTTGCATTCGCCAGTAGATTCTTTACCAGTGAGCCACCTGGGAAGCATATCAAAATATACCTTAGATTAATTCTCTGCATATGTGTTCTTTGAATGCTAGGGGGGAAGCCTGGTGGGCTGCCGTCTATGGGGTGGCCCAGAGTTGGACACATGACTGAAGCAACTTGGCAGCAGCAGCAGTGATAATGCTATTCGAATTCACTGGACCCAAAGATTCATGTCAGCACAGCTGCAATTCTATGAAAAGTTTTATTAAACAATGCAGATAATTAAAGATAAATTGTTCACATGTGCAACCAAAATTCATGAGATGGTCATCAACCTCATACTGCTATTTATATGGCCCCAAATTACATTGCTGTATTAGGACTATTAGATTGAGACTATGTCAAGAAAATGTATGAAACTGAATCATAATTTCTATAAAATTAGACCAGAGTCATCACGAACTTACAGAGAAAATTGGTGTGAGTTAGTACAAGGAGTTCCTTCCTCCAGGTTCTTTAATTCCACCTTTTAGAAAACCATCATGATATAAATTTTGTTATAAAAGGCATTTTAGATAGAAAATTATAATTATAAATACACAAATGAGTATTTCTACAGTGTAATCAGGGTCCTCTTTAACGTGTAGCCCTGTGCAGTGCACAGCCTGTGTGACTGTGCCAAGATAACTCTTTTCTTTGGACATTCGTAAGACAAAACTCTTGCAGTCACGCATGATTTCTTTCTTTTATTCATGTCTTAACTGTAATCTACTGTCAAATCCCACTGGTTGTTACACCAAAAACTATCCAGGATCCAACCACATCTCAACAGCTCCCGAGCTACCATCCTGTTCAAGGCTGTCGTGTAGATCAGGAGTATGCAAACTATAGCCCGGACAATGGGAGGGACAAATCCAGCCATACCCATTTGTTTACATATTGTCCCTGACTGCTTTCACAGTACAATCACAGAGTTGAGTAGTTTCCATGGAGACCGTATGGTCTTCAGAGCCAAAAACATTTACCAGCTAGCTCTTTAAGGAAAAGGTTTACTGACCCCTGACCCAGGTCCTTGCAACATCCTCAGAAATTTGTCTTCCTGCTTCCACCCCTGCTCCTTATCATCTCTTCATTGAGCAGCTGGCATCATCCTCTGCAAGCTTTTCACTGCCCTCTCACTCAGGGTAAACAGTGAGGCCCTTGTTCAGCCAGCCAGGCCCTAGCTGATCTTTACCAGCACTCTCCCTCCACTGACTGCCTTTAAGTTCTCCCACCATCTCTACTGCTCTCCCCCTTGCCAACTCTGCTTCTGATGACAGTTCTTGGAAATGTGACATGCACGCGTCTACTTCACTTGCTGTGTCAGCTGTCCAGGAACACTCCTCTCCCAGGCATCTGCCTGGTCCCTACTGTACCAAAGTCAGCTTTGCAGAGAGGCCTTCCCTGACCGCCTTCCCTCAAGTAGCCCCTCCCTCCACCCTCTCCATCCCGCTGTTTCTCTTCTCCCTGTCCTTATCACCAATTATTTTATATTAATCTGCTGGTTTATTTTCTGTTCCCTGCTACTAGAAGTAAGAGATGGGTATGTGGATGTTGTCTCTATGTTCATTCTTTACTGGTCAATTTTTCACATGAACAGCTTAATCTGGTCTTCTGCTTGAATTCCTTCTTACTTCATCTGATTGGCAGGCCTGACTTTTTCTTATCCGCAGTTTTGTTACATTTTCTTGTCTAAGGAAGATGCCATATCAGCACAGGCTTTGCCTCATTCTCCCAAGTCACGTGACTCTGGCAGCTTTACTCTGCGACAGAGGGAAGGAAACAGACAGAGAGAGACAGCCCAAGCTGTTAACTTTCCTGGTTTCACCTTTGTCTTCCCAACCCCAGGAAGGGATGCAGAGGAGGCAAAAATTTTTTGGTACCTGTTAATAGCATCCATATGACGGGAACATTTCCCTTATTTTGTTCTACTTATTGCCCAAGCAGTTAATAATATTAATCCTCTGCTCTCCCAGCACAAATGCACCAAAGTGTTTAACTGCAGTTTAATTTTTTTCTTTTTCTTTCTCGAGTGGCTGTCAAGGTGGTAGAGTAGAAGATTCTATATTGTATTAACAATTTCTAGAACTTCTCTATTGGCAGTATACTTCCTCTTTTCTTCTCTTCCTGTAGTTGCAGATTATTAGTAAGATTTTTCTAGATTTAAAAAAATTAGAGCTCTTTAACCTAACCCTTCTGAAAGGTATGATTTGTTGTTACATGAACTTGTAACAAGCCTAGCAGAGTAGATTTTTGGAAACTTCTATTTCACTATTTTGGTGTCCACCAAGAACTTCTTTAGTTTGACTTCTGATGGTGTCTTTTTATGGCTTCCCCCCATATTTTTTGTTCATATCATTTTGTTTTGTAAGAGGAGATATTTAAGATCTGGTTTATTCTGCCTTACTAAGCCCAATTTAGGGGGTCTTTTTAAACTGAATATTTGGAATATGTTTACTTCATTTTTACTTTTTCATGTTATTTTCATATATTTGCAGATAAATCTGCTTCATTATAAGCTCTTGAAGGCAAGAATTCTTGCCTTATAGACCTTTACACCCCATGTGTTGTCCAGCACATTGCTTTGGACATGGTACTAATTACAAGATACATGAACAAATGAATGGTTCAAATGTTCATATTTTCAATATACTTCAAATACATCTATGATAGGACAAGATATTATAACTTACCATGTGATTTGTTCTATAGAAAAGAACAGTATTATCCACACTTGTTAAATATTTTCCTAACACTGCTTAAATATAGCTTTGAAATGTATGAGAAAACAAAGTGAAAACTACACTTCATCTCTATAGGTTGAGTACTATTTCCAGCAAAACATACTTCACTTCTTCTGCTAGAGTAAAAATCAACTACCAGCAAGATTTTCTACCATTTTAATTCCCCAAAGTTCAAATAATATTCAGCAGAACTGTGAGAATAGATCATTCTATTTTTCTATTTATAGGAAAAATAGAAACGATATTAAGCATATTTTTGGAGATGAGGCATTCAGTTGATCTATGAGTTTGTATAGGTTGTAAACCAAAGAAAATTTTTGTGTGCTTAACGATATATGGCAACTGTTATCAGGTTGTTGTATAAGATGTGAGATGTATGGCCACATAATACAATATGTAGGAGTTAAGTGTGAGCAATTTTGAAAGAATATCGTTGCCTTAATTTGTGCTGCCGGAGCATCCTCTGTCTGTGCTGAGACGTATAATGTATAGCAGTTAGCGCCCTGCGTTGTGACACTGGACTAATAGAACCAAAACCTCGGGAGAATCTCTGTATTTTGTGGGTTTCCAAATCCCGAGACTGAGTGAAAGCGGAGCTGTGATTGGACTGAGCGAAGAGGCAAGAGACAAAATGTGAGTGAGCACAGTGAACGTGAGAATCAGGAGCATCACACCCCAGAGCGCTCAGAGCGGTCAGATGTCAGGACCAGTGGACTCAGGAGGAAGGGCTCCCAGCGGGACCCGGGCAGGGTGTCGGGACAGAGCGGAGTGAAGAGGGCTACACATCGGGGAACCCCCGCGCCGGGGAAGGGCCTTTCTCCAGGTTGTAAAGGGGCGAAACACTGTTAATTCACCAGCTGACATTCTAAAACCAGAAACTTCCTGTAGAAGCCCAGTGATGTCAGTGAGCCCGGAAATGCCGGCCCCTTTCGCTCTCAGCGGCTCCTGCTCCTCCGCTTCCGGCTCCGCTGGGAGCATGGCCGCCTCTCCCACCCCAAAGCTGTCCCAGCTTTTCAAAGAAGTCCACCCTGCACACCACCCCCAGCCCTGTGACACCTCCGATCTCTCCCAACTAACTCTACATTTTCTCTTTTCCAAAGCGCTTTTCACCGTGGGTGGTAGAGCTGCAGAGAAAGAAATGTGCAGCTTTGAAGCGGGTCTTATGTCAGAGATGGAGCCTTTATAGGAAAGGAAAGGCACCTTGAAATCTGGAACAGGGACATTTAAGCCCGAGTTTCTGCTCAGATATGACAGCTGTCAATGACAGGGATTGCCAAGAAAGACTCAGGAACACGTGACTGCAGCCTTCTCACGGGACCCAACAGTGCTGCGCAGGCTGCTCATTCACACTGTCCGTGTGCTAAATCACCCAGTGGCTTTACCCCAGCACGGATCATATGCAGGCTTCCACCCATATCTAAGTTAGATGACTATTTGGGACTTTTGAGGTGATGATATTTAAAAGAGATTTTTGACCTGAGTTGATGCTATAATGAGGGCTTCCCAGGGGTAAAGAAACTGCCGGCTGATGCAAGAGATGTAAGATAAGCAGGTTAGATCTCTGGGTCTGGAAGATCCCCCTGGAGGAAGAAATGGCAACCTACTTCAGTGTTCTTGCCTGGAGAATTCCTTGGACAGAAGAGCCTGGTGGACTACAGTCTATAGGGTCACAAAGAGTTGGACATGACTGGAATGACTGAGCACACACACGCGATGCTGTAACGGGTTGAGAATTTGATGGATCTGGGAATGGTATAAATGTACTTGTCTTGAGGGAGGGATATGAATCTTTAGGGGCCAGAAGGCAGAGGCTGAATAGTGGGCACTCAAAGATGAGTATCAGGTGCTAATCCCTGAAATCTGTAAATATTTTCTTATAAGGAAAAGAGGTCTTTACAGATGTGATTGAGTTAAGGATCTCAACGTGGGGAGATTATCTTGTATTATTTGGGTAACCCCTAAATCCAATTATACAGTCCAGATAAGAGAAAGGCAGAGAAAGATAACACTCAGAAAAAGAGGAGACAATGTGATCACAGAGACAGGGACGGGAATGATGCAGATACATTTCAAGGAACACTTACAACCACCTTCTCCTCTTAAAAAATTAAATAGATTATAGCAAAGGCAGAAAAAGAATCTGCCTGCAATGCAGGAGACCCTGGTTTGATTACTGGGTCAGGAAGATCCGCTGGAGAAGGGATAGGCTACCCACTCCAGTATTCTGACCTGGAGAATTCCATGGACTATATAGTCCATGGGGTCACAAAGAGTAGAACATGACTGAGTGACTTTCACTTTCACTTTCACTTCATCCCTTATGGTTCAGGGGTAAAGAAACCACCTGCAATGCAGGAGACTCAGGAGACTCAGGTTTGATCCCTGGTTTGGGAAGATCCCCTGGAGGAGGGCACAGTAACCCACTCCAGTATTCTTGCCTAGGAAATCCCATGGACAGAGAAGCCTGGTGGGCTATAGTCGGTGGGGCTGCAAAAGAATCAGACACAACTTAGTAACTAAACTACAACAATGGAGGAAGAATGCTTCATTCTTAATTGCCCCAACGGTAGCTGCCATTACAGTTGTAATTTTTTTACAGCTGTAAGTCAACACAGTTTATGATCTCCTGAATGTATTATTTTTATTCTATTAGTAGGGAAAATCAAAAGAAATTAGCCCATTCCTGCCAATGACAGCAGTATATGTCCACTGTCTTTCCCCAGGGCTATGTTAATTCTTCTGCTTGCTATCTCAGTATAGTCTTCGGGGACCTTAGTCCTTCATAGGCCACATGATGTCACAATCCATATAACGCTGATCCATTATATTGATGACACACTGCAGATTGGATGTGCAAAAAAGAAAGTGACTAATTCCCTGGAAATCTCAGTAAACTGCTACAGGATAAGAGAAATCCAGTGGAGAAGCAGGAACCTAATATACAATATAATATGTGGTGGTCCAGGAGTCTTGGCCATGGTGGGACTATTCCTCTAAGTTAAAGGATTAACTATTAAACCTCATATTGTCTACCACCAGGATAGAGGCATTGTATTTGATGTACATCTTTAAATTTTAGAGGTAGCAAATTTATCTTGGGAGTAGAGCTAGTTCACATTAAGTTTTTTCACATTAAAATTGCTTCTTACAAAAAATAAAAAACATCTGATGATACCTAATTGTGGGAAGGATGTAAAATATAAATCTTAGATATCACTGGTGAGAGTACAAGTCAATAGACAACTTGAAAAGCTGTTTACCACTATTTTGTAAAGTTGAAATTCACATATCCTTTGCCTTAGCATTTCCGCTCTTAATAAGGTGTCATGCACACCTGGAAGTGTGTAGAAAATGTATTTAGCATTATTCATAAAAACAAAGCAAATAAATTAGATGTTAATAAATTCATTGTGTCATATATAAATTATGTATGTCAATTGAATGAATTACAGCATTGTGGCACTATGGATAAATCTTAGCAAGATAATGTTCAATGAAAAAGCAGGTTTCCAGAGATGACATACAGTGTTATAAAGTTAAAAAAAATATGCAACATACTTTTTAGGAATACATACAGATGTGATAAGCTTATTAAAATCATCCAACAAGATTCAGGAGAGTTTCTGACATGGTCTGAGGAAAGCAGGAGGATAAAATGAAGAAGAACTACATTTAAATTATTTTGAGCAAGTATTAGATCTCTAAATTTGACTTACAGCATTTAGGAAAGGAGATAGATGAAAGTAATATATTCCACAGAGGAAATATTACCCAAGTTTGTTGACAATAATTTTTCTCTTCTTCGCCTGTGAAAGATGAAAACAACATTTATGCATTTATCTCCTGAACTTTCATTTAAATAATTATTCCTAAAAATTTTTTTCAAAATCCTACTGGGACAAGTTTTCTTTTCAGTTCATGTAGCCAGAAAATTAATATTCTATCCTTGATGTCACAGACTTTCTTGTGAATACTTTTATTTTTTCTCTTCATGTATTATTCAAGGTTGGGATATAGATCACTCTCCAATAAGTAGGTTGCAGAGAATCAACTTGCCATAAAAACATAAAGATTTTGTTTTCCCCATACCAACTAAAAGTTTTGAAGAACTGCATATAATTTTAAAGGAACCAAAACTGAATATATTAAATAAACAACAAAAGCACTCCATCAAAACATGCTGGTTTGAAATAGCAGTCAGACCATATTCACTTTAAAGAAGTAGAAATATCAACGTCGGTTAAAAAATAGTCTGTTGACGTTTGGATCATGTTTCTAACATTCATGATTTTATGAAGCCTTTGAGAATTTGGCTTCTATTTGCAGCAGGTCTGTGTGTCAAGTATAATGCTCCTCTTAGACCTGTAGGAATGCCAACAAAAGGATGAAATCCCTTCGCTTGTTGTACTTTATTCTCTAGTCACCGTTAAAGCAATATTTATTTTCCTCCTCTCTGCTTCTTCCAGGCCTATAGTAAATCAAAAAAGTAAACTCTCAGGTTCATTGTGTAAGGGGCTTACTTCTAGGCCTCTACAGTTGCCACAGTAACTAATTAGAAATTTGCATCTCTAAGAGAATTATTTAATGCTAATGTGTAAGCCCTTTTATTCTCTGGAGCCTGGCCTTTTGCTAGGAAGCTCCTGGTAGATGTTGGGCCTCGAGGTCATAATGTACAAGCTCTGAATGTAGGTGGCCCTGGTTTCTCCTTTTTATCCGGATGATTCATACCCAGTGAAGAAAATGTCTTGCCAGGTCTTTGTTGAATGGTGGGCATCTGAAAGGCGATGCTTGATTCATTTAGGCGCCATTTGTTTTAACCTGTAACTTCTTCCCCATTGCTTATTAGCCAACTCTTGTGTAATTGAGTCATGCATGTTAAACTAGTAGAGTTGAGTTATGCCAACCAACTCACAGACAGGAGTTGGTCTCATTAGACTTGTGAAGCCGAGGAAGAAAACGTTGCTAATATGTAAAATTTGGACAATGTGTCCTAGAGATACAAAGATGAATATTATCCCTAATGAACTGTTTGTTTTCATCGGCTTAAGCTTGAAGAAAAAAAGAGAGATGCCCTCCTGTGGTGTAAAGACAGAGCCGAAAGAGAAGGGGCTGGGGACCCGGGGCAACTTGTGCTGAATCTGAGAAGGTGCTGACTGCATGCGATTCTGCTGCTATCCTGTGCTGCATAGGATAGGGGCATAAAGGTGGAAGAATGGGTTCAGTCCTTCCCAATCCCCAACCATCTACTCCTTCCAAAGTGGAGGAGCTGTCAAAAGAGAAAAAACAAAACAAAACTGACACCCTAGAACAATAACCAAGACTGCAATCTAGATTCAGCACACTTACATCCAGTGCAGCATTATTTGCAATGGGCAAGATGTGGAGCAATTCAAGTTTCCATTGATGAATGAAGCACTAAACAAAATGTGGTATAAACAGAAAATGGACTCTTATCCAGCCTTAAAAAGAAAGGAAATTCTGACACACGCTACAGCACAGATGAACCTAGAAGAAACTGTGCTAAGAAAAATAAGCCAATCACAAAAGGACAAATACTACATGATTCCACTTATATGAGGTATCTAAATGCAATAGAGTATTAAAAAGCAGAGACATTACTTTGCCAACAAAGGTCCGTCTAGTCAAAAGCTATGGTTTTTCCAGTAGTTACATATGGATGTGAGAATTGGACTATAAAGAAAGCTGAGCGCTAAAGAATTGATGCTTTTGAACTGAGGTGTTGGAGAAGACTCTTGAGAATCCCTTGGACTACAAGGAGATCCAACCTGTCAATCCTAAAGGAAATCAGTCCTGAATTTTCAATAGAAGGACTGATGCTGAAGCTGAAATCCAGTACTTTGGTAACCTGATGTGAAGAACCGACTCATTGGAAAAGACCCTGATGCTGGGAAAGATTGAAGGCAGGAGGAGAGGGGACGACAGAGGATGAGATGGTTAGATGGCATCACTGACTCGATGGACATGAGTTTGAGCAGGCTCTGGGAGTTGGTGATGGCCAAGGAAGCCTGGTGTGCTGCAGTCCATGGGGTTGCAAAGAGCCGGACATGACTGAGTGACTGAACTGAACTGAAACGCAGTAGACTGAATGTTTGTGTCCCCTCCGCACCAAAATTCATACGTGGAGACCTAATTCCCAATGTGATGATATTTGGGAATAAGGTCTTTGGGAATTGATTATGTCATGAAGGTAGAACCCTCATGAAAAGGATTGGTACTCTTATAAAAGAAACTTCAGAGACCCCTTCCACCATGTGGAGACTGGTCACACAACAACATGAATATACTTAACAGCATTGAACTGTACACTTAAAAATGCTTAAGATGCTAAACATCCTGTTATCTGTTTACCCCGATTTTTTAAAAAAGAGGCTGTTCAATGGAAAGTGGGTAGACCTCCTTTAGAAGGGAATATAAGAAAGAATGTTTACTCTTACGTCCTCAAAGGATAAATCGACCTGGTTTGCTTAATGTGAAAGAAGGCAGAGCAAGGTCAGAAAGGTAGTGGCTTCCTCAGCTGATGAAGGGAAGGAGCACTGTGCTAATGGAGGCACCAACTGCGTATCTGGGCTGTCACAGTTCTGGTCCCAACACCTGTACATCTGGGGAAATGAATGTGTTAAAAACAATCTTGCATGTGTTCTGGAGGCAGAAGGAACTCGTCCTCTATTTAATGATTGTTTCTTAAAATGTTTGTCTTTTTTTAAAACTATAAGCAAAAAATACTACCATTTGGGTGATTTTTCTGCATGTCTGTTTCTAGCTTGCTTCTTTTTCTCAGGCTCATGAATGCCTATTCTCGAATAATCTGTAAATTTTAAATGTAAAATGGTCTTCCCTCAATTTTGCTGTCCACAAGGCATTGCCTGACGGATGTAAAGACTCCTTAGTTCCAATTTGCCTTGAAGTTAGAAGCTACAGGTATCTTCCTAAATTTTGACTATGGTTAATCTTTTCAGCTGGGTACTAGCATGATGACTAGCACATTGATAATATGCTTTAAAATTCAATAAACTCTATTTTAGCCACCATGTATATACATATATATCCATATATCCAGAATTATATTTAACTGAATTCTTGCCAGGAGTCTGTATTTCAAATTAATTTCTGTAAAACACTAGTAATTTTACCACTTAATTTTTGTATCTATTTCTAACCCACTCAAAATTTGACCAATAACTTATCAATCTTATTAGGACATTTTCTGGAAGCATGCAATAATTCCCTGGAAAACACCAAGATATATCACATTAATCTCTGAAATACACATTTTATTTAAGAAAATATTTTTTTCCTTATGCTGTGAAAGATAAATCATTGTGAAATATTTGTGAAAACTGCTTTTCAGATGTGGTTTTCCATACTGGAAATGTCTTAATTTCACAGCTGACCATAAGGTTTCCATTAGCATATCTATCATGGGCTGAGAAATGGAAAGTTATTCATTCCCTCAGGGATTGATCAGTTTCTCTTGGTTCAAATTCATTTCATGAACACCTTTATGCTGACAGCCCTCAGATAGGTGAAGGAAGTACACAGATGTAGCTGTTGATTACAAGTGATAGAGAAAATCTGGAATGTGAAAATAAAAAATTTGTAAGATTTTATATATTTATTTTTAATATTTATAATATATTTTTTAAAATATATAAAAATGTTTGTAACATTATTATGGGCTTTCTTGGTGACACAGACCGTAAAGCATCTGCCTGCAATGCAGGAGACCTGGGTTCGATCCCTGGATCGGGGAAGATTCCCTAAAGAAGGGAATGGCAACCCGACTCCAGTATTCTTGCCTGGAGAATCCCACGGACAGAGGAACCTGAGAGACGACAGTCCATTGGGTCACAGCATCGGACATGACTGAGCGAGTAACACTTTCACTTCTTACTTTCATAGCGTTACTATATATTATTTATCATCTTTTATTTGACAACTTATAAAATGTAATTGTGTCACTACAAATAAAGTCAATGGAAACATCCTAAAACATTTTCTAAGAATATCATTTATTCATACATTCACTCATTCATTCTCCACCTTTAGACCTCTCACATGGCTCTCCTGAAGTCCCCACTCAGATTATCTTTCCCTCACATAAACATAGGGAACACTTTTCCTCTTAGAGCATTAGCCACGTTCTGTTTCATCTTCCTTTTCTGTACGGTATCTTATTCCTATTGCATCATCCACAGAACTTGACACATAACTTTCAAGTAGAAGATACTTGGCAAGTACTTACCAGGTTGTGTTTGTGTGGAGGTCTGAAATGCTTTACTGTTTGTTGTGCTTAGGAACTAGGCTAAAGTAATAGTTGCTAAGCTGAAAAGTTGACACATCTGTAATTGTTTTTATGGACAACTACTTAAATATTTTGTTTCTAGAAAATAAAGTCATTCAAAGAATGTTCAGGAATTGAGTATTCAGGAATACTGACCAAATCATCCAGAATTCAAAGCAATAAGTGTTAACGAAGTGAATTTGATGAAAAAGAGAGGAAAGTTTCAGCTTGGGGTATGTCTACTAACACAGCAAAGCACAACAGAAACTGAAAAGCACAACAAAACAAAACAAAGCTTTGCTAAGCATGGATTTGTAAAAACTAAAAAATAAAAAGGACTATCTTATATATTTTACAGCAAATTTCTGATCGAAAATAATTATCTGTTTTGTCAATGATGGTGGGAAACAGGGATTCTTATTATACATTATTGGTGGAAATGTAAATGGTACAAAATTAGAGCCAGGAAATTTGCTTTTATATATCAAAATTACAAATGTACATGCCCTTGAACCCAACATTCACATTTCTAAGAATTTATCCTGCAGACATACTTATCCCCATGCAGAATGACATATACACAAAGCTCCTCATTGCCTTGTTGTTGCTAATAGTAAAAGCTGAAAATAATCTAAATGTTTATCAGCAGGGAATTAATTAAATAAATTATCTTACATATATATATCGGAAGATCATGCAGCTGTTAAAAGAATTAAATATTGATAATATTAAATATTCATATGAATGATCTCCAAGGCTTATTGGTAACAAACAGAACACCAACTGAAGAATGGGGAACACTGTACACTTATAATTCATAGAAAAAAAAAGAAACTATAATATATGAATTTTTTGAACACAAAATATTTCTGAGAAGAAGCTTATGCATTGGTTACCTCTGGAGAGAAATGAGTGTTCAGTAAATAGGGGAAAGAGGAAGACATTTACTCTATTAAGCAAGCCATTTATTGAGGTGAAATTCACATAACGTAGAATTAACCACAGTAGCATGTATAATTCAGTGGCCTCTGTAGGTTCACAAGTTGTGTAGCAACTCCTATCTAGCTCTAGAACATTCCCACTGCTCCAAAGTAAAGCCCCTTACCTGTTAGTAAAACCCCTTACCTGTTAAGCACCAATTCCCCATAACCACCTCCTCCAACTCCTGGCAACCAGCCATCTTCCTTCTGTCTCTGGATATATCTCTTCTGGATATTTCATATCGATGAATCATTCACCATGTGCCCTTTTGTGTTTGGCTTCTTTCACTTCTTTCTTCTTTCATTGTGTTTTCAAGGTTACTTTTTTAAAATTACATTTTTGAAATGAAAACTTTTTTGAGGCACTACATCTTCAAAAACTATAAAATGGAACATAAAACTATTTTCTTGCTGAACCCCACAGAAACTGAAGTGAATGAGATCTCCAGTCTATATCAGAAATGGGTATTCAGAACAAGACTTATGAAGAGAAAGAAAAATGCCCTGTCCCCACACAAAATCTCATAATTCTTTTCCAATCTGAGCCCTTTCAAATCACCATAAAAATACATTGAGGGGGGCATTATTTGGCAAATTCAGTTTTGCCTTGAGTGATGTTTGTCATTAATTTGCAGATATTTGTCTAGAGCAATTCACTCCTGTTACTTTTTTATGAACCTCAGCAGCTAGTGACTCTGCCCATAAACCTAGAGCCCCAGTCTTCCTTGCTACCGCTGTTAGCTCTTGGTTCTACCACTTTATATACAATATAGTAGATGGAGAAAATATCACAGTTACCCAGATTCCAACTAGCAAACCCTAGAGGACTCAGATAAAGGGACTTCTGTCCTAGATAAGGATATGTGGAAGTCTGGGAAAATAATGCCGAAAAAACTGTAAAGTTTCACTCCAACTCCTGTCATTTAAGTGAGGATTCCAGAATAGTTCTTGAATTCTAATTGCAGACTTTTTAATATCTAGAAAGTTTGAGTGGTAACATACTTTAGAAATCATCCAGGCCGACCTTACAGTTACTCAGGAATTTGCTCTGATAGTGACAATTGATTATTGAGCAGATCCTTGTATTCTTCCTGTGACAGGGAGCTTACAACCCAAATATTATTGAACTAGACTGATATCATTCTAGCCTGGAGTAAACAGCTCATGCCAGTTCTCCCAGGACCTTTCTGGTATTAGCATGTCCTGAGAAACCCCACAATTCAGGGCAAAGCTGGACGGTTGATAACTCTATTGCAGCCAAGAGCAACAAAGAGGAGATGAAATTGTGGAAGAGCTAGGCTGTGAAGAATGGATTGGGTTTCCAAATTTGGGGAGGGATGAGAAAAAAAATGCATTAAATTCTGCATTTCTTTAACCAGCTCAGCATAAACTTTGATCATCTCTAGTGCATTCATGTATATTCCCATCCTGGTTTTAAATCCCTAGTTTGGAACCTTAGTTGTCAGCAAACAACAAGCCATAGACATCTGTTAGCAGGACTGCAGGGAGACCAAAGTTGTCTTCTAGGACTGTTTATCTGGGGTGATGTGTGTGATCATTATGACAAGCCTTGGAGTCAAGAAAAACCAGTGAGGAGGCCATTGCAATAAGAAAAACGGGTAGGCGATGGATGCTCTTGGGCTGAGGAGCAGGAGAGGAATTGCAGACCACTGGAGGCAGTGGTTCTCAAACTTGAATGAATATGAGAATCACTCACAGGGGATTTAAAAAAAAATACTGATGTCTGGACCCCCTTCCCTGACAATAAGACTTTATCAGTTTATGGGCACCCAGATAAAGATATTATTTTTTTTTTTAAAGTGATTCTTCTGTGCAGCAAGGGTTGGAAGGTTGGAGACCATTATTTTAAGGCTTTCAGGGTGACTTATTATGCTTTTATGGGATGTTTTTCTTCTTGAGAGACTCAAATACACAATTTACTGTAGACACCTTAATCCTGCAGGAATATCCATGGTTTCAGAGAAAGGGAGAGGGGATTCGAGTTGGTTCCAGAAGAGTAGATGATTCAAAGTACAGTAGTATCTGGTGTCTGAGACTCTGCTAACTCCCTCCAAGATGATTTAGTTATTTGGACACAAAATAAGCAAGCCATTTGACAGGCACCATCTTATTGAATGTCTTCCTGTTAACCATCCCATTAGGTGTGATTCTATTTCCATTTTCAAGTGGCAAAACTGAGGCTTGAAGAGAGTGAGGGGTGAAGATAAGAGCCTAAGTCAAATCTCCTTCACTTGGCCTCCAACCATTCCGATCTGCCCATTCCTGAAGCCTGGGGCAGTTCACAGAGGAAAGAAAGGTCCACCTCTTGATCTTTCGAAATATGTGAACCAGTTAGCAGGACTGAGCCCCACCCCCACCCCATTCCTTCAAACTTCTACCAAGAAGTCTCAGACTTGTACAACAAAAACATTAGTGAATTTCCATTTATTTTCGTTAAAAAAAAAAAGAAAACACCCCCCAGTTTTTTCTAGATGATAGGTCTAATACATGTGAGATCAGTGATACCAGAGGGATAATAAATATTTCAAATACTAAAAATTCTACAATAAAAATCTTAAATCTGATATAGAAAATTTGGGGGGGGGATTCCTCCCTTATAATATACAACAATCCACACTTGTTAATATTCAAATTTTTACTTTACACAAATTATTATTTTAGAGTTATACTGTTTCTGCTGCAAGAAAGTTCTGCACCTGAAGGAATTTTAAGTTGCTGGAGAAGCCCAGGTGAGCTATTAAGATAAAAGATATGAACTTAATTAGAAAAATACACTGCTAAGTTGTAATCATGACTTTAGAATCCAGAATGTCCCAAAATATTGAACTTCTCTTTGTTGTCCTTAATGAAAAACTGGGAAGAAATTTCCAAAGGTGATTCTGGTTTTCCAGATTATGGTATTCAATTTGCTTTGACCACTTCCTATTGAGCCACAGAGTTCTTACAAACCAGATTCCAGGTTCCAAGATTCTGCTCATCAGTACCGTGACTGCTGAGGAGACCTACTGCAGAACTCTGAGGTCAGCCTCATCTCTTCTGAAGCTACATCAGATAATCATCTGTGTACTGCTTTTCAAGAGCCAAGAATTCCAGTTTGATTCTTCCAGATTTACTCTTCCTTCTCTGATGACTTCTTTTTGGGAAGCTTCAGAAGCCCTAGTGAACCCAAGGGATTGCAAAGCAAATGTAAAAATAAATAATAAATAAATAAACAGCCATAAGACAAAAGGGAACTTCAGTGCCACCCACTTTGTGTGTATAGGAGAAACTATACTGCTCCCCCTTATAAATAAGGGGTTTGCAATGTGCTGTTCTTTCTTCTGTAGGGGAGGAGGGTGCTTATTGATGCTGCATCTGTTTTGTCAGAGCGTCGGCTAATGGAGAAAGTTAATTGTGTTGGTTGTAAGGCCACCTGTCACACACATGCCTCATTTCCATACTAATGGTCCAGCAGTGGCAGGCAGTGAGCTCTCTTTGCAGTAACAGCTACTGCCTCTTTGGAAACGTGGGCCAAATGTGCCTATGCAGCAACTGTAGACCTCGTTTGCGGATGCCTCTAGTATTGTGTGGACTAGGGCTTATATTAACCCCCTACTGGCGGTTCCAAACTGGATCGGCAGTAAAAGTGGGGATACTGAAAATGCTGCTATAGGGTGAGGATTGAGTCCATGGTGAGCCTGCTGGGGGAGGCAGTTTGGGACTTCAGAGTTTTAGAAAATAACTTGTGTAGCCTACGAATCCCACGTGGTTGGGACAGAGAGAGAGAGAAAAGAGAGTGAGTTCTCAGTATTCAACTTCTCCTTTAAGAGCAGCCTCTGTATTATTTCACTGTAGTATTTAGTATTCTTTTCTAAGAGGATTTTCACCACCTTCCTTTGCCTCTTTGAATAATTTTCTATCCCTAGGAAAGCCTGTGGGTACTACCCTCAATTCCAAGGTAAAGGTCAGTCTTAGAGCTCTGATTAAAAAAGAAATATTCCAGTTCAGTTGCCTAAAAATTATGGAAAACAGCCAGGACTCTGACTGTAAAGGATTGGACTCTGGGCAGTACTTCATCCAGGAGTACTTTTTATAAAGCATTTGAATCTCAGGCAGAGTTGAGGAATCAACGCCCTGGAGAAGAGGCTGATGAATATTTTAGTGGGAAGCTATTAGATGCAATTTGAGAGAGGTGGTTATCCCCTCAACAAGGTAAGCCAATAAAATTGAGAGCCATTTCTTTGCAGCTCCTAATCCCGAGGATGCAGGAAGTTACCAGGTTCAGTTTCTTTGGGATCCTTTTGTATATGGGTTTCTGTGACCTTACACAGCTCTCATAAAGGGATTTGGGGCTAAATGCCAAATGCTGTGGCACTGACTGCTCTTAGAGAGATGGGGAACACATGGGCCAGGCTGCTTATATTTTTTAATAGCCAATTTTAGTTGAATTGATGATTATTTTAGACTCAGTGATGCTTATTCTTGTATCAACATACATTTTAGAATGGATGTCACAGTTATTAGGAGGAGGTTCAAAGTCAGGAAGGTAATGGTTCTGGCCACATAGCAAGTAGAATGTCCTAAGCTGTGACATTCTTTCTGGAATACCTCCAATCGGAGTTGCTCAGTTAGATGGGGGTGGCGGGAGGGTGCTGTCTTCCGAGAGGGCTCTGGAAGAAGTCCAGGAGGCTGGGCCCGGGAGGCTGCAGAGTTTTAGGTGTGTCCCTGCCCCAGATGGCGAAGGCTACACAAAACACTGTTGGGAAATGTTCTGACTGACCTCTATTAGTTCTCGATTTGCCAATGTGGCACAGAGTTTTCCCAAAGCAGTAAAGGCGAAGGATGTCTGGTCACAGTGGGCATCCATCACAGGTCCCATAGAAAATCTTAATGTGGAGCCACCATAAAATTTCAGGTTTGCAATGCCAGCCACCCCCATCATGGATACGACTTAGCAGCTGAACGACAATAACAACGTCGGGTAGGCCAGAGATGCTGCCCAGAGGTCCCTTTCAGGTCCTGCGTTGAACCTTCTCCTATTCCCCACCATAACTGTTTTGAGATTTTCTACTTTCCTGCAAGGCCCCACTCAGAAAACAACTTCATTTTGCATTCCACAGAAAAAATATGGCACTAAAGAAGAACTCTCTCAACTTTGACCCCAAGCTCACCAACAAGCTTATATTCTTATTCAACCCCCTCCTCCTTTCTCCTCTTCTCTTTGCTTCTCTTTGCTTCTGATTTACTCTCCTCTCCACCTCTTTTTCTCTCCACAGCTTGTCCTCAGGCACACATTAAGTACACATGAGCGTGCGCCTCAGGAAAGATCACCCTGAGGATGGGAAAATATAAGTTGAGTAAATCATGGTCTCCCAGAAACTGACAGAAAAGACACATGTACATTAGCAATGATAATTGTTTGACAAGTGCCACGTCCAACATCATAGGAACACAGGAGAGAGATGCACAATTGGACTGAGGGTCAGGGAAGGCAGGGTTAAGTTTTTAAGAATATAAGGTGGACATAAAGGACAGAAGACAATTTCAAGCCAACAAAATAGCACGGATGAAAGGATTTATTCTGTCCCACAATCTGACTGCACTTTTGTTTGGTTGATAGAGAGGAAGTCCTATGCGGGACAATAGAGGTTGGAGCAAGGTCATCAAGAGACAGCCTTGAGGGGCCACATGTAATAAACCAAGGAGTTGAATTTTTACCTTGTAAGCTGCACAGAGTTGTTGAAGAATTTTAACGAAGTGTTAGCAGTGTGAAGGGTAGGGAGGGAACAAGACTGTATTCAGGGAATGAGTCATTGCAATGTGCAGGTGAGAAGTTTTACCAAGATCAGCTATGGGAGAAGAGGAGTTATGTACAATATGTAATACATGTAGTGGAATCACCAAGTGGACTCACCCAGTGACTAGATGCTGGAGGGAGAAGGTAGAAGAGGATAAGGTGACTCTACTGTCTTGGACAGCTAGTTGAGTAGTGTTAACATTGTTGAGACTCCAGGAGGCAGAACAAATTTTAAAGGAGAGATGCTCAGTTTCCTTTGGCCTATGTTGTGCTTGAAGAACATTTATGTGAATCTGTTCAGCAAGATTTATTCAGCAAAATTTTGTTCAGCAAAAATGGTATGATCTTCTGCTATAAGAGCAGAGTGGCCTGGACTGAGAAGTTGCTAGAATGGTAATGATTGAAATCAATGAGGATGGAATCACTAAAGTCCAACGTGTGGCCTGAGGTACACTGAGGGCTAAGGACAGCTCTCAGGGACTGCTTCACTGAGTAAGGGATGAATGAAGTGATCACAATAGAGAATCAGAAGGAACAGCTAGACAGATTCTGGGGAAAATCAGGTAAAAGGAGTTTTCTGGTTGCAAAGGGGAAAGAGAATTTTAGGAGGCAGAGAGTAGCCAACAGTGTCAAATGCTACAGAGCATGTAAGTGAAATGAAAGCTGGAAGGTGTCTTCTGCATGGTCAGCATGTGAGCCAATGGGGTCTTCTGCCAGGGCCACGTGGGCACGGTCATTTGCAGAGATTGAATGGCAGGGAGTGAGAGATGAGGACGAGAAATCACAAGCCTGATTTATCAAAGTCTAGCACAGTGCCTGGCCCCTAGTTGTTGCTCAATAAACACTGGTGGAATTAATTGCCTTCTAAATTCCTTTTAAAAGATAGCCCAACCTTCCTTAGCCAAAAAGATTTTCTTTTCACAGCCTGACACCAGTGCTGCTACCAAACAACACTGTTCCTATAGCATGTCCCCTGTTTTCCAGGCAATATATGGAGATTTATTCAATCTCCTAGCATATCTTTCTGCTCCATTAAAAATCTTAGCCACCTTCTAAGGCATGGCTCAAATGCTCCCCCAACTTCCCCACTTTTATTGATTCCTTGAACTCATAGGCATTTTATTTGTCATTCTCTTGTTTCCCATTTATTCTTCGTCCTGAATTTCAGTTTCTTTTTTTTTTTTTTTTTTGAGTGTGTGATTTGTTTCCTCTTTTGGAATCCTCTTTAAGCATGGGAATTTAACTTTTAAAAATTAACTTATTTTTGGCTGTGCTGGGTCTTCATTGCTTTGTGCAGGCTTTCTCTGTTTATGGCGAGGGGAGCTACTCTTTGTTGTGGTGTGTGGGCTTCTCATTGCAGTTGTTCAGTTCCTGTGTTATGTTCAGCTCTTTGAGACCCCCATGGACTGCAGCACACTAGGCTTCCCTGTCCTTCACCATCTCCCAGAGCCTGCTCAAGCTCATGTCCATTGAGTCAGTGATGCCATCCAACCATCTCCTTCTCTGTCGTCCCCTTCTCCTCCTGCCATCCGTCTTTCCCAGCATCAGTATTTTCCATTTCTCATTGCAGTTGGTTTCTCTTTGCAGAGTGCAGGCTCTAGGCTCGCAGCTTTAGGAGTTGCAGTGCAGCCTGCGAGAGATGGTTTGGTGGCATCACTGACTCAATGGACATGAGTTTGAGCAGGCTCTGGGAGATGGTGGAGGACAGGGAAGCCTAGTGTGCTGCAGGCGTTGGGATCTTCCTGGACGAGGGTTCAAACCCAGGTCCCCTGCGTTGGCAGGCAAATTCCCATCCACTCTACCACCAAGGAGGCCTAGGGATTTAACTTTATTGAATAGAGTTTTCAATATCAAAAACAGGAACAGAAGTAGGGTTAAAGATTTGTTTATTGCAAATTGACAGGCTTAACGGCTTACTTGCAATTCTTAAAGTAAGCAGCAGGTGTTATGCCACTTACTACGTTGTTCTGGGTCAATCTCTTATGCTCTCTAGGTCTCATATTCTCATTAGTCCGGTGGGGTAATCATATAGCCCTGCTTACCTCGTGGCTTGTTGAAATTCACATGAGTCACCTTTACTTGAATTTTTTTGTCAACTGGGAGATACTGCTTTATCGACCAGAAATGTATATTCTCACAAGTAACTTGTGCCTCCTTCACGAGGGCGAGTTTATTTAAACTGCCCTGAGGTAGCTCAACATCCTACAGAAAATCTAAAAGAAAAAAGGGTTGGCAACCTCAGCTTTGAAAATGACTCTCTTCAGGAACATTCTTCTAAACTTATGGGAAATCACTGCCTTTTAATATCAAGAACATTCCTCTTCTTTACAATAGTTTCAAAAAGAGCACCTGACTTATTTAGCACAATGTCCTCAAGGCCCATCCGTGTTGGGGTGAAATGGCAAAATCTCCTCTTCTCATGGCTGAATAACATTGCATTGTGTCTGTGTGTGTCTCGGGGTGTGTGTGTCTGTCTGTCTGTGTCTGTGTGTGACTCTGTGTGTGTGTACGTGTGTGTATCTGTGTGTGTCTCTCTGTGTGTGTATGTATCTGTGTGTCTCTGTGTGTGTGTACGTGTGTGTGTATGTGTGTCTCTCTGTGTATACGTGTGTGTATGTGTGTCTCTGCATGTATGTGTGTGTGAGTCTGTGTGTGTATGTGTCTCTGTGTGTGTCTGTGTGTGTATATGTCTGTGTGTGTGTGTGTGTCTGTGTGTGTCTGTGTGTGTGTGTCTCTGTGTCTTTGTGTGTCTG
Organism: Odocoileus virginianus; assembly: GCF_023699985.2. Taxonomy (NCBI): domain Eukaryota; kingdom Metazoa; phylum Chordata; class Mammalia; order Artiodactyla; family Cervidae; genus Odocoileus; species Odocoileus virginianus. Next base: position 26,817,337 of record NC_069707.1, on the reverse strand, counting down.
TTGTATCTTCTTTATCCATTCATCCCTTGACAGACACTTAGGTTGTTTCCGTATCTTGTCATTAACATTAACTTGCTGAGAGACTAGATCTTAATTATTCCCACCACAAAAAGGAAATGACAATTATGTGACATGACAGAGGTGTTAACATTACAATGGTAATCATACTGCAATATACAAAAGTACAGATCAATATGTTGTAGACCTTAAATTTACACAATGTCTTATGTCAAAAATATTTCAATTAAAAAAGAGAGAGACTGCACCTGGAAGGTTGTCCCAATCTTTCAACAAAAACCTTCCCTGGATTGTTATGGTACCGATTTTTTTAATAAATGTTACATTAAATTCCTTGTGTGAGGGAGTGAGACTATTGTGCAAATATGTAAGAGAGATTACGAAAGAGGATTAGTCATTGTAAGAAACAAAAATAAAATGCAAACGGTAGTACTTTATGACATGATTGTTATGCTGTTGCCATTGTAAGAATTATACATTCTTCCTGCTGTAATACTGTTTTAGGGACAGTTTATTTAGTGAGTAGAAGTTTAAACATACATATAATCAACACAGACACAGATATCTTAATGCCCTCATTTTTTTCTTCTTAATTTTACTTTGTCATATAGCATATTTTTTCTTGTTTCATGAGAGAAAAAAATCAAAATGAAAACCTAGGAAAACCCAGGTTATTAATGTTCTCTTTAAGTCAACACTCCTCTCCCACTGCCCCCAATAAATGCTTTTAGATAATACTTAACACCTTTAAATAAAATGGTAGTACTGGTCGCATGGGCTTCCCTGGTCGCTCAGTGGTAAAGAATCCACCTGCCAATGTAAGAGATGTGGGTTTGATCCCTGGGTTGGGAAGTTCCCCTGGAGAAGGAAGTGGCAACCGACTCCAGTATTCTTGCCTGGAAAATCCCATGGACAGAGGGCCTGGTGGACTACGGTCCATGGGGTCACAGAGAATTGGACATGGCTGAAGCAACTTAGCATGCAAGCACAATACTGAGTGAGTTGGTTAGGCTAGCTCTGATTATGAGCAAATATCATACTGAGTTAATCTCCTCAAAAATATTTTTATTTTTATTTATTTTATTGAAATATAGTTGATTCAAAATGTTTTGTTAGTTTCAGGTATACAGCAAAGTGAGTCAGTTATACATACATACTTATATAATATATATATATGTACATGTATATATAGTCTTTTAATGCACTCTCTTCCATTATAGGTTATTACAAGATAATGAATATAGTTCCCTGTGCTTATAAGTAGGCCCTTGTTGTTCATCTATTTTATATACAGTAGTAAGTATCCCAAACTAATTTATCCCTCTCCCTCCATCACCTTTGGTAACCATGTTTGTCTTCTATGTCTGTGACTCTATTTCTGTTTTGTAAATAAGCTCACCTGTATCACTTTTTAATATTCCACATAAAAGAGATATCATATAATATTAGTCCTTCTCCATCTGACTTATTTCACGTACTGTAATAATCTCTAAGTCCATCTATATTGCTGCACAGGGCGTTATTTCGTTCTTTTTAATGACTGAATAATATTCCATTTTATATATGTGGGTCACATCTTCTTTATCCAGCCTTCTGTGGGTGGAAATTTAGGTTGCTTCCATTTCTTGGCTAATGTAAATAGTGCTGCTATTTACATTGAGGTGCATGTGTCTTTTCAAATTAGAGTTTCTGTTTTTCCCAGATATATGCCCCGGGGTTGGGATTGCTGGATTATATGGTAACTTTAGTGTTAGTTTTTTTAAGGAACCTCCATACTATTTTCCATAGTGGCTGTACCAAATTACATTCCCACCAACAGTGTAGAAGGGTTTTGAATATTTTAAAAAGCAAAGTACTAGAAAACCAACAGAGGTATGTAAAAAGGAACGCATTTACGAGACTACTCATTGTAATATTGTTAGAGCCAAAGATTAGACAGAATCTAAGTGTCCAGTGGGGCTTCCCAGGTGGTGCTGGTGGTAAAGAATCCACCTGCAAATGCAGGAGATGTAAGAGACATGGATTTGATTCCTGGGTCAGGAAGATCCCCTGGAGCAAGGGCATGGCAATCCACTCCAGTATTCTTGCCTGGAGAATCCCATGGGCAGAAAAGCATGGTGGATTACGGTCCATCGGGTAGCAGAGAGTCAGACATAAGTCAAGTGACTTAGCGCACACACACAAATGTCCAATGATAGGGCACTGGTTGTATAGTACGCTGCATCTATTTATTGGAGTATGGGACATGATTTGCAGTGAACTATCTGCACCACTCTGAAAAGCTCGGCAAGATATTTTGTTACATGACTAAAGTAAGAAAGAGAAACGTGTATATAGTATGTCATCATTTGTATCTAAGAAAAGAATACATACACATGTACACATTTTACATATTTATAGATTATCTCTGGCAGATAAGAAAATCTAACAGTATTTGCCTCTAGGGAGGAAACTAGATGTCTGAGGATAGTTTGGTGGGGAGATTAATTTTTCACTCCATATCTTTTTAAAAAAACTTTTGAATTTTTACCATAAGCATGTGTAATCTGTTCCAAAAACTGAGTAAAATTTTTAAAAGGAATTAATGGTAGGATTGCTATTGGGGGTAGGAGGAGATAGTTGTACATAGCGAAGTTCATCTTGTGGAGGACACAGTCTAATTCTTCTGTATTGTTATTATTACAATGTTGTTATCCTGTTCCCTCTGATCTCTTACTGTTGCCCCACATTGGCCTCACCCACCCAAACGTCAGAGGACAAAGGTGCTCATTGAACGAGTCAGCAAAGTCTGGCTCCCAGGACACGGAGCAGGGCTGAGCGGGATCTGGAGATATTTGGCATGGGAAACTTCATTGATTTTCCCTCTGGCAATAAAATCTAAGCCTGAGTCCATCTGTAGATAAATTGATCAAAGCAATTGTTCCCTTGTTCCCCATTCTCCTGGGAAGATCAGTAGATCTTAGTATATAACATCTAAGTTGTCATACAAAAATGTCATACAAAATTTCTGGTATTTTAAATAAGTAATTTTCATCGCAAATATAGCTGTCATTTGGAGTAGGTAAAGGAATGTGTTTTATGCTCCCATGTGCTCTCTTTCATTTAAATTAATGTGAAAAGTTCAGAGAAGACAAGAACCAGGACACGATGGCATGTAAGTCCATACGGTAATATGCACCGGAGCCTTGGATAGAGTGTTAGCTCAATGCTTGACTGCTCATCCAGTGATTGGCAGAACAAACAGCAGAAAGCCTCCTGTCAGGAATGTGATGAATAAGATTGATAGTTGCAGGGACTATCTTAAAAGAATTAAGGGGTATATCTCTCCTATACCAAAATTGAAAGTCTTTGCCAAAGGATCGCATCTATTTGCCACACACCCTAGGCTAATTCATTCTCATATTAGGGAGTGAGCCCACACATGTGAGAGTCCAGAGGCTAAGTGGGTCATAAAGCAGTTGCCTGGTTTATCTACCTCAATTCTTACTTTATTCCTATAGAATGTCAGCACAAAATGAAAACAACAGAGCAGCTTTTCTGAAATTTATTATCCCTTCTAAAAAGCATTTGCATTTTTTAATACTTATTTTTGGCTTCGGTTTTCATGCAGTTTTGTTTATACCACTAGAAATTGGGCAGCGTGACTTTTTGTTCCTTTTATTGCTCCAATCTGATGCCCAAAGGGATGAAGTAAGAATCGTTAAGCAAATGGCAGAAAGCAATCCATATTCCCAAATAAAAGGTCACACAATAAGGAAAGATGAATGTGAAATACAAAAAGCCACTCATTGCTTTGGCTTGAAAGTCTTCAAATTGTCATCCATCTATGAAAAAAACCTTGAAATCAGAATGAGGGCTGTGTTTGAATGCAATGGCATTTTTCATTGAGCCATGGACTATGATTTAATTGATTCATAGTCATTTTTCAAAAGTTACACTAAAAAATAAAAGAATAGAGAAAAACAGCATTTGAGGCTGACCTTTCCTTTTCTGCAGGCCATCAAAGATTCCTCCAATGAGGAAAGCTCAGGCTTCTATCCTAAAACATGCTCAGTGAAGCCAGAATCAGTGCCCAAAGCAGCAATTTTCTGAGTAAACAATGGGGTATGTCCTGAGAACAGGAATAAACGTGACTTTAGGTGTAGCCGCAGAGCCAGGAAACTTGCAGAGACTTCTGGAAAAGGGACTCACTGCTTTCTATGCTAAGTTTTCAAGGCAACTTTAACAGATATTCTTGGTGTGGATTTTCCCCTAAGCCTGGCAGTCATTCTAAGTGAATGAGGCTTCTCAGTGCAATGTTTATAGTACATGATTAGTGTCAGATCAGAATGAAATAAATATGTACGATAATGCCTTTTTCAGAGGCGGCTGTCACTGAATGTGTTGACACAAAATATTTGCTTTCTGTTACATACGTATTGGACTCTTTAAAATGCCTTGAGTGGAAAACCTGTGCCCAGCACACCTCAAATTCTAACTCTGTCCTGGAAATCACACACGGTAAACACTCAGATATGGCGGCTGCCCATGTAAAAGCATGTAAAGCATGTAAAGCCCATGTAAAGCATCCTCTGAAGCAGAAGATTGAGGGCAATAGTAAGATCGATTGCAGCCTTTATGTGATTTCCCCAGTAATTTTTATAATTTTTGGTTGGTAGTGATAATTTGGTGGAAAACTAGAAATCTGACTTCCCAAGTTACAATTTTAGGAAGCATTTTCCTCTTTCTACCTTACAAAAATATGTATTTTTTTCCTGATTAAGAAATACGGTCAAGCTTCCTAGGTGGATCAGTGGTTAAGAATTTGCCTGCAGGTGCTGGGGACATGGGTTTGAGCCCTGATCTGGCAAGATTCCATATGCCACGGGGCAGCTAAGCCCACTAGCCGCAACTACGGAGCCAGCATGTTTGGAGCCCATGGTTCTCAACAAGAGAAACTGCTGCAATGAGAAGCACGCACACCGCTACTAGAGAGGAGCCTTCACTCAGCACAACTAGAGACGCCTGCTCGTGGCTCAGTACAGCCAAAAATAAATTATTTAGTTAGCTAATTGATTTAAAAAATAAATATGGTCATTGTTTTCAAAGTTTGAAATAAAAATTATCAACATATTTTGATGCTTTTTATTTGTTTTTTATTCTTTGGAAAAAATAAAATTAGAATCCTTTATATTAATATTTTATTATTTAAAAAATGGATACCCACTCCCTCCCCCCTGTGCTCTGCACACAGCACGCAGCGGGGGCCACAGATGGTACTGGTTTGGGTATGTGGATGAAGCTAATGTCTGTTAAGGGCTGACTTCTGTCTGTTCTTCATTACAGTGAACTGTTGGCTTATGCAGGATGGAAAAACCATAAAAAATTAACTCCCAAAAAGCAGAGCCTGTAATTGTAAACAAGCAGATTCTTTCTGCAAGCTTAGACAGTCTAGGTAAGGGAAACACTATGCAAAGCCCAGGGAAAGCGGCAGTCTCTAATGACACTCTTGCTATGGCCTCCTAAAAATTTTCCTGAATTCTCTCTCTTTTTTTTTTCTTTCTTCTGCAACCTGATCCTAGAGAAACTGTAGCCTGAATGGAAGAACCTGTCACAAGGTTAAGACTAGACTTAGGCAGAGAAGTGAGAAAAATTGCTGTCATCTCTTTTGGTTTTTTTCTATTCTGATATTTATGAGGAAAGACCTAGACGTCAGCTGAATAAGCAGGATACAGGGACCTAAAAACCATTTAGCTATGATTATAACTTCACAAAGGCCCCTTTAGTTGGAAAGAAGAGATAGAGATAAAGGAAGTACTGTTCCATCACAGTTGATCACACAGGACAAGACATAAATGTCTTATATTATTCTGACAAGCTGTTTCAGTACAGGCAATGTGTGAACAAAGTTAATTAGTATTTGGTCAATTTCAGCTATTCTGTACATTGCTCTGATTTTGTTGAAAAAATTAAAAATTGCTCTGGACATCATTTCAATCTTACCTCTTAGTCACTCACACCAGAACATACAGAAGACCTAAAAAGTCTCCACTAACACCTACTGGTGGGCTTTGGAATTGCAGAAAGAGTGCTTAAAGGAGATACTTGAAAACATGATACGTAAATTCTAATCATTCCTATAAGTACAGTTACTGTAAGCCCTTTTCACCCTTTGGGTTTCCAGAGTAGGCAAGATTAGCTGAGCAGTTCCTTTATTGTTACTAAGGACACTAGTACTAAGTTACTAGTTTTCAATAGTTTAAAATATTTAGTCTGTGGGACAACTGTATCAGACATTAGGGACAAGCAACCAATCGACTTCAACTCATATTCTACGATGGGCAGACAACAGACTATGACAGCACAAAGTGATCTTTATTGTGAGAGAGGAATTTATGAACAGATTCTTTAATTCAGAATTCAGTGAACAAATGCTAACTAAATGCCTGTCTGTGCCTTGCGTTGCTCCAGGAGCTGAGGAATGAACAATGTCCCCTCGTATGTAATAAAGCCTGGTAAAGGAGGAGAGGAACTAAAGAGCCTCTTGATGAAAGTGAAGGAGGAGAGTGAAAAAGTTGGCTTAAAGCTCAACATTCAGAAAACTAAGATCATGGCATCCAGTCCCATTACCTCATGGCAAATAGATGGGGAAACAGTGGAAACAGTGTCAGACTTTATTTTCTGGGGCTCCAAAATCACTGCAGATGGTGATTGCAGCCATGAAATTAAAAGATGCTTACTCCTTAGAAGGAAAGTTATGATCTACCTAGATAGCATATTTAAAAGCAGAGATATTACTTTGCCAACAAAGGTCCGTCTAGTCAAGGTGGACTAGTATGGTTTTTCCAGTAGTCACGTATGGATGTGAGAGTAGGACTGTAAAGAAAGCTGAGCACCAAAGAATGATGCTTTTGAACTGTGGTGTTGGAGAAGACTCTTGAGAGTCCCTTGGACTGCAAGGAGATCCAACCAGTCCATCCTACAGGAGATTAGTCCTGGGTGTTCATTGGAAGGACTGATGGTGAAGCTGAAACTCCAATACTTTGGCCATCTGATGTGAAGAGCTGACTCATTGGAAAAGACCATGATGCTGGGAGGGACTGGGGGCAGGAGGAGAAGGGAACGACAGAGGATGAGATGGCTGGATAGCATCACCGACTCGATGGACATGAGTTGGGTGAACTCCGGGAGTTGGTGATGGACAGGGAGGCCTGGCGTGCTGTGATTCATGGGGTCACAGAGTCGGACACGACTGAGTGACTGAACTGAACTGAAAGGAGAATCTTTAAAAGTTGTTAAGAACATTTAGAATGTTCTAGAAAGCTCTAGAGCTTTCAGTTTATTTTGTTTAAATGAGACAAAGCACACTTATTAGTACTCCCCATTTCTCCTTCCCTTTGCCCCAGGCACCCACCATTCCACACTTTGATTCTATGAATTTGGCTATTTTAGATACCTCATACAAGTGGACTCATGATTTGTTTTTCTGTGAATGACTGATTTCATTTAGCATAATGTCCTCTAGGCTTATCTGTGTTGTTACATGCTGCAAAATTTCCTTCTTTTTAAATTTCCATGTTTTATGTACCACATTTTCTTTATCCATTCATCTTTTGATGGACACTTAACTTGCTTCCACATCTTGACTGTTGTGAATGAACATAAGAGTGTTACTATTTCTTTGTGATCTTGACTCCCATTCTTTTGGGTAAATACTGGATCATATGATAGTTCTACTTTCAATTTTTTTAGGACATTCCATACTGGTCTGCATAGCACAGAAAAACCACTTGACAAATTTAACACCTTTTCATGATAAAAAAAAAACAAACCCAAAACTAAGCATAGAAGAAAGTTACCTCAACATAATAATGGCCATGAAAAGCTAACATCATACTTACTGGTGAAAAACTGAATGCTTTTCTTCTAAGATCAGGAAAAGACAAGTAGGTTTATGCTCACCATTTTTATTTAGCATAGTACTGGAAGTTATAGCCAGAGCAACTAGGCAAGAAAAGGAAACAAAAGACATCTAGATTGGAAAGGAAGAACTATCTGAAAAGGGAATTAGGAAAACAATCTCATTTACAATAGCACAAAAAAGAGTAAAATACTTAATCAACTTAACTAAGGATGTGGTTACTTAATTTTGATTTATAGAATCAGGAAGTCTGACAGGCAAAGGTAAAATGTAAGCTAATGTTTGAAAGATGAACAGGACTTAGATCTTGGGATAAGAATAGAGAGAAGATCATATTCAAAGGTCCCAGAACATGGATAGTTGAGGAACTGAAAAAAGTTTAGCAAATGGAGCAGAGAGATGAGAGTTAGCAAATTTTCCTGTGAAAGACCAGATAATATTTTGGGTCTGCAGACTAAGAGGCAATGTCCTACATTCTTCAAACAACTGTTCTTGCTTTTGCTTATTTGTTTTATATTTATATAAAATTATAAACATAAAAACCCTTTTTAGCCAACAAGCTATACAAAAACAGTCAGTGGGCTGGATTTGTCCTGTAGGTCCCCAGCACAGAGTGAAAGAACTCTTAAGGATCTGGGCTTAGGGTAGATGTGGGAGAATAAGTGATGCAAATTGCAAACAGCTTTTTAAAACTAGGCTAAAGAGTTTAGACTCTCTCCTGAGGATGAAGGGAGACCATTAAAAGGACCTCTAAGAGAGGTGATATAATATTTGGACTTTGGAAGGTAATCCAGGTAATGTACTGTGTTGGACAGGTCAGGAGATCAGTTGTTAGACTATTGCAGACGTCCAGGCATGGTAATGGCTTGAATTGGAGAACGAGCAGTTAGTTTATGAAACAAAAAATATATGAAATGAAGCATAATTTATAAGACTTAAGGCCTGTGAAGAACTGACTCATTGGAAAAGACCCTGATGCTGGGAAAGATTGAAGGCAGGAGGAGAAGGGGACGACAGAGGATAAGATGGTTGGATAGCATCACTGAGTTTGAGCATGAGTTTGAGCGAGCTCTGGGAGTTGGTGATGGACAGGGAAACCTGGCATGCTGCAGTCCATGGGGTCACAGAGTCGGACACGACTAAGTGACTGAACTGAACTGAACTGAACTGAAGGCCTGCGTGCTCAGTCATGTCTAACTCTTTGCAACTCCATGGACTGTAACTCTCCAGGCTCCTCTGTCCATGGGATTTTTCCAGACAAGAATACTAGAATGGGTTGTCATTTCCTCTTCTAGGGGATTTTCCCAACCCAGGGATCAAACCCATGTCTCCTGTATTGCAGGCAGTGATTGATCAAATGTATGAGCTAAAATGAAGGATAAATGAGTTATTGCCGATTTGAATAAATGATACTGATGCTTATTGAGCTTGGAGACTCAGCAAGAGAAAGCATATCAGATAAGGTGAAATGGTATTAGTTTTCACTTTTTAGTGTACTAAGTTTAAGGCTCCTACGAAACATTTAGGAAGAGATGTCTTGTAATAATAATAGTAGTTATGATGGGGTCACAAAGAGTTGGACATGACTGGGTGATGGAACAACAACAGCACCAAGGCAGCAAGTATTTGCTGAGGGCTTATCAAGCCCCCAGCACTGTCCTAAGTGCTTACTTGAATAAACTTGTTCCTCCCTCACAACAAATCTAGGTAGGTACTGTTGTTATCTCCATTTTACAAATGAGAAACTGAGGCACGAAGTAACTTGCTGAAGTTGGAAAATTGTATGTGTAACTGAGGAAATATTTGTTTGGGAGTTATTAGCATAAGGACTTTGCTTAAGGCTTTGAGAATTCATGAAACAAGTCAGGGGCAGTGTAGCAAGTCAGAAGAGATGAGATGTCCCGGGACTAAATCTTGAGAGACACCAACTTTTAGGAGAAGAAGAGAAAGTGGAACTCCAAAGAGCCTAAGGCTGAGCAGCTGAAGTTAGGAAGGAGTGTTGCCGAAGCTGTGAGAAGAGGACGCTGTGAAGAGCGAGAGCTCAGTAAAGACACAGGCTACTGCACAGACAAAAGTCAGAAATAGACGGGCAAGTTTTCTTTGGCATGAGCAGTGTGCAGTTTATTAACGGTCCTGGCAAAATAATGTTTCAGTGGAGGTGGTGGGGTTAGCATGCTATAGAATGTTAAAGAAGTTAAGACAGGAAGGGCAGCTAGTTAGGGGAAATTCAATGGGGTGGAGAACTAGAGGTTCTTTTGGGTGATTGATCAGGAAATAGGTCGGGAGAGTGTGGACTGAGAGTGGACTTACTGAATTATTAATTCAGAGCCTGAGACATTCTGGGAGATCATAGGGATGTGTGATGCATCCATGGAAGTGTGGGCATGAGGTTTGTGAATGGAGGAGTGAGTCACTAGAACTTAGGAGAACAAAATACTGAGAACTTGGAGTTTTAGATGGGTTTTCTTCATAAACAGAAAAGTAGAGAAGAAAGTTTTAAACTAGTGCTAAAGTCTTTAGTGAGCAGGGGAGGAAGAATAGATGTTTGCAATAGGATGGATAAGGAAGACTTATATAGACAACTCCTTCAAGCAAGTGTTTTCATATCAAGATGGAAAATTCATGGTTTAAATGGGCAGTGCTGAGTAGGGTAGATGACCTCCCATCATCCTTGTAGCATATGAAATGGGGAGAAAAATGCAGCTTCTCCTTAAGAAGGTAGCAGGAGAAACACTATTCCCTGGGTGAGCCAAGGTTCTTTTTAAAGCAAAAGGGTAGAGTGAGCTTTCAGTGAAAAATTTGAGGACAAATATGAATTTGTTACCCTGGGAACAAGAGGACGTTCTACAGGGCAGAATGGAAGATTTGGGGAAAGAAGAGCAGAGAAGGAAGTTGATTCAGGAGAAAGGAAGGGAATAGATTGAAGAAGGGATTGGCACCTGAGGAGCTTAGATCTTGGGCATTGACCAAGGAAAACAGAAATGTATGTGAAGTATGCCTAATATGGCTGGGTAGAAAATCTTAAAAGAATTAGTCCTGGCAGCCTTCTGATGAAAGTCTGGGACTTGGAAGTGGAGCGTCATCTATGCCTCTTGGCCTTGGTTGATTACACACCCAAGGGGCTCCTTGTGTCTTGGCTGGATAGAAGAACTCAGTGATGGGTAGGACTGAAGCTTAGTTCAGGGATGGAGTACTGCCCTTGAATGGTTGGTGAGGCCCTACAAGGCTACTTAACAACATATGCCCAGGGTGCCAGGGTAGCACATCTAATTCAATCAGGGTGTCAGCAACAAAATGTCTGCATCCTCAAATATATTTCTTTCTCATAGCAATAAATTATGATTTACTGCCCACTGAGAAGCAAGACACTGAAATTGGAAGTTACTGGAGAAAGTACGACCACTAGGCCCTTCAACATTTAATCTGCAATTTGATTGTATCTAAAGGACAAGTTACTTTCACAATTTTCAATTTTCCTATACCTTCAAATCCATGGGAGTTTCAAAGTCCTGTTGTTGATGATCTAAGCCGTCTTGGGCAGGGACTGATTGGCCAGCTTGGCTAAACCTTTAGCCAGAAATCCTATAGAGGCTTCTTTGGAGGGACCCCCCTTCCCTAGCCTCCTTGATCTATAGGCACTTGACTTGGGTGGGTCCTCAGAGCAGGAAACACAATTGTGATGCTTTTCTAGTGCATCTCTCAAGCTTTCTTTTGTATCCTTTTGGGGGGCCCCCTTGAAGGCACACAAGCATCTGCATTCCCTACACTATGGAAGCAACACAATGCTTTAAAGCCTCTCAGAAAACCTACAGGACAGTTAATATGATTTAAGCCTATATTTAAATTTTATGAGACTCATTTTCAAGGCTAATAACCCAGTTTACTGTGCACAATATCAAATGCAAATTTTATTACTGACTTGGTAAAAACCAAGACGATCATCATTAGCATATCTCCCCGCATCACCCTTTTTAGCCAAAAGGTGTACCAGGAGTAACACTGGGGGTTTTTATATGTGTTGTAAATTACAGTTACTATCTCATTAGATAAACACATTTAAAATCAGGTTATCATTCACTTATATATCAGAAAGTTGTTTGTTCAATTGCAGCTAGTCTCATATTCTAACATATGGTGCATGAAATTCTTAGACTAATAAAATTTCAAGGTACAGGGAGCTGGTGTCTTGGAAAAAACTGTTTCTGCTCCACGAATGGCTCGATATAATCTGTAATTGCTCTGAAACAATTATGCAGCAGGCTGTTTTGTACTTAATACTATTTACATCCTTGGTTTTATTAGCAACAAAATGTGAGTGGAACTTGTGAAAGAGAAATTAATTTTTGCACTAAAAGATGTAAACTTTTAAATGAAGGCTTCAGCAGATTGAGGAAACTAAAAACATGGGGATTGGTTGGTTCTCGATTTCTTCACTTTCTTTTTATTGTTACACCTCCTATTTCTCATTAACCTATCAAAACATTTAGACAATTATAAAAGACAGAACAAACTCCCACAAGATACAGGTTTCTGGCTTCAAGTTATTTATTTTTTTTAAGATGTGCAGTGTTCTAGACTTTATAATGTGCTGTAACGTCTTACTGTCAAAACTGAATTGACACTGGAAGACTTACTTTGTATTTCTTTTTCTAAGAAGAAAAGCACAGGTCAAATGTAGATATTCTCTTATGTGAACTCAACACTCATCTCAAAATAAGCAAAAAAGACCAATATTCTCTGAATATGTAGAGTTCTTATCATGGACAATGCTTGAAATAATATCTTTTTGTTAGATCAGTCCCATGAAGGTCACGTGGGTCTTAAAACTGTCTTGGCAGTGCTGTGTCTTAGAAAGAGCTCATTCACTTATTTTTAAAATTTATTTATTTTTAATTGGAGGATAATATTCTACAATATTATGCTGGTTTCTGCCATATATCAACATAAATTAGCCATGGGTCTACATAGGTCGCCTCCCTCTCGAGTCTCCCTCCCACCTCCAACTCCATCCCACCCCTTTCGGCTGTCACAGAGCACTGGATTTGAGCTCCTTGCACACTCACTTATAATACGAGAACGCTCAAACCAAACTTACTGAGTTTTTGTGAGAATTCAGTTGGCTACGGTTAACAGCACTGCACAAATGTTAGCCATCTCAAGTTTTTTGAACTCCTGTTCAGGCTACTAAGAAGCGCAATACTTCAGAGTTCCTATTTTACATGATCTTTCCAGGTAGAGCTTTATCTTTGTCACATGATCCATTTCTGGACATTTACTAATGTGCCACAAGGTTCTATATTGTATCTTCCATCTGTATTACATGTTGGTCCAATAATATGTATATTCTCTAACATGTTAACATTCATACTGAGCAGAAAATGAAATTAATAATCTTGATTTTTCTTGTGTATAATGCACGTTCATTCTAGAAAAGTTAGCAAACATAAAAAGAAAAAAAATCACTCACAATTCTTAATGTTGGTTTTGATATACTTGATATATTTTGATACATTTTCTTTCTTAACTTATGAACATATAACATAATATATATGCTCATGTTTGACATAATTAAAATTACACCCTATTTAGTAATATAGCTAGACTTTTCCACTTATTATAACATGAACATTTTGATATGGTATCTGAGTGGGTTGAAAAAATTAGCTTTAATAACTGTATAGAGTGAACAAAGTACAGAAACTTTCCTCACATTTTAATATTATGTTGGGATTAATATAGTTATAATTAATTAGAATTTTTCAATATTAAAGTTTTATGATGCAAATATTCATACCAGAGGATATGTTTCAAGATACCTACTTTAATGATACAATTATTTTGTATGTATATTGAAATAAATATGTCACATTTGAAAGCAGAACTTCCCTCCATTCCTCTCCCATAGGGTCTTGACCCCTGCAGCTCCTCTGTCACTCCTACCTGAGACTATGACCAACCTAGATAGCATATTAAAAAGCAGAGACATTACTTTGCCAACAAAGGTCCGTCTGGTCAAGGCTATGGTTTTTCCAGTGGTCATGTATGGATGTGAGAGTTGGACTATGAAGAAAGCTGAGGCCAAAAAATTGATGCTTTTGAACCGCGGTGTTGGAGAAGACTCTTGAGAGTCCCTTGGACTGCAAGGAGATCCAACCAGTCCATTCTAAAGGAAATCAGGTCCCGAATGTTCATTGGAAGGACTGATGCTGAAGCTGAAACTCCAATATTTTGGCCACCTCGTGCGAAGAGTTGACTCATTGGAAAAGACCCTGATGCTGGGAGGGATTGGGGGCAGGAGGAGAAGGGGACGACAGAGGATGAGATGGTTGGATGGCATCACCGACTCGATGGGCATGACTTTGAGTAAACTCCGGGAGTTGGTGATGGACAGCGAGCCTGGCGTGCTGCGATTCATGGGGTCGCAGAGTCGGACATGACTGAGCGACTGAACTGAGCTGAACTGAGCTGAACCCAGGAAGGTGTTCTTTTGGCAAAAATGCATACATATCTGAGGGTTTAATTTAAAGGGTGATGAATTAATAGGCTCACCAATTGAGCCTGTAAAACTGATCACATCCACCCTGGCTGTCTATGGGACAACAGATGTTCCTGCAAAACCACTTGAATATCCTTAACATGCTTTGTAATTGTGAAAAGACCAGAGTCTCTTGGTTTCCGTTTTCTCACTATTACATAGAACTTGTGCTACCAGGACTTGAATTTTCCAACTTGAAAGAGCACTGAAACTAATTAATAATAAGACACTGGGATAGACATATTCTATGGCCTGATAATATGGAGTTAAAACTCAAAACATTTCATGGTTTATCTGCATTTTAATGTAAAAGCAGAAAACTTTGCACACCACATTAAAATTAGGAAGAGTTAAATTTCATTTTTCTAATTGTGATGTCAGCCGTTATTTAAAAGAGCTAAGTGGCAAGTGAAATCAATGTTTAGGGGCACCAAAGATCTCCAGAATCAACTGAAGACTTATTTCTAGACATCTACTCCTGTCCTAGGTGTCTATTTCTTATCTTTTAGAAGAATTTGTGCTTTGATTTTTAAAAGCTACCCATTTGCTAATTTAGACCTTCCCTGTGCTTTTATTTTGCTCAGGTGTAACTGCAGTATCGTTGGATGTTCCACTGACTCTTTTTAAGCTGTTGTTTTTAAGTGACCAAGTCGTGCCCGACTCATCGCAACCCCATGGATTGCAGCACAACAGGCTTCCCTGTCCCTCTTCCTAAGCTATCTGCTGGTATATTGCTATTTATACTTTGCCACATATGTATACATATGAAGACAACCATCAATGAGTTACTGACTTGGTGAACTTTAACAGTGCAATTTCCAGGGGGAATTTTTCTTTTACTAATTCATAGAACTTAACCTAATTAATATTATCCAGCTAAAGCTTTTACAAAGATCCAAATAGAATCAATTTTTTTAATCAAACCTTTTCTATCAATCGTCTAGTATCATATGATCCTCATTAGTAAGCCCCCAATCAAATGATTTCACTGTTTTTGTGCAGAAAGAGCTTTTAATTTTAACAGAGTAATTCTCTCTTTACAGTACAGAGTAGAGTGCTGGTAAATTTTAATGATGTTATCTCTGTGGGGGGAGCAGGAAAGCACTAATTTTTTTTTTTAATCTGCTGATTTCTGTGGTGTAACATTTACTCCATGGCTAATTTCTAGTTACTGAATTGACTTGGGAAGACTCAAGATGCTTTTGCAAGCCAGATCATGCCAGAACACCTCTCCCTGCATTTGGAGTTGTACATTGTCTGAACAAGAAAAAATGAAAAAAATGAAACAAAACACATCTATTTTTGGTTCATTAATGTCCACTTCATCGCTCAGACACGAAATAAGCTTATGTTTAGTTTAGCAATCTCATATCTACTTAAAAACTTTTATAGAAAGCAGTTCATCTGAAAGGGCTTTCTTATTCGACCAAATTTCAAGATATTACATATTCATTGTTGTCATTTAGCAGCTAAGCTGTGTCTCGTTCTTTTGTGACGCCTTGGACACCATCAGGCTCCTCTGTTCTCGGAATTTCCCAGGCAAGAGTACTGGAGTGGGTTGCCAGTTCCTTCTCCAGGGGATCTTCCCCACCCAGGGAAAGCGATATCTCCTGCCTTGGCAGGAGGAGTCTTTATACCACTGAGCTACCTGGGAAGCCCATGCTTTCATTAGTTAAAAAAAGTATTTGAAATTCCCCTTGTGATTCTTCTGTAACCCATGGGTTATTTAGAAATACATTCTTCAAATAAATTCTTTACATTTAATTATGGATTTCTAGTTTAATTCTACTGTGGGCAGAAAACACACTTTGTATGATTTCAACCTTTTAAAATTTATTGAAACCTGTCTTATGGTTTGTCTAGTTCTTTTAGCTTCTTTGGTTTTTGCTTTTTTAAGTTCCTTTTTTTTTTAATTAAAAAAAAAATGCCTACTCCTTTAGGATTAGTTGCTAAGCTGCTGTGACTCCATGGACTGTAGCATACCCAGAGTTTGCTCAGATTCATGTTCCTTGAACCAGTAATGCTATCTAACCAGTCAAACTGTTATGCATCAGGTTATCTGCTAATTAAGAAATCTTTGATAGAAAGATGTTCCATTATTTTATGCATCACTAAGGAAGACCAAAGTAAGAAAGGTTGCCAATTAAATTACCTAGAAATGCTTTCCTATTACCTGGAGCTTTCCACACTATAATATGTCTGTGTCAACGGTGGTATCACTGATGCAGCATTTCTTTAAAAAGTGCTCCTCTGGCATTTTAGTCATTGATACCCACTGATGCTGACTTTAAAAAACAAAATTTAACAGAATTAATCAATAGAAAGTTCTCCAACAACAATCAAGTGGACATTAACAGTAGCTCAGTTCATTAATATCTACGAGGTACATGAATTTACTAAACTGGCAATACCATTAACAGCTCTGGCCAAACTTGAGTCATGCAGCTAACAATACAACCACTTCACAAATGTGAATAGCAAATGGAAAATGCACACGGTTCTAACACAGTTCCTAATGTCAGTGATATTAAAATATATTTTTTAAATGTGCACCTTAGAAGTAAAAAAGGTACACTACAACAATGACTTCACAGCCCTGTAATATATTCAACAAAATGTTTGTGCTAAAACAAGGAATGACGTTTTGTGTATGTGATGTTGAGATATTTTGCATCTCAGCTCTCATCTGTGTCAGGCAACCTTTTGGTTCTCTGCCCCCAACAGTGCTCCATCTACTCTGTAGAAGGCAGAGATAATGTTCTATATGTATATACACGCCTTTTGGCATGAAAGAAGAGTTACTCCTTAAGTGGTCCAAATTGGAACATATTATGATATGTAGTTTGGAGTACAAATGAAGCTGCATTCTTTCATTTTTGTTCTCTCTCTCTCATTTTTTAATCACTGATTCACTCAAGCAGAAAGACTTCTTCTTGAGACCTCCCCACTCCTTGAATTATCCAATAGCACCGAAGGTCATTTCCTTAATACAGGTCCCCCTGCTTCTAAATGCCAGGTGGAGGGGGAAAAGGAAGCGCATTAAAAGCTAGTGCTGGCCTCATACCTTCCCCTCACTGAGGTGTTACTTCAGGGACCAGATCCCTGGAAGGCTGCAGCGCCCCCCAATTCTGGGGCTTCCTGGTCCTGCTCCTCCAGACCACACCCATTTGGGAAGCAAACCATTGTGAGGAAGTGACTCAAAGGTCAGCCTTCAGCTCCAGCTGCACACAGTGCCCAGCACCTTTATTTGGTTCCTGGTGTATGGGGCTTCCCAAGGGGTACTAGTAGTAGAGAACCTGCTCGTCAATGCAGGAGACCTAAGAGATGCAGGTTTGACACCTCGGTTGAGAAGATCCCCTGGAAGAGGGCATGGTAATCCACTCCAGTATTCTTGCCTGGAGAATCCCATGGACAGAAGAACCCAGTCAACTACTGCTCATGAGGTCCCAAAGAGTCAGACATGACTGAAGCAACTTAGCACTTAGCATGTTGGGCTGAGTTTGAGTCCTGATTTCCCCTTCCAACATGTAAATTCTGTTTCATGGACTTTGTTTTTTGTTTTCTTTTTCCTGACCCATGGACCCCAGCTGGGACCATGTTAACCTCTCAGTTTGATTCTAATCATGTTTATTCTAGAAAGAAGAATCACCAACATCTCAGTCTCTCCTTGCCCCAAACCCCAGCAAAGACTCCTGCCTCCTACATAATTTTATCTGTTTTGCTAACACCAGCTGTGTTACAGCAGGTGATATTGTAAGAAATGGTCTTCATCAATCACAAAGTGTCCTTTTCATTCTTTCCTTAGGACAATTGGTACCAACTCAATCCTAGAATATGTAATTCCAAGGCATTTAAATCTGGATGATCCTTCAAAGGTCTGCCAGGGTAACTTGCTATGCCCACTTTCTTGACACCATTCCTAGCAAGCTTTCTCATTGAAAATATTAAGTGTGCACCAGGTTGGCGTGCGCACACACACACACACACACACACACACAAGCTGTTCTTGTCCATCCCCATGTGGCACATGCATTAGAGAAGGTAAACTTTACCAAGCATCCTCCCCTGACCGCAGCAGCTTCAAGGACTTTCTTTTTTTCACTTAATGTTTTATTTGGCTTACATTAATAAGTATTATATGCATGCTACTAGTAGCCCAAAATGGAGGCCAAACTTTTTAAACAAATAACTTTTCAAATTTATCTTCAAATTTAAGACTCAAACTAAGTGTACAGTATATGCACCCAATTGTCTTTGAAGAGTAGATTTTTTTTTCTATTTTGAAAGTATAAGACAATTAAATGCTATAAAAATTCATCTTGGTATATCCATACCATGGAATATTATTTGGCAATAAAAAGAAATGAGCTACCAAATCATGAAAAGACATGGAAGAAGCTTAAATGCATATTCCATTACTCAGTGAAAGAAGCCAAAATGAAAAGTCTATGTATCGTATGATGCCAACTGTATGGCTTTCTAGAAAAGGCAAAGCTGCAGAGACAGTAAAAAGATCAGTGGTGGCCATAAGTTGGAGAGATAGAAGGAAGAAGAATGGGAGGTGTACAAGTGATATTCAAGGCAGTGAAAATATTCTATATGATGCTGTAAGAGTGGGCACACGTACATAGATATTTGTCAAAACCCACAAAACTATGAAACACAAGGAATTAATCCTAGTGTAACATATGAACTTTAGTTAATAATAATGTAACAATGTTGGTTCATCAATTTAAAAAATGTTCCATACTAACACAAGATACTAATAATAAGGGGAAATGTAGGGAAAGGTGAGGGAGTACATGAATACTCTATACTTTCTGTTCAATTTTTCTGGAAACAATGCTGCTCTTAAAGTCTATTAAAGTTTTTAAAAATCAGCTGAACTTAGAAATTTATCTTTAGAGTTCTGAACAAAAACTTATTTCTAATACTATAATTCATATGGAGAAAAAAGAAATAATTAAAATGATCATTTGACTTACTAAAGCACAAACTAAGTTATCCACAAAAATATACTCTTTATTCTAAGAACTATCTGCTGGAATCAGCTATTTCTAAGTCCCACCATGCCTACTTTTTAATCATTTCACCTTGTTCTGAATAAACATGAAGCTTGATAGTCATGATGCTTGAATAATCCCATGGCTTAAGCTGGTCCTAGTTTCTAAGAGAAACAGCTAGTGACTTGAAAGAGGTGTTATTCTTTTACAATAAAGCAGAAACTGGTTGCATAATGTTAAAGCAGAGACAGTCCTACAGGAATTAGCCTGTGCCATTTGATTTTTATGGATGTTATTGTCTAGTGAGAGTTAATGATTAAACACATTTGGCCCTACTGTCTTTGGTTGTTACTTCGTTCATCACAAATTTTATTGCAAAAAAAAAGAAAGGCATTTCACTCTTAACGTTTTGCGAGATGCTACGTCAGAATTTGTCTCTAATTTATTTGGAATTAAATCTTGGACATTATAACAGATTTCTAAAAATTTTTCATTGATTTATAGAAATCTATGAATTCACAGTATTCAAACTGCTTTATACTAAATGAAAGGAATCACAGCAAAAGTAACTGAAAAATCACTAGGAAGCTACTATGTTTTCACTGTGCCTTATGAATCAAATTGGAAAAGAAAACCAATATCATTATTGATGAAATTCAAATTAGAATTTTCTGGGTTTTTTTGCTGTCGCCATAAAGCAAATAGCTAATTCAGCTTTGAGCCTTCTCCTTTAACAGGGAAGTGATTGCACCTGCTAGTACAAAATTATGAATAAAAATAATTCGCCAAATGGGGTTTCATTTTAAAAATGCAGATCCTATTTGAAGAGCTTCACAAAGGAATACTGCCTCTGACAAGTGGAGAAAAATCTACCCTTCAAAGCTAATTGTGGCATGAAAGTATGTATGAAAGAAAGAAAAATGGCATATAGCTATTAAAACTAGTTTTGTAATGCAGACACACTTTTTCAAGGAAACAGTAACAACAGCCTCGGGGGTATGGGGGAGGGGCGGGGGGCGGGGAGGGTGTGTGGAATGAGCAAGAGGAGATTCTTCCAGATGAATGAACAAATGAATGAATGCATTAAAAAAAAAAAAGTCTAAACCCAAACTTGTTTAAGGTGACTAATTAAGACCCCCTCTTAGAAAAGCTGTTGCTAGGTAAACAAAACTGTTTAAAACATGTTCATCATTAGTGTCCCCTGACAGAAGGATGAGGTGGCAGACTTGGTGACAGAAGGGAGAAGAAGAGCGGCATATGGCCCCCAGTTCTGTCCCCTGCTGACAAGCTGCCTCGCTGCAAGCCCCTTTTGCTCTGTATTCCTTGCACACAGCAGATTGCTATGCCCCAACTTTCCCATCTGTACCCCAGACTCGTGTCCCAACAGCGTGGCTGCCGAGCAGATTTCAGTGGTGCGCCCTGGGGGGAGAGGATGTGGAGATGGAGGGTGTGGGGGCGAGAGCAAGGGCTTCCACGGGATCTGGGGGAGGATGGGAAGGGAGATTAACAGCCAATCATCACCACACTCTCCATAATGTATTGTCTCTACAGCATTACATGGTATATTTCCAGTGGGGATTAGCCCATCCATCACAGCCCTTTATTGGCCCCCTTTTTTTGTTGTTGTATGAAGCCCAAACACTATCGTAAAATTCTAAACTGCTTAATTGCTGTGCTGTAAAAATTTGCATATCAGAGATATGTCATTCCATCATTAAAGGGCACTAGGTATTTGTTACAAGGTCCCAACAGTCATGCCAGTGCACCCCTGAAGAAAGGTCATTATTGGTACTATGCAAAACTTGCTGTTGAATTCAAATCAGCAGCAATTAGGGCCTTGGATACTGTTGGATTCATATTTTGATTTCTTCTGGTTCAAGGCTCAGGGCACACTGACCCACTTCCTACACGATCAGAATGTTAAAGCAACATTTTCTACGAGCATGGACCCTGGGTCCTTATAAATTTTTCACTTTTACCATCTGATATGCATTGGGGCAGTAAACTAATTTTTGCATCCTAGATCTTGTCTGAGATCAGACTTTAAATTGAATCATCTAGGTCACTTGCAGAACCAAATTTCCCCCTCACCCTTACAATGAAAGATGGGTGGAATGTTTGCAAAACTTGGGCAGAGGATAAGCCAGGACGCTCAGTAAGCATGCAGAACCTCAGTGGTAGGCAGAGACTGCATAATGGAGAAGCGCCCTTGCAGGAGTAGTCCACCCCTCCAGGTCCCCACTGGGGGGAAGGGGGCCGGTGAGTGGTGGCCGCAGGAGGGTCAATGACACCCTGCTCTTTCTCAGAGACTTTGATCCCTGCCGAGCTTCCCTGTGGATGGAAGAGAATGATTTACAGAGCCCACTCGACAGGGCTCCCTTCAATTAAAAGCAGCCACTCCTGACTTACCCGAGCCCGCACCTCTCCACATCTGGGTCAGAATAAGAACTAATGGGTAACTAATCCAACTGAAGTTACAACGGAGACCCTGAAACCATCAGAGCTTCAGCTGGAATTCAGCCAGGACACTCAAACAAATGCTGCTGCATTTACTCCCAGCTTGGCACCTTTTTGAAACCCAGTAATCACAGTGAATGTCTTAAGACACCTGCACACAGATCAGCAGGAGCAGGGTGAGTGTGCAGGCAGCATGCGGGTGGGGGGCTATTCTTTGCCTCCATCTCCTGGGGGCTGGAAATCATCAAAGGTAAACAAACAATTGATAAATACTCATACGCTGGTTATGTCTTGATTATATGTGATTTTTACTTTCTCCCTTATAATTTTCAAGTTTTCCCCCAAAGATTTGTACAAGAAGAATGTATTAATTTTACAGTCAAGAAAAATTGTTGTCTTTGTAAAAACTACAGAGACACTAGTAGCATTTATCATGGTACTCAGGGTGGGTGCTAGTGAAAACTCAAACAGCTTTTGTAGCAAGCTTTTTCTGGGGGCACTTCCAACTAGCAATAAGCACAACACATTTCAGGGTATGTAATTTTTAAACATAGGCCACTGTGAGACTTTGCATGAATTGCAAGAACTAAGGTTTTCACCAAGGATGAGTGGCAGGAGGAAGTGAGGATGGTTAGAGAAGACAGTTAAGGAATACATGCAATATCAATGAATGAATGGATCAGGGAAATGTGATATATACATGTGTATATATATATGTATGTGTGTGTGTGTGTGTGTGTGCGCGAGTCGCTCAGTCATGTCCCACTCTTTGTCACCTTATGAACTGTAGCCTGTCAGACTCCTCTGTCCATGGGATTTTTCCAGGCAAGAATACTGGAGTAGGTTGCCACTCCCTTCTACAGGTGATCTTCCCAACCCAAGGACTAAACTCATGTCTCCTGCATTGCAGATGGATTCTTTACCATCTGAGCCACAGGGAAGCCCATATATAACCTTAAAAATGACAGAAATTTACATTTGCACCAACATGAATGAACCTGGAGAGCATTATACTAAGTGAAATAAGCCAGATAGAGAAAGAAAAGTATTGCCTGATCTTACTTATATGTAGACTCTATAAAGAAAAACAACAACAAAAAAAACCCCAAAAAGTGAAACTCTGAAAAAGAATGTATAATGAAGTTGCCAGGGGCTGGGAGGTGGAGAAAACAGGTAGAGGTTGGTAAACAAATACAATTTGCAATTTTAAGATGAATAATGTCCAAGGACCTAAAGTGTAACATGGTGACTCTAGCTGATAACACTATATTGTATGCCCGAAATGTGATGAGAGAGTAGAACTTAAATGTTCTCACATGCAGACACACAAAAATAAATGTTTGAGGTGGTAGACGTGTTAGTTAACATTATAGGAATGAGAGATTTTTTCATAATATATAACATATCAAATTATCATACTGTATACTTTAAATATCTCACAATTTTAATATCCAATTATACCTCAAAGAGGCTGAAAAAAGAGAAAATTGCAGTTGAGAAATAGATATAACAGGATATCTTGTCAAAGGCAATAACAGCGATAATAATAATAGCTAATACTTTATATAGGCCTGGTTCGAAGAGGTTTACATGTATTAAGTCACTTAACACTGGTAACAACCCTATGAAGTATACCATTGTTATTCCCATTTTACAGATGAAGAAGCTGGTACCCAGAGAGGTTAATTAACTTGCCCAATCTCACACAGCTAGAGGGTCTAAAATGGTGAATCCAGGCCTCTTTTCTAATCCATGTATCACTCAACTGGTAGGTCACTCCAACTGGATATTTCAAGGGCATTTGATATTCCACATGGTCAAATTGAAATCACCGTCGACCTCCACGCTGTATAATCTACTTTTTGTTTCCTGTTCAGTGAATGATGCTGACAGGTCTGTCATTTAAGACACAAACCTCAGGTTCTTTCTTGACTCTTCTTTCTCCTGCCTCCATACACTTGCCAATAATATCCTCTTAACATCTTTTCCAAGTTGCCCATGTTTGTACCACTTTTTCTGTCACAGACTTAAGTCATCACCTCAAAATCACCCAGATTATTGTAAATGTCCTGTGTATTGCTTTGCCCATCTTCCGTCTTTACTCCTTCCAATCCTATTACCACAGTTTTCTAGAACATCAATCCTTTCATGTCACACTCTTACCTTAATTTTGATTGGCTTCCAAACTTCTTACAATAAAATAAGTCTGTATAGTTCCCTAACTTTATTTCCACTGTTACCATATGCTATAATATTCCATACACTTTGCTTCTTTATAGGCTCTTCTCTTGTCTAGAATGTGCTACTATCTTCTGGAAGAGTTCTATTCATTTTCTAAAATGCATCTTCATTCTCAGGCTTTCTCAGACACCACTGTTCTGATCCAAGGCAAATTACTATCCTTCCTCCATGTTCCTGCCCTCTAATGTCCATCTAACTCAGATCTGCTATTCCCTCTTCATCCCATGTACATCTAAATTATACTCAGGTTGGCATCCAAGGAGACAGGGCTGTATCAAATGTGTCAGGGAGCTAAGTTATGACCCAGGGGAATCAGTCCCAAGAGAAGGGAATAAGCTTGTGGGCCCTTCAGGAAGAGAGGCCAACAGTGTCCAGCCAAAGATTCCCAGGAAGTAGAGGATTTCCTAGGAAGTTTAGTCAAGATATATTGGACAAACCTTCAAAGAGAAGATTGTAGAAAACTGAAAAAAGATCAAATAGGCTGGGGGTGTGAAGCAGTGCATGACTGCTCCCATCACTGGGATAACTATTATCGTGGAGGGGTGAGTAGTATATGCTAGTCGGAGGGATCATCAACAGTCCTACCCACTGAGTGTCTTGCTTGACAACTACAAAGAGACTGTGAAATGTAAGAGTAACTACTTTTGTCTATTGCTCAAAACATGCTCACTTGAATTTTTTCCCCATTCTTTTTGAGACGACTTACTTGGAACTTCTTAGGTGGTACAGTGGTAAAGAGCCCTCCTGCCAATGCAGGAGACATGGGTGGAGAAGATCCCCTGGAGGAGGAAATGGCAACCTACTCCAGTATTCTTTCCTGGAAAATTTCATGGACAGAAGAGCTTGGTGGGCTATGGATCTTGCGGTCGCAAAGAGTAGGACATGACTGAGCATGCATGCTCTTGTAACTTAGGGATTTGTTGCCAGCCATTGCATTCTATAGGAGAGACATTAACCAGTGTTCTGACAAGGAGACTGTCACCCTCTATGCAAAGCCCTTCTGTACCATGATCCTCCCTGACACTGCAGTCACAGTGTGACTTGAGGTGATGAGAGTTCTGTGTCTCCTGATTTCTCCCTAATTAGCCTGATACAGTGACTTCGAATTCCACAAACCTACACTCTACCCTGGAATTAGAAATAGCCTCCAAAAACTCTCATGCCAAAATTAAAAGGCTATTGGAGAGGACTAACAAATTGGCATTTAAGAACATGCTAAACATGAATTCCTTAGCTCTGTTTTACAAATGATTACTTAACATCCCCCAAGTGCCAGGCACCATGATAGTTGCCAAGGATACAAAGATGTGGCCCCTCTTCCAGAAACTGAAGAAGCTTCAAGCCTAAGAAGAAAGAGTTTAGCATGGGTTAAGTAGTAAACTGGAGATCTGCACACAGTATGAAAACAGGTGATTTCAGCTCAAACTTCTATGAGAAGATCTCTCAAAGATTGCTTCTGAGCTAAACGTGTCTGAGTAATCTGAGGAGAGGTCCCTGCAGGAAGTGTGGGGGGTGAGGAGTGGGGTTTAGAAAACAAAGATCAGCAGAATGTACTGTCTATGAAAACCTGTTAGAAGTTTGGGGACTGAGGGAGAAAATTAATAATTAGATTACTTGTTGAAAGTGACTAATAATGTCACTTCTAACTGGAATGTGGGGGGGGGAAGTGCAGTTATCTTATTTGGATGACATGGAAAGGTGATTGAAACCATTTTTTCTGAATAGCATTAGTTGCTGGCATGACTTCTGTCCCACTAGGGTGATCCTTTCTGGCAGATGGAATAATAACCAGTGGTCATTACAGTCCATGTTGAGTATAGTTGCCTAGAAAGAGTGAAACTTTTTATTTTTACCTTGGGCATCATAGGTCTTCTACAAGATAGTATTCACAATTCTCCCTGTTACTTTTACCTGTCTTGATGAAGCATTTGCAAATTTTGCACTTTGGCAGAATAGAAGAATTGACTTCTCCATTTACATAGTTGACTTTATGCGTATTCTGAAATTTTCCTATGAGGTATTCAACAAAGGCCCCTTCCAATCTCTCCTGTGTTAAAATTAAGATCACAAATATTTGGTGTTTGAATGGCCTCAGAGTAGAAGTTCTCTACTAGGCAGGTTTATTGGTTGCAAGCAACGGAAACTGACTCTGGCCATGTTAAAGAGAAAAGCAATTAAATGGCAGGATACCATTGGCTTACCAAATAATGGGACGCTGGAGACAAATACAAGACTTAAAAGTAGGCAAGAATTGAGCCATCTCTGAAGATTAGAAAGCATACCGTCTGCCCTTTAGTGGAAATACTCAGTCTCATCAGGACACTAGCAGCTTCTCTGTTGCTGCACACTGCCTCTGACACCTCTGAACATGACCCAGTTTCTTTGAAGGGATCCCAATGATTCCTTCCATGTTCACAGATTCCTCCAGATTTAGAGTACCCAGAGGCTAACTTGAAGTCACAGGCCCATTTACAGATCTCCTGGGAAACTGTAAGGGAGGCCTTTGCTGTTTCTTTCCATTTGGGCTTCCCTAAGGTTCAGTGCGTAAAGAATCTGCCTGCAATGCAAGGACCCAGGTTCAATCTCCGGGCCAGGAAGATCCCCTGGAGAATGAAATGGCAACCCACTCAAGTATTCTTGCCTGGAGAATCCCATGGATAGAGGAGCCTGGCAGGTTACAGTCCATGGGGTCACAAGAGTCAGATAAGACTAAGTGACTAAATCACCCTACCACCATCAATGAGGAGCAAAATGTGGTATCTCTCCAGTATAGCACATGATTGTGGGGATTCCTCCCAAAGAGCAAGGGCTTAGGATACAGGCTGCTTGCTGTAAACACATCCACAAACAATGCCTTGGATAAAGACCAGTTAAGGCCTTACAGGGACTCTCGGAGCTCAGGGCTGAGTGTCTTTCCAGCAACAGCTTCAGGAATGATTCTGATACAAAGTCAGGTGGAGGAATTCTCAAGTAGTGTTGCTTGTATCTTCATGGATGTGGGCATCTGGGTGCAGGGCAGTTTAAGTAACTGCCTTCATGGTGCACTAAAAATTGCTTTCCATTCAATAAGAGTTTAGTTACTAAATTAAGCTCACAGCCCTACCCTTGTTTCATTAGAAAGAGATCTTTTCCAAGAGGCTAAATGGATTCAAGCCAAATAAATCTGGTGAGGTCATTGCACCAGCCTCCCAGTCAAGCTGCAAGACACCTATTGAGCTGGAGGTTCTGTAGGCCAGGTTCCAGATGAGATCCTAATACATACATCTTTTAAAAAATGAGGATCACAATGTGTTTAATTTCATATTCTGCTATTTTTCAGTTCAGTTCAGTTGCTCAGTTGTGTCTGACTCTTTGCGACCCCATGAACCACAGTACATCAGGCCTCCCTGTCCATCACCAACTCCCGGAATTTACACAAACTCATGTCCATTGAGTCGGAGAGGCCATCTAACCATCTCATCCTCTGTCATCCCCTTCTACTCCTGCCTTCAATCTTTCCCAACATCAGGGTCTTTTCAGATGAGTCAGCTCTTCACATCAAGTGGCCAAAATATTAAAGTTTCAGCTTCAACATCAGTCCTTCCAATGAACACCCAGGACTGATACCCCTTAGGATGGACTGGTTGGATCTCCTTGCAGTCCAAGGGACTCTCAAGAGTCTTCTCCAACACCACAGTTCAAAAGCATCAGTTCTTCTGCGCTCAGCCCTCTTTATAGTCCAACTCTCACATCCATACATGACCACTGGAAAAACCATAGCCTTGACTAGATGGACCTTTTTTGGCAAAGTAATGTCTCTGCTTTTTAATATGCTATCTAGATTGGTCATAACTTTCCTTCTAAGGAGCAAGTATCTTTTAATTTCATGGCTGCAACCACCATCTGCAGTGATTTTGGAGCCCCAAAAAATAAAGTCTGACACTGTTTCCACTGTTTCCCCATCTATTTGCCATGAAGTGATGGGACTGGATGCCATGATCTTAGTTTTCTGAATGTTGAGCTTTAAGCCAAGTTTTTCACTCTCCTCTTTCACTTTCATCAAGAGGCTCTTTAGTTCTTCTTCACTTTCTGCCATAAGGGTGGTATCATCTGCATATCTGAGGTTATTGATATTTCTCCTGGCAAACTTGATTCCAACTTGTGCTTCCTCCAGCCCAGCGTTTCTGGTGATGTACTCTGCATATAAGTTAAATAAGCAGGGTGACAATATACAGTCTTGACATACTCTTTTTCCTATTTGGAACCTATTTAGAACTGTTATTTTTACTAAACATTAAATTAGATTACCTCTAGA
The DNA here is from genome assembly GCF_023699985.2 of Odocoileus virginianus. Classification (NCBI taxonomy): domain Eukaryota; kingdom Metazoa; phylum Chordata; class Mammalia; order Artiodactyla; family Cervidae; genus Odocoileus; species Odocoileus virginianus. Next base: position 26,788,889 of record NC_069707.1, on the reverse strand, counting down.
TAATTGACTATTTTTCAAAAATGTGATTTTTAGTAGCCATGTGAGAAGCATCTCAATGTTACAACGCAAATGATGTGATTCAACATACAGTAACCGGGGCAACACATATCATAGAACTAAGGTGGGTCCTAGACCTGGGAAAGCTGGACTGATTTCTGGCTCTCTATATGAGTTGTGTGACTTTAGGTAAGACATATATTTTCTCTAAGTCTCAATATTCTTATCTTTAATATAGAAAAAATAATGCTCTCTATATTACAAAGCTGTAGTACAAATTAAATGAGATAATGCATGTAAAGTGATTTGCATAAGCCTGGCATGAAGTTAATGACTCCTTAAATAACAGTTTTTATTAATAATCCAATATTGATGCTCTGCAACAGTGTAACTTCATTTCTTTGCAATACTGATGCTGTGCAAGAGTTTCACTTCATTTCTCCTATGTGTGTGCATTACAAAAAGACTTGTATTTGAGTCTAAAGTGGACCTAAAGGTATGAACAAAATTTAAAGTGACTTTCTGAGTCACATTTCGCATTTGACCATAACTCATAAAAGAACTTGGTGTATAAACCTAGTCAAATATCTTGCACCAAGCTATATAACAAAGTTACTAGGACACAAATACAACATTCAAAAACCAAGATCAAGGCATCTGGTCCCATCACTTCTTGGCAAATAGAAGGGGAAAAAGTAGAAGCAATGACAGGTTTCATTTTCTTGGGTTCCAAAATCACTGTGGATGGTGACAGCAGCCATGAAATTGAAAGACGTTTGCTCCTTGGAAGGAAAGCTATAACAAACCTAGAAACAGCATATTAAAAAGCAAAGACATCACTTTGCCAACAAAACTCCATTTAGTCAAAACTTTGGTCTTTCCAGCAGTCATGTGCAGATGTGAGAGTTGGGCCATAAAGAAGGCTGAGTGCTAAAGAATTGATGCTTTCGAATCGTGGTGCTGCAGAAGACTCTTGAGAGTCCTTTGGACTTCAGGAAGATCAAACCAGTCAATTCTAAAGGAAATCAGCAATGAATATTCATTGGAAGGACTGATGCTAAAGCTGAAGCTCCAATACTTTGGCCACCTGATGCGAAGAACTGACTCATTTGAAAAGGCCTTGATGCTGGGAAAGACTGAAGGCAAAAGGAGAAGAAAGTGGCAGAGAGTGAGATGGTTAGACAGCATCACTGACTCCATGGACATGAATCTGAGCAAACACCAGGAAAAGATGAAGGACAGGGAAGCCTGGCATACTGCTGTTCATGGAGTCACAAAGAGTCAGACACGATTTAGTGACTGAACGAACAACAACAATAACAAATAAATTAGATACTTTTGGCATCTCCACGATGTCAGAGTTAGAAGTGACCAAACTTTATTTAACTACATGATGAATCACTGACTCTGCAGGCATTTGAGGCATACATTTTATAAAGATGCTTGTTTTATGGGGTTTTTTTATGCATTTTTTTCATTTTTGGCAAAATTCTGTATATTAGACCATGAATTGGCAAATTTTTTTCTATAAAAGGCCAGATAGTAAATGTTTTAGGCTTTGTGGAACAATGGGTTCTCGGTTGCAACTATTCAGTGGTGCCGCTGAAGAGCTAAAAGATGCAACAGACAGGAGTAAATAAATGGGTGTGGCTGTGTTCCAATTGACTTTATTTATAAAAAGAGGTGGTAGACCAGACTTGGTCTTTTTGCCAACCTCTCTACTAAATACACAGCTCTTGACTTTGTGGAACTTACAGCCCATAGAGGAGGCAGGTATCATGTGAACCAGAAGATATTAGGTGTTACATCAGAAGTATATATATTATAGAAAAGGCACTTCAACAGACCGGCTTGTGAAATAAGAGGATTGATATGGGCTAAGAGATCCTGAAACTCACAACTTGTCTTCTTGGATAGAGGATTCAATCACTTACCATTCATCAGAATCTCCAGGACTGTTTTACTTTACTTTATGGCACTGGTATTAAACCTGAAGGATGTTAGACTGAAAAATTTGCTTTATTTTAAATACAATAATGCTTGACCATGTTTCTGGGATGTTGGTATCTCTTCAGGAGATTTGTATCACAATCTATATTCATTATGTTGTCATTATCTCAATAATTTCTTTTCATGGGTAAGCATTTTTTTTCCAAAAGGATTGCTTATTAAATTAAGATGAAATGGCAATTAATCTAGAGTGTTATCAAAGACAGGAACATGCATTTGTCTGAATCTCTTTATAAACATCAATGGCCTGTTAATGTACTAATATTTAGGAGGGCAACATGATAAAAGGCTTCCTTGCCTCTGTTAGCTCATTTTGTATTAACATATTCCTGTCACCAGTTAGGCAATTAACAGAGACTAAAGGAACACTAATTGTAGGCTTCTCTGCCAATGTGCTGGGTCAACTTTTATTCCTAGGAGCTCGCTTAATCAATTTGTAATAATTATAAGTGGTGGAAGTGGGGGAGTTTCTTTGAAAAACAAACCTAGTGATATTGCTATAGAGACTGAGATTAGAGAAAGTCGTTTTCTTTATGATGTTGAGAGATGGAGGGACAGGTCACCAAATTTTCAGAAAGAACAATGCTGAGAATGTAAGAGGTATCCAATTCTTCCCCATGATGATTCTGGAGAAAGCAGCTGCAATACAACTAACCATTTGATGAATTTATACGTAAATTGCTGCCTTCCAACCACATACAGTGAAGTTCCCATCAGTTGGTTAAATTAACATGCTTGTCTTGGCCCTTCCCACCCAGTTCAGGAACATTGTGTATACTTTCTTGACTTATTTTGTATTGGTTGCCCCACTTCAATGAGTGAATATTTTTGAAAATATTCCCTTTGACTAAAAGCAAACTGGAATGGAGTCCACGATGTAAAATGTGGGAGAAGAGAGTTGAGGACTTCTTGAGACCTTTGGTGCAGACAAGACAATGGAGAGAACTTATGGCAAGTCAACTGTCAGAAAGAGTGAATAACTGGGACATGATCACAGCACCAAGGTGCAGAAAAAAGTTCTGCGACTGTCCTATTAACATACCAGATTTGATTTGACTCCATTATATTTCATCAAATAGTTTAGAAAGCCCCCAGCATAAAATATCATCATAATTGTAATCATATATTTGGAGATTTAACGTGCACACCATAATGTACCATTAGTTACACAAATAACTAATAATTTGCTAATGACAATATTATGTTAAGTCAGTTTAGGGGCAATTAAAGTGAATGATATTTACATATGCCTAATGAATCACAGTCGATGGCAGATTAAGAGATTCTAATGAATATTCATCCAGACATTCGCAACCAGCTTCACAGTTTATAAACTGAATTATGGTTGATTTGCCCTTTTAAAAATGAATATGTGAGTATCTTCTGCATGGTGAGAATGAACAATTGGGCCTGACTGTAAAATTTTTTTAAAGCAATGTACTGGTCAGAACACAAAACATTTTTATGCACTCTCATACCCTTGGCTTCACTGTTCTTTTTTATATTGCAGATCAGTGTTGATGAACTATCTCCATTTTCATTCTAATCCATGACATGAAATATAGAAATTGTTTACTATAAGATTAAATGGAATTCAAGTTTTATGCAGCCCCACTGAGGAAATAATTACAGGTAGTTTTTGCCACTGAACAGTGAAAACAAACTATTTTTTCATGCTCTAACCATCCTCATGCAACTCAGAAGGCTGCTTTTGTAGCTATACTTTGTCATGATAAAATTGGGGTAGATTTATTATCCTTTCAACTTGGTCATTTTAGAAACTCATAAAACAAGCAAACAAAAGCACTTTACTTTGGCCCTGTGAATATAGGTCAAGACGAACAAGGTTATGGCTTGAACATTCACTTTCTCTGAAAAACTACAACATTTTCTGCTTTTATTAGCTGTTCCTTATAAATATTGTGAGTTCTTATCCCAGTTGCAAAGATGAAGGCCAAACTCTTTGTCTTCCTTAAGATCCTATCATAGGTCCCTGAAAGAGCAGATATATCTACAGCTCCTGTTTCTGTTTACCCTTAAATTAGACAACATGGTCTGTCTGCTGTTTCAGATTATAAAGGTATTCATTATTACTGGCAATTTTTTCTACCTGGGAAGTTAGAGGCCAGAACCAAAGCTGTCTTGGTCCCGGAGAGTGTAGTAAGACACAATGAACCAGACTTGATGTCTGGTCCATATAAGACGTCAAACTTGCGTTAAAAGAACTAGTGAGAGAAACCTTCAAAGACAAGCAAGTGTTTTAAAGGCACAGTGATAAACTTTGAAGTGGGAATGTTTTCCCATGAACTGTAATCATTTCATTACATATTAATAAAACTTAAAAGCTAGTTAATTTGACGCTTGTCAGAAATAATGATGTTCTATTTTTCGAACAATGTCAGTGGAGTGTATAACTGATAGGGGAAGGAAAGGACTTCATTCTCTCCCTCTCTCCATGTCCGCATTCATTTTTTTCAGGTACAGTTTGGCACATTCAAAAGTTTTATAAGTATTCCCTCAGTCTTATAAATCTTAATCTGTAAATCTTACAAGTATTTTACAAGGAAAATCATCAATGTGGTATTTATATTTTTAGACTTTCATATAAGGAGGAAGGAATCGGTGTCTTAAAAACAGCCTGTTAGAGGGAGGTGGGAGGGGGGGATCGGGATGGGGAATACAGGTAAATCCATGGCTGATTCATGTCAATGTATAGCAAAAACCACTACAATATTGTAAAGCAATTAGCCTCCAACTAATAAAAATAAATGGAAAAAAAATATTTTAGGAACCTAAAAAAAAAAAAAAACCAAAAAAACCAGCCTGTTGTCTCCCTGAGCAGACTACAAAGCACCCAGAAGCCCTCTACCAACATCTTTCACTGGTCTCTACATAGGGTCTAAATGATGGCCATTTAAACCAGATTAAACACTACATAACCCGAAAGAATAACTCCCTGACAAGTCTACATGATGCTATGGATTGGCATGTCTGATTGAACCAGTCTCACCCTTCATTGATCTCAGTCTGGGGTTTGAAGGAATGGCTTAGAGGACTGATATGCATCCTGGGAGAGTTCAGGTTCTAGGCTGTTGTTCTGGAAAGCACGGGCTTCCCAGCTGACTCAGCGGTAAAGAACCCACCTGTCAATGCAGGAGACACAGGAGATGCGGGTTCAATCCCTGGGTTAGGGCGATCCTCTGGAGAAGGAAATGGCAACCCACTCCAGGATTCTCGCCTGGGAAATCCCATGGATAGAGGAGCCTGGCAGGGCTACAGTCCATGAGGTCACAAAAGAGTTGGACACGAGCATGCACACAAGCATTCAGCAGAAGGCTCTGGGCAGCCCGGCAACTGAGCACCCCCAGTGAATCCTCAAAACCAGTGAAGGTACCTTAGGAACCCATGGGGTTGGTGAGGAGGCTGAGCAGCCCCAGAGTTAGTCCACCTCTGCTCATGGCAGAATCACTTTTCTGCCACCACTTTTATATATATTGGAGCTGCACAGAGGCCTCATTCTGCAAACTGTGGTGTTACTTGAAGGTAAGTAAAAAATGCAAACACCACCAATAACAAAAGTGGCAGAAGTGTGAAAATGACTTGTATAAAGAACACTAAGAAAAGAAAGATTGGATATAAGGAAAACTAGATTTATTCTACTTGGAAGAAGCAGGTAAAAATGAAATATGCATACCTTCTCTATGACTGTAAGAAGTCTCTAATCATCTTGCAAAAAATAGAGTCTTCCTTCTCAGTTTTTCCCAGATGCTCTCCTTCAGGGAAGAACATGGACCTTTCATTTGTGGCGATCATCACCAATCCTGAACACACACACACACACACACACACACACGCACAAATGAGTTTCATAGCTTTAAGCCATTCCTCCTCTTTGTCACATCCTTCCTTCTTACTTTTCATTGACCTACTGGATGCTGTGGGTTGAGATGTCAAATCTCATCTTAGGATTTGAGAAGCAGGTTGTTCACATCAACTTCCTAGACAAGTTTTATTTTTATCTTATGCCATTTTCATACAGCTCAGCAAGGCAGTATTTAGTGAGCTCAACTTTGCTTCCTGATGGGGCAAGCTTTCCTGAAGGTCTTATTTTAAAATGAGAGGACGGTAAGAGCATGTCAAAAAATGAAAACAGCTATGGGTCACGCAAAACTGTGGTCCATGGTTTTGAGCAAACCTGGGACACATTTATGAATTTGGGCAAAGTTATGTGCAAAATTACAGTCACTGGCATTTTGAACAGGGGTAAATAGATATGCTTTTTTTTCTGTGTTATTGAAAAAGTGTGGCTATTTGAACTTCAGTACAATCACAGGCTGAGTTCTATGCAATAATTATTTGGTCTATATTCTTTAAAGGTAGGATTTCTTCACAAACTATTGTATATGTATGTCTTGTGTATTTGACTCAGGCAACCTACTGTTATATTTGGGTATTTTCACATTTAGGTGTTTTAAAGGACTTAGTTCATTTTACGGGTGAGGAAGACAAACCAGAGAAACTAGTTTCTCAATTCACCAAGCAAGTCAGTGCAGTTTCAAATTCCTGCCTCACAGATGGCATGGGGTCTTAGCCTTGTTTAGAAATTCTACACAAATTCATATAAGATGCTCACCATTTTGAGTATAGTCACCAAGTGGCCAAATAGAGCCCATCTGCTCTGTCTTCTCCAGAAAGCTTTATCAGGACACTGTTGAGCACCTGGATGCCTCTCGTGATCTGGCCCAGCCTTACTGCACAGCCTGGGCTGCTGCGTCCATAGACTGATGGAATGAGTCCCTGAGGGCTATACACACCACATTCTGAGATGACGCACACCGTGAATCTAGAGAAAGGGTGAGTGGGGCCTTTCATTCCCAGTGGGCCAAAGGTCAAGGTGGTGGGTTTCCAGGCTTCAGCAGCGATAAAAATGCAAATGAAGCTCCCAGAAATGGAGTGATGCTTTCACTCTCATATTCAAAAACTTAGGAAAGATGACAATTCTCCCCAAATCAATCTACAGACTTAAAGGACTCCCAATCAAATTCCCAGCTGGATCTTTTAAAGGTACAAACAAACCAATATTAAAATTGATATGGAAAGACACAGAAGCCAGAAGAGCTCAAACAATTTTGAAAACATTTTATTGTACGTTAAGTTTAAAAAATAAAATGAAAACTCTCAGTGGAGTTCTATTTCTTACTCTATCAAATCTGTACTCTCTCTATGTATGTGGGAGCCCCTCCAGAACCTGCTTGGCCTCTTTTTCACGTTTCTAGGTAGGTTTGCTCGCTGTCCCCTGAGACAGTTCAGCTGTGACACTCCCCACCGGCCCCGCACATCCGAACGTCTTACATTCTTTTATGAACAAACATTATCGATCCTCTATAAAAGGTCAGCCACCAGTGGCCACCCTTGGGGGTGCAAGAGCTTCTGGGCTATAAAAGCCCCTCTCTTCCCTCCTCCTCGCCCTTCTCTTCCCTCCTCCTCTCCTTTTTATTCAAATCAAGTCCCGCCCTATGCCGCACCTGCTCCAGCCATTCTTATTAACCACCAGACTCATTCTCTTGTCATCTGCACCAATAAACTAACCGCACCGCAGCTGTTCCTGGCTTTTCTGCCTTCTTCCAGTTAGATTTTAAGTTCTTCGAAAACAGGAACTTTTTGTTTGCTTTTTTCAGTCAGACTTCAGATGATCAAACAGCTCTTCACATAGAATAAGTGCCCTATAAACAGTTCACTGTTTAAAAAAATGCATCTAACGTGAATGAGTAAATGTTAATCCTAGGACATTATGAAGGTGGTTCTGAATTAGGAGGAGACCTGAGTGTTCACAGTTCACTGCAAGAGCTGTATGTTTATAGGTGAATCAAGTGATAAAACCAGGAATGACGTTTTATTAGTGTGGGCATTTTAGAGCCAGGGAGAAAGCACGGGCTGTTACACCCCAAAAGGTTAACAACCCATGGCTCTGTGTGGCAGTTTTGAATGGCTCTGCTTCTCCATAGAGTCAATGTAATCCCTATCAAGCTACCATTGGTATTTTTCAGAGAACTAGAACAAATAATTTCACAATTTGTATGGAAATACAAAAAACCTCTAATAGCCAAAGCAATCTTGAGAAAGAAGAATGGAACTGGAGGAATCAACCTGCCTGACTTCAGACTCTACTACAAAGCCACAGTCATCAAGACAGTATGGCACTGGCACAAAGACAGAAATATAGATCAATGGAACAGAATAGAAAGCCCAGAGATAAATCCACGAACCTATGGACACCTTATCTTCGACAAAGGAGGCAAGGATATACAATGGAAAAAAGACAACCTCTTTAACAAGTGCTGCTGGGAAAACTGGTCAACCACCTGTAAAAGAATGAAACTAGAACACCTTCTAACACCATACACAAAAATAAACTCAAAATGGATTAAAGATCTAAATGTAAGACCAGAAACTATAAAACTCCTAGAGGAGAACATAGGCAAAACACTCTCTGACATAAATCACAGCAGGATCCTCTATGAACCACCTCCCAGAATATTGGAAATAAAAGCAAAAATAAACAAATGGGACCTAATGAAACTTAAAAGCTTTTGCACAACAAAGGAAACTATAAGCAAAGTGAAAAGACAGCCCTCAGAATGGGAGAAAATAATAGCAAATGAAGCAACAGATAAAGCATTAATCTCAAAAATATACAAGCAGCTCCTGCAGCTCAATTCCAGAAAAATAAATGACCCAATCAAAAAATGGGCCAAAGAACTAAACAGACATTTCTCCAAAGAAGACATACAGATGGCTAACAAAAACATGAGAAGATACTCAACATCACTCATTATCAGAGAAATGCAAATCAAAACCACAATGAGGTACCATTATACGCCAGTCAGGATGGCTGCTATCCAAAAGTCTACAAGCAATAAATGCTGGAGAGGGTGTGGAGAAAAGGGAACCCTCTTACACTGTTGGTGGGAATGCAAATTAGTACAGCCACTATGGAAAACAGTGTGGAGATTCCTTAAAAAACTGGAAATAGATCTGCCATATGACCCAGCAACCCCACTCCTGGGCATACATACCGAGGAAACTAGATCTGAAAGAGACACGTGCACCCCAATGTTCATCACAGCACTGTTTATAATAGCCGGGACATGGAAGCAACCTAGATGCCCATCAGCAGACGAATGGATAAGAAAGCTGTGGTACATATACACCATGGAATATTACTCAGCCATTAAAAAGAATTCATTTGAATCAGTTCTGATGAGATGGATGAAACTGGAGCCCATTATACAGAGTGAAGTAAGCCAGAAAGATAAAGACCAATACAGTATACTAACGCATATATATGGAATTTAGAAAGATGGTAACGATAACCCTATATGCAAAACAGAAAAAGAGACACAGATGTACAGAACAGACTTTTGGACTCTGTGGGAGAAGGCGAGGGTGGGATGTTCTGAGAGAACAGCATCAAAACAAGTATACTATCAAGGGTGAAACAGATCACAGCCCAGGTTGGATGCATGAGACAGGTGCTCAGGGCTGGTGCACTGGGATGACCCAGAGGGATGGGGTGGAGAGGGAGGTGGGAGGGGGGATCAGGTTGGGGAACACATGTAAATTCATGGCTGATTCATGTCAATGTATGGCAAAAACCACTACAATACTGTAAAGTAATTAGCCTGCAACTAATAAAAATAAATATATGACAAAAACCACTGCAATGATGTAAAGTAATTAGCCTCCAACTAATAAAAGTAAATGGGAAAAAAAAGGAAATAAAATAAAATAAAATAAATGGCTTTGCTCCTTAGATTTGTTTATCTTTATTGGCTAAATTTTCTAAAACTGTCATTTGTTGTTGATAAGAAATATTGTTATGTAACCCTAACCCTAATTGCAATACAAGTCAGCATTGTTTATCTTCTTAACAAAACATAGATAGTACTTTTAAAATCAAACCAGATCAAATCAAACATTAAACAAGTAGTTCACAGCAGCCTCAGAAAGAGGCAGGATTTCTGTAAGCTAAGTTGAACAATTGTTGGTTTTGAGGGCAGCAAGCAGCTGTCCTACCTCCAGTGAAATCATCAGAATGCGGAGTTGGGGGAAAAAAAAGAATTCCAATTAAGAAATAGAATTCTATTTGTATTTATTCATTCACTCAGTGAACATCCCCAAGTATGTACTATTTGATAAGGATAGAAGGTCAAATAAGATATGACTCTATCTTCAGGAAATTTAAAGTCTGGAAGGGAGATCAAATAGGTCTTAAAAATTTTGCTTAAGTTCGTGGTTCAGGTAGGAACAGATGGAAATTCACATCCCTTTTACTTTATGCCGAGAACAAAGATAAATTGGGCTACTCTGGTGGCTCAGATAGTAAAGAATCTGTCTGCAGGGCAGGAGACTCAGATTCGAAACCTGGGTTGGAAGATCCCCTGGAGAAGGGAATGTCAACCCAAATTAAAAATACACTCAGTTCAGTTTAGTCACTCAGTCGTGTCCGATGGACTGCAGCACGCCAGGCCTCCCTGTCCATAACCAACTCCCGGAATTCACCCAAACTCATGTCCATTGAGTCAGTGATGCCATCCACCATCTCATCCTCTGTCGTCCCCTTCTCCTCCTGCCCTCATCTTTCCCAGATTCAGGGTCTTTTCCAATGAGTCACTCTTCACATCAGGTGGCCAAAGTAATGGAGTTTCAGCTTCAACTTCAGTCCTTCCAATGAACACCCAGGACTGATCTCCTTTAGGATGGACTGGTTGGATCTCCTTGCAGTCCAAGGGACTCTCAAAAGTCTTCTCCATCACCACAGCTCCAAAGCATAAAAATACACAAACAGTCTCAAAACCAAGAGAACATCTCTGTGGGTCTAGAAATACAGTCTTCCTGGCTCCAGAATATTGAAATATTCTGTGGAGGCTGGGAGGTCCCTGGTAGGGCTGCACACACACCTCAAGGTGCTGATTTGCACCACTTCTGGGTGGGCCATGGTGCTGACCTGGCTGTGTGAAGTGGTGGGTCAGGGCATGTTGCCCTTCTAGAAAAAGGCTTAGAAAAAGCTGCAGCTGTGGCTCAAGGCTGTCATCAATAGCGAGTAGCAGAGAGAGAACCTGGCGTCCCCTATGCAGAGCTGGTGCCCAGTGGCACCTGCTGGCCAAGAGGTGGGATCAGCATTGCTCCCATGGACAAATCACCCAAACTGCCACCACAAAACTTGGTTCTACTGGGGACCTTGTTCAGATGAGGGCGACCACACTTTTTCAGGCATGGAGTGGTGAGCAAGAGAAGTGGGACAAACAACATCAGCAAGAGGAAATTTCCACTCAAGATGAGATGACAATTAAAAGTTTAAAACACAGAAAACTCATGTCATAAATGACAGCCAAAATATTCAACAAATCAGGGTATTCATTCTGGAAAGGAGAGAAATAATACAGTCATCTGAAAAACGTGTTAAATCTCCCAGTGAGCTAAAGGGGTAGGGGGAAGTTTACAAAATAAGAAATTATAGGAAGGGATTATGGAACAAAAGCAAATAGGTATGATTAAAATAAAAAAATAGAAAGAAAGAAACCAGGGAAAAGTCCGAGCAATAAAGATTGATGGTGGTTTAGTCACTAAGTCATGTTTGACTCCTGCAACTCCAAGAACTGTAGCCCACCAGGCTCCTCTGTCCATGGGGTTTTCCAGGCAAGTATACTGGAGCAGGGTGCCATTTCCTTCTCCAAGGGATCTTCCTGACCCAGGGACAGAACTCAAGTCTCCTGTATTGCAGGCAGATTCTTTACTGACTGAACCACCAGGGAAGCTCTGGGAATAAAGATTATCACTACCACAATTAGAAAAAAATGAAAAGAGCTCTAGGTGAACAAAGAGAATTGATGAATTAGAAGATATATTGGGATGTTCACTCAGAACACAGAACCAGTGAAAAAACTTGAGATAGAGAAGACTAGATTCCGGCATCAGCACGGATACAAGAGTTCCAAAGTATAGAACTGAGGCCATGGAAAATAATTAGCACAGCTGAGAATTTTCCAGAATTGAAAAACAAATCCTCAGCTTGAAAGCACGTATGAACAAATCCCCATTTTCTAATACACAATTTGTATGTACAAATTCCTACTATAAAGGAGGGACATGTTCATGTTAACGCATGCCCAGCCGTAGCCCCAGATGAAAAGCGGAAGGAAACAATTCAGCACTTGCCTGCGCTCGCACCCTCCCTCTCACACTCACTCAGACACACACAGAGTGTGCAGGGAGTTACCTCTGGGTAAGTTGGTGCCTCTTCCTTCTGCCCCGTCTCCCAAAACAGCGGGAATACGACGCAGCTGAAAGGCACGTGAGCTAGGCATGACCCGCCTTAGATGTGCCTCTGGCCGCACCACTCTTATTGGCATGAAATGTACATTGTTTCATGGAAGCTGTAACACAGGTTGGCAAAGACAACCTTTCCAATTCAATTCCTATTCTCTCCACCTCTCCTATTTCATTTTCAATTCTAGGTCATCAAAGGAAAAGGTCAGAAAAAGATTGCATACTTTTGTTTACCTATACCATAGACACTTGCGGCCTCAAGGGCGCCTCTTTTCCTGCACCTCCTGCAGGCCACATGCTTTGGGGTGATATTTATACCAAGCATCCCCTCATTCCATCAAGCTGCAACATTTAAATCTCTTGTTCTGCACTTTACTGGCTGAAGGCTGTAAATGTTTTATGAGCCGCTGAGCTTGCAGCATTACTATTTTATTAGAAGGTTGAATATCTTTTCTTCAGAGCTGAGTGACTAGTGAAGTTGTTCTTTCTCTTTAAAATGTTAATGTCACACTTCTTATGAAGTGAAAATTTGTAGCGTGTTGTAAGTAACTGTTGAAAATGGTTTGGCCCCTTTGAAAGCAAGCTTGGAGAGCACTAGGACTTTTTTGTTTTCTCTTGGATTGACCTATGAATAAAATAATTGAGGGAGGGAAAGAGGCTAGTTGATTCTCTAATAATTTTTGATTCAATAAAGTCTTTCTGGATTCAGTCTGTGATTGCTGAGATGTATATTCAAACTTTGGCATCAGTACAAAGAATCAGTGATGAATTTCCGCAGGTGGCACGTCAGAATGAAGCAGGTGACAAAGAAAATGAAGTTACCTGGTGATCCTGGAGGAGCCACAAAAAAGTTCTGAACACTGTTTTCTCATCTGTCCTGTCTCTGACATTTCTTACTCTGCTTTCCTCTTAAACAGAGAACCAAATTAGTTTAGGAAGTAAAATGGGGAGAAATTGCCTCTTCTAGAAAGCTGGGTGTTCAAAATCCTCAGGATCAAGCTAATGTTTATGAAAGTTCTTGGCAAATCCTAAAGTACTCTTTTGCTCTGAGATTCAGATCTCTTTTCCTGTGGTTCATCAGAGAGACTTCCTACTGGAGTAGCTCTAGTATTTCAGAGCTAGATAAGATATGATTATGATAGCGGAATCATTAGAAATATGTGCAGACCAAAAGGGCATCTTCTGAAGGGCAGAAAACACACATGTCTGTCTTGTTTTCAGTAAAGGCTATTTTTGAGTTTCCTGTTAATGAGGTCATCCTTGGCCCCTTTGGTATGGACCTTCAGATATTGTCATGCCTCTTAAGTGGCTCTATTAAGAAGAAAAAAAAACACTAACTGTACAGCAGATGGGCAAGTGGCCATTACGGACCTGCTCTGTCTGTCCGGCCTTCCACAGCCATAGACTGACTTACTCCTGTGGTGATTCCCAGGCTCACAGTGGTCAGTGAAGCACTTGGGCAGGACGTGGAAGGTTCTCAAGGGCAGCAGTAATCCTCAGCCTCCCCTCTCAGGTCTGAATGTGAGAGGGAATGACACAGGCATCTCAAAGGCCTAGGAAGACAGCCAGAATCTAGAAAATTCAGACTTAAGCTGCTTTACTAGGATGAACTGCTCTTGTTTGCTATTGTAGCGAGCTGAGCACTACTATCCTAGCAGTTTGTAATTTAGACAATTGTTACTAAAGTGTACTGTAGGAAGTAAGGGTTCAAGAAATGTTTGCTGATTTATGGTTTGCTCCATAAAGCTATCTCTTAAGAGAGACAAAAATAAAAAAAAATAATATGCCCTCTGTGCTGAGTTGTTTCAGCTGTGTCAGACTCTGGACCCTATGGACAGTAGCCCACCAGGCTCCTCTGTCCATGAGTTTCTCCAGGCAAGAATACTGGAGTGGATTGCCATGCACTCCTCCAGGGGATCTTCCTGACCCAGGGATCAAACCCATGTTTCCTGTTTCCTGAGTGTCCTGCATCGGCAGGCGGGTTCTTTACCACTAGTGCCACCTGGGAAGCCCTATGCCCTAAACAGTGTAAAAATAGTGAGTAGCAATGGTCCTTCCTTTTTTCTGTTTCTAAAGTAAAATATCTAGGACTCTCTCTGTAGTAGTTAGATACTTGCAGAATAAAACAAAAGCAAAAATAAAGAAATCCTTGTAGATCTTTCGCTCTGAGGGTATCTGAAACAAGGACGTGAACTCAGTTACAGTGGGAGAGATGAGGCCCCGCAAGCAATCCAGAACTGAGTAATAGCAGCAAACTGCTTCTACTTTTGAGGAAGTTGAGTTGCAGAAAGCGATGAGTCAGGCCTCCCTGCCAGGAGTTAGGACACTTGTGAGAACTCCTAGCCAGAGCTGGGACCACTGAGGCAGGAGCTGTGCAGAGGGAACTGGAGGCTCAGGGCAGCACAGCTTCAGTTGGAGACAACTCAGAAGGAAGCTGGTTTCTTTCTAAGCCTTTCAGTCTTCCACCAGTGACTCTCATTGGCCAAGCAGTCTGGGATCAAGTGGCAGGGGAGTCTGGGAAATGTAGTCCTCTCTGACCCAGGGCTGGGGATAGGTGGGTAGGGGGACAGGGAGGAGAGAGCTGAGGGCAAATCTGTAGCTGGCCGCTGTGGACTGTGAAAAGAGGTGACTGTTTTCCCAATAGTAAATGGAGTTTTATCCCCATAGCATTTAAAGCAATTTAAATGAACTTACAGATTATATATCTTTGTACCTTTTATTTCCCCTCATGTTTAATTAGTGATCTGAGAACAGGTTTGCTGATTAAGATTAAATAATTAACCAGAATTTGGTTATAAAGGACAGTCAGTTTTAACATCATCTGGCGAGCTAGAGAAAAAAAAATAACTATATTTTGTCTTTCTCAGGAACATCTATTCAGAGGTAATCTGAAAACTTTCTTTGAAATGTATTCCTTAACTAAAGTGCCTACGTGGTCCAACTTGTTCTTTACGGAAATGAAGCTTTGGTTTCTCACCTGCTGCAAGACTGAGCTCTCACTCCTTCTCCCAGGGTGTGACATCTGTTCTACATGTTCTTAGCTTTCCTTTTCAGAAACTGAATTCTGAGAGCTGGATGGGAAAAGCTGATGCAAGAGCTAATCGTTCATTGGAAAGTAAGTTTTGAGTTGCGGTAATATATTCCCATTTTTGTTATGGCCAAAATCTTACACCAGCTCAGAAAATTCTTCCTAACTGATGGTATAGCTGATCTATAGCTTACACTTGAGTCCAGATCAGAAGCCAGGAAATGCAGGAGTGAAGACAAAGAAACACAGATTTTACTGCCCTGACCCAGAGATAGAGAAGGTCTGAAGCACATTTTTGAAATATGCTCCTTAATGTCCTGATTTGTAACACTCCAGCCAGAGTAGAAGCCTCCACTGGATGTCCAGAGATCCCCCAACACGTCTGCCCTGGGCTTCTACAACCAGTGGCCCAAACCATCCTTAAAACTTACTTACCTTCCCTCCTTTCCAAAAAAACAACGACCATCGAAACAAATTTAATGCTCTTTCCTTTACTGTGGTTCATAATAATAATGAATATTCACTTCGTGGTTTTTTTTTTTTTGCACCAAGCACTGTTCTAAATACTTCATATGCATAAACTCATCTAATCCATGCAACAATTCTACTTGGTAAATTCCATAACAATATCCGTTTTACAGATGAGGAAACTGAGACATGGAGAAGTTAGGCAGCCCAGGATTCCACAGATTCTAAAAACTCAGAAATGACTGCCATTGATATCTCAGTGATTACACTACAGTGAATAGCTAAGAGTAAAGCAATCAAAAAAGAATTCAGACTTACATATGAATAATTTATAGCTATTAATCCTTCTGGAGGAGTTTGTGGTTTTAAAAGATGTCCTTAAACCAAAGGAATCTGAACCAAAGATAAATCATTCCCCATCCAAATTGTGACTTCAGTTGCAAGCTCAGGCCTTTGCTTGTAGCTGAGTTTGAGTCCTAATTTTGCCATCTACTAGGTGTTGATGTAAGCCACCTATTTTTTTTTTTCAAAGAACTTTTATTTATTTATTTTTGGCTGTACTGGGTCTTCTCTAGCTGTGTATGGACTTTCTCAAGTTACAGTGAGCAGGGTTGCTCCCTAGTTGCAGCGTGTGGACCTCTCACTGTCGTGGCTTCTCTTGTTGCAGAGCAGACTCGAGGTGCATGGGCTTCGGTATTTGTGGCTCATGGGCTTAGTTGCTCTGTGGCATGTGGGATCTTCCCAGACCAGGGATGGAACCCATGTCCCCACCGTGCATTGACAGGCAGATTCTCAACCAATGAACAGGCATTGAAGTCCTAAGAACCTTTTTAAGTTACATAGACTTTAGTTTCTTACCCCTGTAAAATGGGATAAAACTCCTTTCTGGGATATATTCAATGAAATCTTGGTTGTAAAGCACTTAGCAAGGAAGTCAGTACATAAGTATTCAATTCATGGAGCCATTATTACTATGAACTCCCTTGCTGGGGACATATAAACAAGAATGATATAATAGTCCGTGAATGCTAGAGGGGAAGTATAATGTGAAAAGGATAGTATGGTGAGTGAAATTCAAATTATACCCCACAGAGACCTGGACATCCACAGACCTGCTTCCAGGGCTCAAGGGCCGAGCTTGCAGAAGGCAAAATGACGCCTCTACGACTCTGCCACCTCTGCGGACAGCTCTACTTTTGTGTGCAAGGGGTGTATGTATGTGTGTGTGTTAGTGTTGACTTTCTCATCACATTGCGGTCAGTAAAGGATTTTATCTGAAGTCACCACTGAGACTGGGACTCCTAAAAGGAGTTTTCTAATCTTTTCTCTGGAAGACCTTAGTAATTCCCTCACTGTTTCTGACTTTACTTTCCACTTGCATAATATAAAAAAACTCATTTAGCATCTCTCCTAGGTGAAAGTTTGGTCAGGTTTTGGACCTGTGGGGGAGCTACCCCCCAAGTAGACTGTTCTGAGGAAGCATCTTCCCACAGAAATGCCTCCAGGAAGTCAAGCACCTTTGCTCGTTTGTTGATGCACTTCTTTACTTGTATCACTTTTCGCCTTTTTCCACATCTGAACTCGGAGACTCCTTGGAAGTTTCCAGGCTGTCCAACAGTAGCTCTCACGGCAATGCAGCAGCCCAGATGGGCTCTGTGATCCAGTATATAGAATGGTTCTACACACTGGTCAAGTATCAACATTTTTAGCTGGAGAAGAGCTTTCTTTAATCAGAATTGCCTCACCAGTGTCCTCTGCAGACTAGCTCCTGAGTTCATCAATACCCATCAGCTCCGTGTCTAATTCTTTCAATGTGGTGAAAACACAAACAAAATTGAGCATCCTCTTCATTAAGTGCATAGTTCAGAGGTGCTAAGTATCTTAATACGGCTGTACAGCACAACCGTACAAACTTTTCGTTCTGTAAAACTGAAACTTTATACCCTTTAAACAACTCCCTGTTTCCCCCTCTCCCAAGCTCTGACGACCTTTCTACTTTCTATTTCTATGAGTTTAATTAGTGTGGATACCTCTTAGCAGTGGAATCAGACCTTATTTTTCTTTTTGTGACTGGCTTCTGACCCCAGACTTCACCGACATTGCAGTATATGACAGGATTTCCTTGTGTTAAAAGGCAAATACTGTATATTAATGCATACTTATGGAATTTAGAAAGATGGTACCAACAATCCTACATTCAGGGTAGCAAAGGAGACACAGATGTAAAGAACAGACTTTTGGACTCAGTGGGAGAAGGCGAGGGTGGGACGATTTGAGAGAATAGCATTGAAACATATACATTACCATATGTAAAATAGAGGACCGGTGTGAGTTTGATGCATGAAGCAAGACACCCAAAGCCAGTGCTTTGGGCCAACATAGAGGAATAGGGTGAGGAGGGATGTGGGAGGGGTTTCAGGATGGGGGGACACATGCATACCTGTGGCTGATTCCTGTTGATGTATGGCAAAAATCATCACAACATTGTAAAGTAATGATCCAATTAAAATAAATAAATTAATTTTTAAAAAAAGGCTGAATGATATCCCACTGTGTGTATCACAGTCATCCCTTGTATCTGTGGGGGATTAGTTTCAGGACCAGCCATGGATACCAAAATCTGAGGATATTCAAACCCCAAAGAAGTCCCTCCTCAGCCTTAGGTTCTACATCTGGGGATTCAATTAACCTTCGCTTTTAAACACAGTGCACGAGCTGCCAGCTGGATCAGTCCCGAGATGCACAACCTGCAGATATGGACAGCAGACTGTGCTGCATTTTGTTTATCCTTGCATCCATCCCTGGACATTTGGGTTGCTTCTACCTCTTGGCTCTTGTGAATAACGCTGCAACGAACATGGGCGTGTACATCTCTCTGTGAGATCTTGCTTTGAATTCTTTAGGAAATGTACCAAAGTGAGATTGTGAGAAGCGAGATTGTGGGGTCACATGGTAATTCAGTTGGATCTATTTTCAGTGCTCTTCTGTTATAGGCTCCCTATGAAACTCACAAGTCACACTGGAGAACTTTCATGCTGCTCAGAACTTCCTGGTTTTGTTCCATTCGATTCAAACAGGAAACAGCAGCTCCACAAAGAAGCAGGAGTTACTTCAAGTCTGGGAAGCGTGCCTGCTCTTTCGGAGTTCCCAGCATGCTACACATGATATGTGAATTAATAAAAATGCCACACTTTCTGCATGTTCCTTTGGCACAAACATCTGAGGCATTCTAGAGTTGGCCCTCACAACTAGAAACCATGAGAATGTTCAGAATGCACTGCAAAAAGTGCCAACTCCCATTCCATTCATCCGTAAACTAAACAATTAGTACAAAATTCCCCGCAGTCTCGCCTCCCTTAAAGTGGAGTTGAACAGCTGAAATCATTGAGGAGGTTTCACTGATTTGGAAAATATTTAAACATAGCTTCTATGTTTGAAAATCAAGCAGAGCATTATATGAAATGAATTTTGTTGAATTGTTTATTCACAGCTCCCAATAACTGAACCACGAGGTACCATGGTGACAGAAATGAAGGTAGATGGATGGGAGTTATGGAAAGACAATGGGTCCCCTATCCTTGATGTTAATTAGTTGGCCCTGGCCATATATTCCATCTGTTCATAAACTGTGACCTCAACATGCTATATAAAGATAAAAACAAAATATGCATTAAACATTTCTTATTGACTCTGGAGATAATTTTTCAAATTTGTTTAAAAGGCTGATATTTAGAAAATATTTCCTTTTCCACCTTTTGAAAATTAACTGAAGATACAGATTTATTATTAAGTAGAGAATATTTGTATTTCTTAGCCATTTTCTTCCCTTCCTTAACCATCAGGTATACTTACAGGAGAAACCATCATGGACAATTTCCAGTCAGTCATTGGCCAATCAGATGTAAGGATCACTGTTCTGCTCCAGGTACCACTGATGGTTTACATGTGAAGAAGGGCCCAGGATGCAAACTTCTTCAAATGCTAGTGGTGTTTCTTGTAATTGTCAAAAGAGTTGACTAATCAAAACACCTGAATTGAGTTAGACTACTGTATAGGGTATATATTTTAAGAATGACCTAGTACCATTATAAAGTCAAGGTCTTGAAATTCAAGAGACTTTTAAATATGAGAAAGTTCCATTGTGGGTGAGTATTTAATCCCAAAGGAAGAGAAGAATCAGAAGTTTGGGAATATGAGTTTCAAGAGTTTTCATATAGAAAAACTAGCCAAGTGAGAGAATTGGAAACACAACATATACATCACTAGAATACAAAGCAAATAAGTAACAGCAAAATCAAAACTGAAAAATTTTCAAAGGGGGAAAAAGTCCATAAGGATGTTTTTGCCATTCCTAGTTGCAAACCCTAAGTATCAAACTTCTATGGGTCATGGGAAAAAGAGAGAGAAAGTGAAACCTCTGACCTCTTTCCATAGTGAAAACAAACTTGAGCAGTTACCGCACATCCAGTGAGTAGGCTGCCTGTGGTGGGTTTGGGGCTTTCTGCTTCCTGTGAACCTAGACATTAGGACTAATTGAACAAATGGACAGTTGTACAACTAAATGGCATGTGTGTAGGTTGGCTCCACGTTGGGGCGAGGGGGGAACAGGGAGGAGAGAGAGCTAAAATGAGAAATCTTTCAAGGGATAGAGGAGTAGGAGAATGCCTGGGCCAGAGTTGCAGATCCCTACTAAAGGGAAACTATAGGAGAACTGTTCTACCACTATCTCAGGGCACTGCTTAAAAACTTGTTTTCCTGTTTATTTTTTTTAAATCCTTATTACTCATCTATTTTATGAATCTGTTAGTTTGTATCTGTTACTCCTGTACTCCTAATTTGCCCTCTTCACTGTCTTTGTTAACCAGAAATTTGTTTTCTATGTCTGTGAGCCTGATTCTGTTTTACATATAGATTTGTTTATATTTGGTGACTCAGAGGGTAAAGATCCACCTGCAAAGCAGGAGACTTGTGTTTGATCCCTAGGTCAGGAAAACCCCCTGGAGAAGGGAATAAAACCCACTCCAGTATTCTTCCCTGGAGAATTCCATGAGCAGAGGAGCCTGGCAGGCTATAGTCCATAGGGTCATGATGAGTCGGACACAACTAACACACTTCATTTGAATTCTTTTAGATTCTACATATAAGGGATTCCATTTAGTATTTACCTTTGTCCAATTTATTTCACTAAGCATAATATTCTCTAGTTCCATCCAATTCTGCAAATGGCAGAATTTCATTCTTTTAGGAATCAGTGAATCCAGTAGTCATGTATGTATGTGAGAGTTGGACTATAAAGTAAGCTGAACACTAAGGAATTGATGTTTTTGAACTGTGGTGTCGGAGAAGACTCTTGAGAGTCCCTTGGACTGCAAGGAGATCCAACCAGTCCATTCTAAAGGAGATCAGCCCTGAATATACATTGGAAGGACTAATGTTGAAGCTAAAACTCCAATACTTTGGCCACCTGGTATGAAGAGCTGACTCATTGGAAAAGACCCTGATGCTGGGGAAGATTGAAGACAGGAGAAGAAGGGGACAAGAGGGGATAAGATGGTTGGATGGCATCACCGACTCAATGGACGTGAGTTTGAGTAAGCTCTGGGAGTTGGTGACGGACAGGGAAGCTTGACGTACTGCAGTCTGTGGGGTCACAGGGAGATAGACATGACTGAGAGATTGAACTGAACTGATAAAAGAATAAGGCCTTCAGAAATTTCCTCTCCCAGCACCATCTTGAATTAGAATAACCATGTGTTCATAATAGGCATCTATGGAATCACAGGCCGTAGAATTTCCCCAGGATGCTAAATAAAACAACATTTTGGGTTTCAGCAGCATCACCTGGGTAGGAAATGACCACTGTCCAAGCACAGAAACGAAAGAGGAAGTTTAACATGGGAAGGGGACATTTTAGGGAAAGAAAACAGTGACTTGGCCATTTTCTAAGTCTTAAACAGAGTCTTAAACTCTGAACCTGTGTCTACTGAGTTTCAGTGTTGACAACTTCCTCTGAAAAGAAACGTAGATATGTCTGCTTTTCTGTCTACTGGGTTCTCAGCTTTGCGTGCACGCTAAGTTGCTTCGTTTGTGTCCAACTCTTTGCGACTCTATGGACCTTAGCCTGCCAGGCTCCTCTGTCCATGGGATTTTCCAGGCAAGAATACTGGAGTGGGTTGCCATGTCCTACAGGGGGTCTTCCCAACCCAGGGATCAAACTCGTGTCTCTTATATTTACTGCATTGGCAGGCAGATTCTTTATCATTAGTGCCGGGGGGAAGCCTTCTCAACTTTAGCAGGATTTTTTTTTTTAAAAAAGGTATGCCACAAAAATTATTAAAATCTGTTGGATTAGCAACATTTCAACGGGTGAGAGGAACAAATATAGAGGTTTTAAAAAACACATTTTCCATGTTATATATCACCATGCCTACCTCCAAATATTCTATTTAAATTCCCAGATGATCCTCCAGCTAAAATGCATTAGCACCACCCAGATGCAGACAAATTTTTATCTCCTCATATTTTCCTTACAGCATTTATCTGAGTCCCAAGCCAAATAATCCTGTCTATATATCATGAGAAAAATACAAAGAAGTTTATTTTGGGGGAAAGTGTCTCATTAATCATAAAAATCTAGTACTTCTGAGATGAATAGTGTTGTAAAACACAAAACCAGAAGGTTAGATCAGAGCACACATATGTCAGCAGAAGAAACTGATTTCCACACAGTGTCTGGAAGGCGGTAGAAGTAAAATGAAGGTCTTCTTGCATTGTTATGGGGCTTCTCAGTAGCTCAGATGGTAAAGAATCCGCCTGCAGTGTGGGAGACCTGGGTTTAATCCCTGGGCTGGGAAGATCCCCAGGGGAAGGAGAATGGCAAACCACTCCAGTATTTTTGCCTGGAGAATTCCATGGACAGATAAGCCTAGAAGGCTATATAGTCCGTGGGGCTGCAAAGAATCGGACACAACTGAGCGACTTTCACTCACTCACTTGCATTGTTACTGCGGCTTGTGGCTGACTGTCTCACTGATGCCAGTCTCCTAATGAAGGTCTCCCTCAGAAAAAAATGCCTCTTGTCTGCTGCTCACTTGGTTCCTGATATTCTGATCAGCTGACTGGGTTCTACCTGATGCTGACATTTATTACCACCCTTATCATCTTCATCCACGCAGCAGTGGCTGTGAGCCTATGAAAGCAGCCACTTAGCCATGATGTCAGACCTTCGTATACACATACACTCTTCACAAAAATCTGCACATGGAGTTTATAGCAGCTTTATTCGTAACTGCCAAAACTGGGAAACAGACAAGATATCCTTCAACAGCATGTGTGCGTGCCAAGTTGCTTAAGTTGTGTCTGACTCTTTGTGACTCCACGGACTGTGACCCTACAGGCTCCTGTATCCATGGGATTTTCCAGGAAAGAATACTGGAGTGGGTTGCATGCCCTCTTCCAGTGGATCTTCCCAATCCAGGGATCGAACCCATTTCTTTTATGTCTCCTCTGCACTGGCAGGCAGATTCTTAACCACTAGTGCCACCTGGGGAGCCCATCCTTCAGTAGACAAATGGCTAAATCAACTGTGATGCATCCCAGATATTGGAGTATTATTCACCACTAAAAAGAAATGAGCTACCAAACCATGAAAAGACATGGAACAACCTTCAATTCACATCACTGAGTGAAAGGAGCCAATATGAAAAGGCTACATACTGCATAATCCCAGCTATATGACATCCTGGAAAAGGCAAAACTATGGGGATAGTAAAAAGATCGGTGGTTGTCATGGGGTGTGGACAGGGAGACATAAACAGGCAAATAGAGATATTTAGAACAGTGGAAATACTCTGTATAATATTAATATCATAATAATGAACACATATCTTTATACATTTGTCTACACCATTATAATGTATAGCATCAAGAGTGAACCCTAGGGTAGGCTATGAATTTTGGGTGATCATGATGTAAAATAATAGAATGATCTCTGTTTGTTTCCAAGGCAAACCATTTACTATCACAGTAATCCAAGTCTATGGCCCAACCACTAACGCTGAAGAAGCTGAAGTTGAATGGTTCTATGAAGACCTACAAGACCTTCTAGAACCAATACCAAAAAAAGATGTCCTTTTCATCATAGGGGACTGGAACCCATAAGCAGGAAGTCAAGAGATACCTAGAGTACCAGGCAAGTTTGGCCTTGGAGTACAGAATGAAGCAGGACAGAGTCTAACAGAGTTTTGCCAAGAGAACACGCTGGTCATAGCAAACATCTTCCAACAACACAAGAGACAATTATACACATTGACATCACCAGATGGTCAATACCGAAATCAGATTGATTATATTTTTGCAGCCAAAGATGGAGAAGCTCTGTATATCAATAAAAAAAAGACTGGGAGCTGACTGTGGCTCTGGTCATGAACTCCTTATTGCAAAATTCAGACCTAAATTGAAGAAAGTAGGGAAAACCACTAGGTCATTCAGGTAGGACCTAAATCAAATCCCTTATGATTATGCAGTGGAAGTGACAAATAGATTCAAGGGATTAGATCTGATAGAGTGCCTGAAGAACTATGTATGGAGGTTTGTGACATTGTATAGGAGGTGGTGATCAAACCATCCCCAAGAAGAAGAAATGCAAAAAGGCAAAATGATTGTTTGACGAGGCCTTACAAACAGCTGAGAGAAGAAGAGAAACTAAAGGCAAAGGAGAAAAGGAAAGATATACCTATCTGAATGCAGTGTCAAAGAATAGCAAGGAGAGATAAGAAAGTCTTCCTAAGTGGTCAATGCAAAGAAATAGAGGAAAACAATAGAATGGGAAAGACTAAAGATCTCTCAAAAAAAAAAAAAAAAAGAAAATTAGAGATACCAAGGGAACACTTCATGCAAAGATGGGCTCAATAAAGGACAGAAATGGCATGGACCTAACAGAAGCAGAACATTTTAAGAAGAGGTGGCAAGAATACACAGAAGAACTGTACAAAAGAGATCTTCATGGTCTAGATAACTACCATGATGTTGTGATCTCTTACTTAGAGCCAGACATCCTAGAGTGCATCAATTATAGAGCCCCCATATGGGGAATGTTGATAGTGGTGGAAGCTATGCATGCATGTGTGGGGACAGGGGGCATGAGGAAAGTTTCTGTACCCTCCTCTCAATTTTGCTGTGAAACTAAAATTGCTCTGAAACACTAAAATCTAAAAAAATACACATAGGCATACACATGTAATCTAAACCTATGTGCTGTGTACTATTCACTGCCCTCCCTTGATTTACAGAATACAGCCCCAGTCTTTTGACAAGGGTGGAATATAAAAAATAAGTCCATACAGGACAGACTCCTTAGCATGACATTGAACCCAAAGGCCCTGCATGCCTCCTTCCTCTCCTTCTTCGTGTCCCTTCCAGCCTTTCTTCCCATATACTACCCCTTCTCCTTTCTGGCCCCACATCATGCCTTGTGCTCTGCTTTAGAAATAAACTCTATCACTGTTGCCGAAGCACTCCACACCTCTGTGCCTGTTTCCTCTACCTGCAGTTCCCTCCACACCCATCACATCTCCATCCCACCTCTGCCACCACCAAAACTGGACAAGGCTCATCTCAAGCACCTCCCAGTTCTTCAGCTCCCCAGGCCAGAAGCAATGTATTTCCCCTCCAGGGCATTTTATGTATTCCTGTTATACCACTTGTAGATGCTCGTCTCCACATTTAGACATTTCAATCCCACCTACTCCTGCCCCCCTCACTTCCCCCAGGTAGGTATTCATCTACTCAGCACAGATAGGTATTCACCTACTGAGCATGCATGCTAAGTTGCTTCAGTCGTGTTTCTTTGGGACCCTATGGACTGTAGCCTATCAGGCTCCTCTGTCCATGGGATTTTCTAGGCAAGAATACTGGAGTGGGTTGCCATTTCCTTCTTCAGGGGATCTTCCCGACCCAGGGATCGATCCCATGTCTCTTACGTCTCTTGCATTGGCATTGGCAGGCAGGTTCTTTACCACTAGCACCACCTGGGAGGCCCCCTACTGAGCACAGACGGTGCTCAGTAAACACTGGGGAAGTGAATTGAATGGAATGGAATATGAGGGCTATAGGGGCAAAAAATACTCCAATTAACAACAAATTCTGGTATAGCATTTTTCTTATTCCACATTCAAGCTTTTTTTTTTTTCCTGCTGATCCTTGAGAGAAAAATTAATGAAAATGTATACACATTGCATCTGAATGAACAGGAGAAGTGCATTGTCCATCACTCAGTCGGTCAGTTTTGTTGCTCAGTTGTGTCCGACTCTTTGCGACCCCATGGACTGCAGCATTCCAGGACTCCCTGTCCATCACCAACTCCCGGAATTTACTCAAACTCATGTCCATTGAGTCAGTCATGCCATCCAACCATCTCATCCTCTGTTGTCCCCTTCTTCTCCTGCCTTCAATCTTTCCCAGCACCAGGGTCTTTTCCAATGAGTCCATTCTTCGCATCAGGTGGCCAGAGTGTTGGAGTTTCAGCTTCAACATCAGTCCTAACAATGAATATCCAGGACTGATTTCCTTTATGATGGACTGGTTGGATCTCCTTGCAGTCCAAGGGACTCTCAAGAGTCTTCTCTAACACACAGTTCAAAAGCATCAATTCTTCAGCACTCAGCTTTCTTTATAGTCCAACTCTCACATCCATACATGACTACTGGAAAAACCATAGCCTTGACTAGACGGACCTTTGTTGGCAAAGTAATGTCTCTGCTTTTTAATATGCTGTCTAGGTTGGTCATAACTTTCTCCCAAAGAGTAAGTGTCTTTTACTTTCAAGGCTGCAGTCACCATCTGCAGTGATTTTGGAGTCCAAAAAATTTTGTAAGGTCTCTCACAGTTGCCACTGTTTCCCCGTCTATTTGCCATGAAGTGATGGGACTGGATGCCATGATCTTAGTTTTCTGAATGCTGAGTTTTAAGCCAGCTTTTTCACCCTCCTCTTTCACTTTTGTCCAGAGGCTTGTTAGTCCTTGCTCCCTTTCTGCCATAAGGGTGGTGTCATCTGCATAGCTGAGGTTATTGATATTTCTCCCGGCAATCTTGATTCCAGCTTGTGCTTCATCCAGCCCAGCGTTTCTCAAGATGTATTCTGCATTTAAGTTATATAAGCAGGGTGGCAATATACAGCCTTGATGTTCTCCTTTCCCTATTTGTTCATATATAAGCATAAAACACCCTGGCACTTTCGCCATTACCTTTGCCTTTGGACTGGACTCTGCCACTGAAGAGCTGGAGACTTGGCCACCAGCTGGCTTCTTGCAGGCCTTCTGATCCCAAGTATATATTTTACTAACAGGCTAACAGGCCACAAAGAATGCAGCCAGTTGGCACAGATCTTGGTTTCTTAAGGAACCTCCTCCACCGCAGGAATTCTGTCTTTTTATTGCAATGTTTAGCTCAGAACCTGATACACAGTTTTAACATACTTCTTCATACTCTTTCACGCTGTCTTCACTCAGTAATGAGGTTCTATTTCTTTCTTTCCCTTCTTCCTTCCTTTGGGGTAGCTGTATTGACTTCTCATTAGTGTTGTTGCAAACACTGGAATGTGGGATGACACAGACCCTTGTAAACAGTGCAGTTCCTACAGCTGACAAGCCTGCCTTCTGTTTCGTTAGCAGATACTGCCCTCTAATGGCGTCTGGGCAGATCTTAAAACTTTACTCTTGTTTTGCAGCAAAAATGCACCAAGCATTCCAGCAGGCTGTCAATAAACAAAGATAAACAGGACAATAATCCTCCCAATATTAATAATCTCATCAGCTCAACTTTCAAAAGCCCTTCACCACCATTCTCCATACTGGTAGTGTATGCAAACATTTTGCAAATATTCTTGAAATCCAAAAATCTTAACACTGACTTTCTGCATTATTTTTCTTACTACATACAGCTTATTATCATATCCTGAATAAAAGGTGGTCCTGAAACTTTAGATTTTTCACTTAATTTTCATTTTCACTTAAAGATCTTTGAGAATGCTTGTTGTTTGTTTTGTTAGCAAGTTGTGTGGGATCGTTCCCTGGCTCTGCCACCATGAATTAGGTGGTTGAGATTCAGGACAAATCATTTCTACTTTCAACTTTAGTTCCTTTGTCCAGATATGGCTTTTCACCAAAGACAATGTAAAAGTCAAAAGAAATGTTACATATGAACGGACTCAGAAAACTCTAAGATGTCATACTATGTGACCTATAATGATTGTTTCTGGATAAAAAGACACTTAATAAGAGATACTAGGTGTTATATAGCAAGTGAAATAAAATTGCATTTAAACAACTTGACTTAAAAATTATGAAATATTTAGATATGTGAATATAGAAAATGTTGTTTCCTTCCCTGTAACCTCTTAACATAGAAGATGACTCTCATTTCCCTGAGAAATTTTGTTACAATCTTAGCAAAGGGCAGGAGATCTGATTCAAAACCTAGAGAGCCCTACTACTTGTAATTCTATTAAAAAAAACAACAACAACAAACTGGCCTCATTGTGCAGTTTGGGGTATCTTAGTTCCCCAACCAAGGATTGAACCCAGGCCTCAGCAGTGAAAGTCCAGAGTCCTAACTGCTGGACTTCCAGGGAGTTCCCTCTAACTCTATTTTTCAAAGTAGAGGAATAATGTTCAATCTGATAATAAAGTCCTTAAATACATTTTGTATCTTTAAAATAAAACACTAAAACTACCACTAATTGTGCTTCTATTAAAACCATATAAAAGGGACTTCATATTTTATATCACAGTGTGGCCTTGAAATAATCTTTCTTTATCATTTTATCTTACAGGGAAGGACCCTGAGGCTCTGAAAAGAATCTTACCCAGGGTCAGATGGTTAGTAAATGATCGTGAGGATTCAAACTACAGTTGTTTTGGCTTAAGAGTTCGTGTTTAGTTGACTTTTGTCTAACATACGCTCCACGGGAAAAACTTGTGAAAGGAAAGTGAAATGTGGAAGGGAGTTAATCACTTGACTTCTCAGGAATTAGCCTACTCATCTCTGTTTCACTCTGATAATATAGACTTAGCCAAGAACTTTTAAATTATGAAAATCACCAGTCTTGTGAATGTTATCTAATAAAATTAAATACTCTCATTAAGTAAACTGGAAAAAAGCTCTAAGTATAATTTTTAAAATTATTTAACATTGATTTGATAAGATGTTAATGTCAAAAATACACAAAGAACTCATGCAACTCAGCATAAAAAAAAAAATAAAAAAATGGGCAGAAGACCTAAAGAGACATGTCTCCAAAGAAGTCATACAGATGGCCAACAGACACATAAAAAGATGCTCAGTATCACTAATCATCAGGGAAATACAAATCAAAATTACAATGAAATGTCACCTAACAACTGTCAGAATGGCTGTCATCAAAAAGACAAGAAATAACAAGTGTTGGTGAGGACAAAGAGAAAAGGCAACCTTCCTATGCTGTTGGTGGGAATGTAAATTGGTACAGTCACTATAGAAAATAGTACGGAGGTTCCTGAAAAAATTGAAAACAGAGCTACTACGTGTCTGTGCATGCTAAGACACTTCAGTCACGTTCTACTCTTTGCGACTTATGGACGGTATCCTGCCAGGCTCCTCTGTCCATGGGATTCTCCTGGCAAGAATACTGGAGTGGGTTGCTATGCCCTCTTCCAGGGGATCTTCCTGATCGAAGGATCGAGGCCGCATCTTTTAAGTCTCTTGCATTGGCAGGAAGGTTCTTTACCACTAGTACCACCTGGGAAGCCCTAGAACTACCATACAATTCAGCAATTTCATTTCTGGGTATTTTTCCAAAGAAAACAAAAACGCTAGTTGAAAAAGAAACATGCACCCCTATATTCATTGAAGTCAAGATATGGACACAATCTAAGTGTCCATGAATAGATGAGTGGGTCAGAAGATGTGGTTTACATGCATGTATATATACACATATATATGTACACAGTGGAATATTACTCAGTCATATAAAATCTTGTCATTTGTGACAAAATGGATGGACCTGGAGGGTGTTATGCTAAGTGAAATAAGTCAGAGAAAAGCAAATACTGTTGGATTTCACTTGTATGTGGAATCTAAAATACGAAACGAAAGAAAAAATATAAGAAAACAGAATAGAATTGTAGATACAGAGAAGAAACAGGAGGTTACCAGAGGGGAAAGGAGTTGGGGGATAAAATAAGTAAAGGAAATTAAGAGGTATAAACTTTCAGTTATTAAAAATAAAGAGTCATAGGGCTGAAAGGTACAGTTTGGGGAATATAGCCAATTATATTGGAGTATCTTTGTATGGTGACAGGTGGTATGTAGATGTATCATGGTAATTATTTTGTAACATATAGAAATATCAAGTCACTATGTTGTGCACCTGGAAATAGCAGAGTGATGTAGGTCAGTTATCAAGTGAAGTGAAAGTCATTCAGTCGTGTCCAACTCTTTGCCACCCCATGGATTATACAGTCCATGGAATTCTCCAGGCCAGAATACTGGAGTGGGTAGCCTTTCCCTTCTCCGGGGGATCTTCCCAACCCAGGGATCGAACCCAGGTCTCCTATATTGCGGGCAGATTCTTTACCAGCTGAGCCACAAGGGAAGATCTTTCCCTTGGGTGAGGGCTTCCCTTTCCTGAGAATAGGTCAGTTATGCCTCAGTTGAAAAATACGTACAAGGAGAGAAAATTTATCAAAATGCTAATGGCGCCTATCTCTAGGGGGTGCAGATTATGGATAATTGTTTAAAAAAATTTGTTAACCTGATTATATATTTTTGCTTTCTGCATTTGAGTGACATAAAACTCCTTACCTCGTAAGTGTGCTGTCAAATATTAGGAACAATTATTTAAAGAGAAACGAATGCAGTGAAGGTGGAATTTTACTTAAGGAAATTTAAGTCGCAAGCCACTATTTCCTATCACTTAGTACAATTGTGAGCTAATGCTCTGAATTTCCTGAAAAGGGAATGTAAACTAACCTCAATAGAAAAGTGGTATGATGTAATAAAATAACATCTAAACATTAAACAATATACATGATGTGTTAGAAACCTCAGAGGTAAAGAATCCGCCTGCAATGCAGGAGACACAGGTTCAATCTCTGGGTCGGGAAGAACCCCCGGAGAAGGAAATGGCAACCCACTACAGCCTTCTTGCCTGGAAAATCCCAATCTATGGAGTCTCAAATGAGTCAGACAGGACTGAGCGACTCAGCAACAAATTAGAAGCCTCGCGTGACTTATTTCACCTTACCAAAACCTTCTAATGTAGAAAGTTTTACCTCTACTTAATAGATACCTACTCCAGGTGATTCACCTAAATCAGGGCACTTGGCTCGTCAGTGGCAGAACCTGGACACGCCCAGGTTATAACACTGCCAACCGGACAACGGATCTGGAGCTCTAGCCAGTCCTGAAACCCACCCTTCCCTTCTTACCCCAGTTCTGGGCTGACCTGCAGCCAACATTCCTCTCAATTGTCTCATTCCTGTCAATTGAACTCTGAGGATGGAGCTCTGGGCCGTAGTCTTTAGCTTGGAATAGTGGCCTGTAAGTGCCATAAAATTGTGTGATTTTTTTAAATAAAGTTTATTGAAATGAGTAGCAGACTGGTGTGAGACCTGAGGAAGCTTACTGGACTATAAAGAACCAGAATAATTTAAAAGTATCTTTTTAAAAGTCTCCTCCTCTCCTTCCCTCCTCTTCCCCTCTCCCTCTCCTAACCTCCTCCTCCTTCTTTTTTCTCTTTCCCAACATGGATATCTATATCTATCTGTCTTCCTATCTATAAAAATGGGTATGTATCTATATCCATCCATTAGTGTCTGTCTGTCTGTCTGTCTACCTAGAGAGGTTTAGTCTTTGGTGTTAAGCTCTTCCTCTAAAGACGACCAGGAGCACAGCTACAGGAGGAAGGAGGAGATTAAGAAGTTAGGTTCTTTTTGCTTTGCTACTGCAAGGGAGAGTTCACAGAGAGAACACGGGGAGCGTCTGAGAGAGAGAGTTGGGTAATTCTGAGGAGGTGTCTGGAAAGAAGGTGATATTCTGGGTTGGAGGTTGTCCAGGAGGGTGTCATTTCAGCAGCCTCAGTGACCTGAGGTCAGGAGTCAGGCGGACAAAGCAGACATGGGGGTATCTGCTTTGAGAGCAGCCAGCACTCAGAGGAGGTCAGGGATCAAACTTTTGCAGCTGTGCGGAGACCTTGCAGAGAAACACCATGTATTTGCTCTTATCCATGACGCATTGGAAGACGGTCTATATTCTGTTAGAAACATCACTGGATGATGCCCACAAAGCTATTTTCCTTTCTCATTAGGGGAATACAGCATGTGTGTGTGTAACTCCAAACAATAATAGGTGTCATTTATAAATGGCACCCCACTCCAGTACTCTTGCCTGGAAAATCCCATGGACGGAGGAGCCTAGTAGGCTATAGTCCATGGGGTCACAAAGAGTGACTTCACTTTCACTTTTATGCACTGGAGAAGGAAATGGCAACCCACTCCAGTGTTCTTGCCTGGAAGAACACACACTGAATGACTTCACTTTCACTTTTCACTTTCATGCATTGGAGAAGGAAATGGCAACCCACTCCAGTATTCTTGCCTGGAGAATCCCAGGGACGGGGGAACCTGGTGGGCTGCCGTCTATGGGGTCGCACAGAGTCGGACACGACTGAAGCGACTTAGCAGCAGCATAATGTCTTTATGTTTGCTAGGTTAGGCAGTTTATTGCACTAACTCTAAACCACAAGGCAATTCTCTCAGGAAGATAAGATTGTCTTTGTTCTACAGATATGAAAAAGCAAAGTTCAAGAACACATCGCTAGCAAGTACTGTGGGCAGACTAAATCAGGCTGCCCAAAACCCACTCGTTTCTTTAGTCTGGCCTCTATCAGCCTATCTCCTTGGCCCAGGCTCTGTTCATCAGACCCCCCTTGAAATTATTAAGCTATTTAATGTTCCCTCCTCTCTCTCTCTCTTTCTCTCTCCTAGACTTATAAAGAGATGTCTTGCCTGGGACTATGCTCTAATATTTTTTTAAAGATGGAAAAAAATTGCCATTTAAAAGTTATAAATCACTTCTGCCTGAGTTAAATTTACTTCCAGGGCAGACTCTCTCTTTCTGTTTTTGTCCCCTGAAAAGGCCTCTCAACACACACACACAAAAAGTCAATTCATATCCATTGAGCGTGGGGGTGGGGTCAATTGAAATGATCTAACCTGATCTAACCTGAAGGCAGATGCCTTTTGAAGTTGGTTTTGTCTGCTAGCATGATTCCAGCCAACATCTCTGTGCCAATTGCCTGTCAGCCTGAGTTCTATGCACCTTACGTGCATTTCTCACACAATCTTCAAATGTATCCTATGAGGTGAGAATTATTATTAATCTAATTTCACAGATGAAGAAAGAGAGAAAACAGTGGTCTGGTGACTTGTTCAGGTCACTTTGTAGTAAAGAGGAGGACAGAGGATTCAAACTTAAGGTCTCTGGATGCTGAGCTATAATATGTGTATATAGATACCTATCTGTGAGATAGAATTCACATTTTATGGCAGAACAAGAGGTATTTCAACATAAATATTTCTTCTCTGCCCTTTGGCCTCCTGTCTCCCTGCACTGTGCATTGTGTATCTGCATTAGTCATCAACCGGATTTCTGCCATCAGCAGAAATACCTGCTCAGCCATCAAGAGCAGCATTCTCCCAGCATCAACAAGACAACTCCTTAAAAGATAATATTCCTTCTTGATCTTGTACGGGATCACATGACCCACCACAATGATGCTTAGATCTGAATTATGTAAACTGAACTAATCCATCATTTGAGGTACAACCCTCTTCTCAAGCAACTTGTATAACTGGGCCTTGATTTCTAGTGGGTGAAACAGTACCCAGAACTTTCTAAGATGCTCAGGTTCTAAGCCTTGGATTTGGCTTATAAAAATTTCCATTTCTTTCTTAGACTGATTAATTTTTCATTGACTTTTTTTTTTTTTTTTTTGCAGAACTTTGCCTCTGCACAGGCATAGCTGAGCAGGGCTGATGGTGGGATGCTGACTGGAGTATTAAGTGGATGGAGAGACCTGGACTCTGAGAGGCATCCGCTCCAGACCCAGAGGGAACCAACAGGGAGGCTGTTCTGAAAGCGGCTCTGAGGACAAACCAGAGCTGATTGGGCTCCAAGAGAGATTTACAGCTCATGGTAATGTTGCAGGAGAGAGAGCAGGGCATGAGAGGATGGTCATGTCCCAAGTCTCAGGTAAGTCCCTGGAATGGCTGCCAAGCTTGGGTTCTTGGCTTCTGGTGGAAGAGAATTCAAGAATGAGCCATAGTAAAGTGGAAAAAGTTTATTTAAGGAGATACACATTTCATAGAGTGTGGGCAATCTCAGAAGGCAAGAGGCTCCAGGGTGTGGAGTTGTCAGTTTATATAGGAATGGGTAATTTCATAAGCTAATGGGTGGGAGGGATATTCTGAATATTTTAGAAAGAGGTGGGGATTTCTAGGAGTTGAGCCACAGCCCACTTTTTGACCTTTTGTGGTCAGCCTTGGAACTGTCATGGGCCTGTGGACGTGTCACTTAGCATGTGCTGATATATTACAATGAGCATGTATCTTGGACCTCATTGGACCTCTTGGACCTCATTGATTCTAACCAGCTTGTCCTCAAAGTCTGTCATTCTTTTAAATGTTATGCCCTGCTCCCTTCCTCAGCAATACTGAGTGTTACATTCTGTGTCGTTGCCCTTCAGAGATCCCTAAATTTGTAGTAAAACCAGGTTCTAAAACAACACTGGTTTCTGCTGTGATGTGGACCATTAAGGGCTGTGAGCATCCCACATTCAGATTGTGACCACAGGCTGTGAGGCCAGCACACATGGGTTTCATCTTGTTAAAAAAAAATGCTTGAAGAAGACAAGGTGGAAGAGGAGAAAGAAAAGGAGGAGGAAATGAAATAAGAGCAAACAGTATTTATTAAAATACTGTTTCTTTGTTAAGGCTGAACATATGCTACCCTATGACCTAGCCATTCTATTCTTAGATGTTTACCCAACAGAAAAGGACTGTGATCACTTGGAGCCTGGAGTATTTATAGCAGTGCTATGTGTAATAACCCCACATTCAGATGGTAAAGAATCTGCCTATGCAAGAGACCCAGGTTCAATCGCTGGGTCAGGAAGATGCCCCAGAGTAGGGAACGGCTACCCACTTGAGCATGCCAGGGGGCACCAGTGGTACAAGAACCCATTTGACAATGCAGGAGACATAAGAGATGTGAGTTCAATCCCTAGGTCAGGAAGAAGTAAGTGGAGACCCACTCCAGTATTCCTGCCTGGAGAATCCCACAGACAGAAGAGGCAGATGAGCTATAGTTGCTATAGTCCCTGGGGTCATGAAGAGTCAGACACAACTGAAATGACTTAGCATGCATGCACACGGGAAACGATTCAATGTGTACCAACTGTAGATGGAGAAGGAAATCAGGAGTATTCATCAAATGAAAATATGATCCAACAAAAAGAATAAACAATTTCCAACTACATGCAACAGCATGGCTGACTATCGTGTACATACTATGGCTAAAATAATCAAGACACAAGAGTGTGCAGATTGTATGAGGTCATTTATATAAAGCTCAAGACCAGCCTGTGCTGGGAGGGGTAAGCATGATACTGATCCTTGTTGGGAGGGAGTGGAGGAGGGTAGGAAGGGAGTTTCCGGGTATGAGTAACACTCTGTTGCTTGATTAGTTGAAAATGTGTTGAGAAGTATACTTAGATATAGTCTGTTTTCCGCATGTACATCACACTTCATTCAGTACAATATTTTTAATTAGAAAAAGATGTCTGATCCCTCACCTAAAGATCAGAATGCCTGGGCAGGGTCATGGCCCTGTCACGGTCTGGTCCCTAGATTGGAGGGTGGGTATTTGAATGAAGCCTATTCCTTCTCAGGGTAACCACAGAACAGACTGGGAAAGGAAGACTGTCTATGAGACACATGCCAAGTCCTGTGAGGTAGCTAGCTCAGGGATGGTGTGGTGTGGGGATGGCAGAGAGACAGGGAGAAGAAATTTTGTGGGCAACTGTGGCACTAAGAGCATGTGGCTTAAAACTAACACAAGCTTAACCTAGAAGGGACCTTGTTAATCTCCGTGTTTCACCATCTGATTTTGAACTTGGAAAACAGAAGTGACAGTTTATGGAAATAAATCTGCCAGAGGCTGTATATTTACTATCCAAAGTTCTTGGGTAGCTTCCTCATTGATTGAAGATCTTCCAATTATTTGGCCTATGAAAGTGACCTGGGAATGACTCTTCATTCCAAATTCCCTGGGTTTGGCTGGTGATAAGAGGGATTCAGAAATGTGAATAATTTTAACATCATTTTCTGGAACAAAACACTTCCCAGTAAGGTGAGTAGGTTTTTCCTGAGTCTTTGACATACCACAGTGGCTTATAATGATTCTTGCTGTTGTACCTCCAGGCTCCTGGAAGAATAGGGTCACTATTGTTAGCTATGACCATAATTCTTTTCCACTATGTCAGTTAGGGTGATGTGGTGATGGCTTTTCCAATCAGACACTGAACAGGGCTGAAAACCTTTGTCTTCCACATCTTATCTAAGAATCAGCTGTAAAAAGCCCTCAACACCAAATCAGAATCTATGGGGGTGAATCATGACTCTGATCACTGTCTAGCCTCTGGAACAATTTGAAGTACTAGTTCCTTTGCACGTAAAACAAAGAAAAATGATAGATGTATACCATGAAGTTTCTGAGAAGAGTGATTTCATATGTAATGTATTTTGAATTTAGCATAGAGGTGGTCTACCTACTCATAAAAGGAGAAAGATTGGATTGATAACACATTTCCTCTTGATGTTGGATTTATGTATGACTTGTTAGCTTTGCATTCATAGTTTTGGGTTAAACCCTCACTTAAGATACAATTATGAGCTTAAGGTATCAAGAAGGCCACCGCCCAAAATGAGCTGAGACTTGAAAAGGATATAAAACTCAATATCAGGAAAATATGAAAGGAAATTAGAAGGTGGGTTGTAAGTTTTATTTGAGCAAGAAAAACAAGAGAAGTGATCTGCCCAGTGCCTGGGGCAAGTGTGGGATCTAATGTTCATAGATTTTAGAGAAAAAGCAGAATGCCCCCATTCAATGTTCCCTGCAGTGAACGCTGTTCAGAAAGAGAAGGAGGGGCCGACAGAAGTCCAAGATTGTGGGAATTTATCAAAGAGATGAAGCTGATCAAATGGAACCCATCAAAGGCAGTCAGGATTCTGGGGCTCAGGCAAATGAGGGTGAAAGCAGAGAGGAGCTTTCTTAAGTGCCTAAAATGATCTCTGAGCAGTCAGAGATACTAAGGGAGGTAACCAAAAAAGAAGAGACTGCTCCTGTGGTCCAGCGGTTAATAATCCCCCTGACAATTGCAGGGGACAAGGATGTGATCCCAGGTCTGGGAAGATCCCACATGCTAAGCCCCTATGCCACAACAATTCAGACCAAGCTCTAGAACCCATGCTCTGCAACAAGAGAAGCCCACTACTCCACAACTAGAGACTAGCTCTCACGCACCACTTCTAGAGAAAGACTGCACAGAGCGATGAAGACCCAGAGTAGCCAAAAAATAAATAAAATTTGGAAAAAAAAAACCCATAGTAAAAGACAAAATAAAAAGAAAAGGGAAGCACATATCATATTGACTTGATCTCTGCAAACTGTAAACCAATTAGTACCAGATAAAATCCTAGGGCAATGCATTAAAAGGATGGTCTGTGATGTAATGACATGGTAATCCCTGGGAGACATGGTGATTTCTGGAGACAACATCTGGTTCATTAGAACAAGTCCATCTGGACAGTGCTCATTTTCTTAATTGATGGTTCACAGAGGAATAGGAACAGTGAATACAGATCTTGGCACAGCACTGACCAATGGTCCCAGGACATCGTTGCAGATATCAGGGGAAATGTGTCTATGTTGATGGCTTCATAGTCTTTTGCACTGATTTAGCTCTAAAATGATAGTTGGTGCATCCTGGATAGAAGTCTCTGGTGGTCAGATACTCTTCACTGTTCCACAGTTTTACAACTATCTGAAGAGGGTTTGTATCTTTGGCCACCTGATGCAAAGAACTGACTCATTAGAAAAGACCCTGATGCTGAGCAAGATTGAAGGCAGGAGGAGAAGGGGACAACAGAGGATGAGATGGTTGGATGACATCACTGATTCAATGGGCGTGAGTTTGAGCAAGCTCCAGGAGATGGTGATGGACAGGGAAGACCGGCGTGCTGCAGCCCATAGGGTCACGAAGAGTCAGACATGACTGAGTGACTGAACTGAACTGAAGAGGGTTTATATGAAGCCTGGATCAAATCTGTGAGTATTGATGAAAAGCTGACATTTATAGTAGGAAGGAGGGTGTGTATATATATATACATATATATATATAGATAGATAGATAGATAGATAGATAGATAGAGAGAGAGAATATGGATTATTTTTATGGAATTAGAATCCCCAAATTTTTTGATGGACTTGGATGATGGATCTAATCTAACTTATCTAAGCCTCAATTTTATTACCTATAAAATGTGGATACTAATATTCCCTTTGCCATAGGGCTGCTGAGGAGATTCAATTAAGATAATGGTTTAAAAGTCAATGGATTTAGCCCTGTGCTTAGCACACAGTTAATGCACATCTATTGTTTTCTTTGATACTATGAATAATAAAGTTATAGGCAATATGTAAAAAAACAAATATAGTGGAGTTAGATCCAAAAAATAATTCCATCTCCACAGAACCAGGAAGGTATGCTTTAACAGAAATCCATCCAACAAATACAGAAGTCTTTGGATTGAACTTAAGCCCAGTTTGAGCCCAGAGTGTACGTAACTGTCACTAAAATCTTATATGTGACTTAGATTGCCTCAGTGGAACTTTAGTGTCTAGAGCAAGGGAAAGGGCTGTTCCTTTTGCCCATTGAAGCTCCCTTTGTGCCAGAGGTGCTGAGTTTGGGGTTGGACCATTTTCAGAGGTTCTCAGCCTTGCTAGCAAATTAGAATCACCCAGAGGGCACTGAAGACGCCCCAGTATCTGAGCTCCAATCCAGAAAAATTTAATCCGAATCCTGGGCTGGTATTGAGAATCACTGTCCTAAATTAAATACTGATCATGAACAACTTTTTCTTTATAGGTCTACCCAAAACAGTGATGGGACTGTGAAACTCAGCCCTCTGAAGAGTGACTAAACAAAATGATGCACTTAAAAAAAAAAAAAAAAAGATGTTGCAGGAACCTCCCTGGTGTTTCAGTGGCTAAGACTTCATGCTCCCAATGCAGGGGGCCCGGGTTCAATCCCTGGTCAGGGAACTAGATCCCAGGTGCCACAACTAAGCATTCACATGTACAGCTGAAGATCCTGCATGCCGCAACTGAAGACCCAGATGCCACAACTAAGACCCAGCACAGACAAATAAATATTAGGGGGAAAAAAAAAGGACTTATACAAAAATTAAAAATTAAAAGAGATGTTGCGAATGAACTTATTTAGCAAAAAAGAAACAGTCACAGGTGTGAGAAAGAAACTTACAGTTACCGGGGGAAAAGAGGAGGGGATGAATCAGGAGGCTGAGATTGACATATACATACTACTATATAGAAAATAGAAAACCAATACAGACCTACTGCATAGCTCAGGGAATTCTACTCAGCGCTCTGTGATGATCTATATGGGAAAAGAATCTAAAAGCAAGTGCATATATGTATATGTACAACTGATTTGCTTTGCTGTACATCAGAGACTAACACAATATTGTAGATCAACTATACTCCAATAAAATTTTTTAAAAATTAAAAAGAAACAAAAAAGCAAGATGTAAAAGATAAAGCTTTCAAACAATTGAAGGGCTGTGATGCATTGAATAGAAGGATCAGATTTCTTTTCTCTCATCTCCGGGGGCAGGACTTAGATTGTTGTGTGAGTGGTAAGGGAATACACATTTATTTAATCTAAGAATAATATCTCAAATAATTAAATTTGCTATAAAACTAAATGAATTTCTTCTTTGGGAAATTAATAAATTCTCACAACTGCTGGCGTTCAGTGTTTTCTTAACTACCTTCCAGGGATGTCATAGAAGAAAGTTGTATATGTAAAAGGAGTTTTTCTATTTGAATTAATTAATACATTAATTATTTTATTAAAAATTCTTATCCATTTTGATGATGAATTTGAACAACTTTGCCTAAGTAGTCAGGGGTTAGACATTGGTATTTTTAAAAAGCTCCCTAGGTGCCTGGCCACCTTCCCCAAATGTTCTGTCTCCTGATTCCACTTTCCATTAAAAACACCAGTGATAAGAGTTCTATGCTATTAGACAGGAGTTTGGAAAATGATCCAGCACACTTCAATGCCTTTTTATACAGTTCATGGGGTTCTCATAACAAGAATACTGGATTGGTTTGCTATTCTCTCTTCCAGCGAATCAAGTTTCATCAGAACTCTCCACTATGACCCATCCATCTTGGGTGGCCCTCCATGGCATGGCTCATAGCTTCATAGAGTTATGCAAGCCTCTTTGCCATGACAAGGCCGTGGTCAGTCCCTTGGACAGCAAGGAGATCAAACCAGTCAATTCTAAAGGAAATCAACCCTGAACACTCATTGAAAGGACTGATGCTGAACCTGAAGCTCCAAAACTTTGGCCACCTGATGCTAACAGCCTACTCCCTGGAAAAGACCCTGCTGCTGGCAAAGGCTGAAGGCAGAAGACGAGGGTGACAGAGTATGAGGTGGTTGAATGGCATCACCGATTCAGTGGACATGAACTTGGGCAAACTCTGGGAGATGGTGAGGGACAGGGAGGCCTCGTGTGCTGCAGTCTGTGGGGCTGCCAAGAGTCAGACATGACTTGGCGATTAAACAATAATAATCCTTCATTGGCAGTGTACCCAGGAGAGACTTTAGATGTAGTTAAGTAACCAAGCCTCAGAGATTATTTAGACAGCAGGGATAGAGTGAAGTGCTGAATTACCTCCTGGGTAATTTTCTATTTTTTTTGTACTATTTAATCTCTGACAGGTAGATTGAATCCTGATAAAGGTACTTTATAGTTAATGGTCTTCACCATATCACATAAGATTTTTGATCTTCAGCCAATTCTCCATTTATTTGCAAATAATCAATACAATTTTACTGAATTCCAGTAAAACAAAGGATTTGGATAGTCCCTTGGAAGTTATGACAATAGAGGATTAAGTTTGTACCCCAGGGCTCAAAGTCCTGGAACACCATCTGTTTAGTCCACTTCTATCTGTTCCTATTTTTAATGCGATGTTCTTTTTGAATATGAATAATATTTCTGTAGTAATAAGTCTGCATTGCTGTAGGTAAATGATTATTAGTTCTTCAAAAGGGTGGAAAAGCACCTTGGCAAAGAAGGGAAGTTTATTTCATCCAGGTTATTCATTAGTGATCAGAGAACAAGAGCTATCATATTAATTCTCTGAAATTCCAAACCATCTCTTTGTTTCATCGCCAAAGATTGAGAGAGAAAAGGGCCTTTCCTTTTAACCCTAATCTCAGTCTCAATACAATTTGTTTTTAAATTTCAAGAAAAGGCTTTCAGTCATTAATTGACCCAATAAATGGGGGAACTCTGTCTCAACTTGATTACTCAACATCTTTATTTATTCATGTGCTTTATTGCACCCAACACAGCCTTCAAAAGAATTGACTGGTTTTGGCCGATCTGGTAGGCCATCAAAGGATATTAAGATGTACCTTCATCTTAGTTAGATTGTCCTGAAGCAAAAATCAAAAGGGGTCAGGGTAGGAATCCCAGACCAAGAACAGTTGAAGTTAGTGACTGATTCCTATAATATTAACAATTACAAAATTATCTTATACTCCCATTCGTTCATGTGATTCACTTTTATGCTGTGGGAATGCTATAATTTTGTGACTTTCGCTGTTAGCTTCCTTCCCACTATTCCTTCATTCATTCCTCAGTTGCTAACATAGCTCTGATTTCGTTTAGGGCAGCTGTGTGCTCCGGAATATATACTGGCCATGAAAGGAGGTATTTGATAGAGTTCTAGTCAATGAGAAGAAAGCCTAACCTGCTAGATGTTTCTTATTGAATTTGGATTTCTTATTGAAAGGGAATGGTTTCCCTAATGGCTTAATGGTAAGGAATTCACCTGCTAATGCAAGGGATGCGGGTTTGATCCCTGGAGGAGGAGGCAGCCCACTCCAGTATCTTGCCTGGAATCCAAGGGACAGAGGAACCTGGTGGGCTACAGTCCATTGGGTCTCAAAAGAGTCAGACACTACTGATCAATGAAACAACTCTACATAAAGTTACATTCATAGACGGTTCTATCAGTGTTAGGTTAAGCTACTTAGTACATCTTTGCCTATACTCTCCCTGTGGGTGACCTAGGGCGATATTTATAAGACCCCAGAAAAGACACGGTTAGGTTAGAAAAACAGAAGTGTATTCATTGAAAGAGGGAGAAATGAGGGAAAGTAGTATACGAACATTTTACTATAGAGTTTATAAACTCAGATATGTGTGAGAATCAATTTTAGAGTCAACATTTTTGAGTTCGAAGAGGATAGTCATCCTGTCCCTTTGTTTAACAGGTAAGGAAATTGACTCAAGTAAGGAAAAGAAACACACCTAATTGAAAGTACAGCCAAGTGCGGACCTGGATATTTGGAAATTCCAATTGAATTGGAATTCATAGGCACCAATCACTGTGCTTACACACACACACACACACACACACACACACACACACGCATGCACGCACAAAGTAGCACATTTGTGACAGAAAAAAAGAACACGGTTCCTAAGTTAGAAAGTGCTGGTGTTTTAGAGGAAGTATATAAATTAAAGCACGATATTAATGCTAGAAAAAATATTGTTATTTTGTTTTTTGTTCTAGGAGATTTTGCAGGTTAAAGACACACACAGTTTTCTAGCTGATGCTGGTTTTCATTGAGCAGAGATGACTAGCTTTGCAAATGCTAGTAATGCTTTCAGGTCTGAATTGAACCTCAGAGATGTAAACAGTTATGGGACGTTCACACCAGGTGCCAAGCCCAGCCCAGGAGAGAGCAATCAGGGGTTCAGGAGTCCTCAGAGTCCTGAGGGGGTCTTCCTGACAACTGTTACTTAGGATCTCAGACAACTAATTTCCACAACAAAAAGGAGGTACCAGAGGTGGAAGACTGAGGGATGAAATATAAGAAAAGAATGGGTGCCCAAGTTCTGGAGAGTCAGCAAGGTGATGCAGTTACTTACTTTCTTCTGGGCAAAAAGAAAATCAAGTCGATTGACGTTGATGCTCAGGTCCATCTTCTGAAATCACCACCCTGTCCTCAGCTCTGGTCTTCCCTGTTTGTAATAGTAATACATAATTTCCAAGTTAATCTCTTCACTACTGCCCTCTGGTGGACAGAAACTGAACTTCTTTACAGTGTTGGAACCGAGGTCTGAATCCAAACAGCTGCCAACCAGCTGGTTAAAGCCCCACATCCTTGAAAAAGAGAAAGTGTTAGCATCTCAGTGGTGTCCAAGTCTTTGTGACCCGACGGCCTGTTTCCCGCCAGGCTCCTCTGTCTATGGGATAACCCAGGCAAGAATACTGGAGTCTGTTGCCTTTTCCTTCTCCAGGGCATCTTCCTCTCCCAGGAATCAAACCTGAGTCTCCTGCGTTGCAGGCAGAGTCTTTACCGTTTGAGCCACCAGATTCTTGAGAACCGCCTTTTCCCCCTGCAACTGGGAGTGTTGATGTCTACCATGATTCTAAAACCAGTCCAGCCTACTTTACATATTAAGTGGTCATAAAAAGCACTAAGGCAGTGATTTCCAAATGTTCTTTTGTGGTTGCTAAACATGTTATTCAAACAAGCCCTTGAATAAACTGCTTAGCATGAAGCTGGGGCTCATGTCAGTTCCACGGCAGCCCCCACAGAACCTCCACAGACTCACAGCACTCTGCGGAGGCCAAGTTTAAAAAAAACAAACCTCTGAGATCTGGTGTTTGACGAAAACCTAGGGTGAATGATTTGCAAATCTCTTTCTCTGTTTAAAGCTACTTTTTAAATGAATTGATTTCCAAAACATAAAGCACTCCCCTCTTCCAAAAAGAAATGAAGGTATCAGTTTCCTTAACTCCTCAGAAAGAGTGAGTGAGTGAGTGAAAGTCGCTCAGTCGTGTCCGACTCTTCGTGACCCCATGGACTATACAGTCCATGGAGTTCTCCATGCCAGAATACTGGAGTTGGTAGCCTTTCCCTTCTCCAGGGGATCTTCCTAACCAGGGATTAAACCCAGGTCTCCCACATTAGCTTTGCCAAATATCTGTAGCGCAGGGAGCCATAGTATGTCTGTATGTAATGTTGTATTTATTCAAGGAAACGGGAACATTCAGGAATGTAGAAATGAAAGGATATATACTTATCCAAATTGAGTGGTCTTTGGGGCTGTCTTCTGTGTATCTTCCAGGTGCTCACTTGTGGCTTATTTGGTAATGTAGGCCCTTTTCAGATA
The DNA here is from genome assembly GCF_023699985.2 of Odocoileus virginianus. NCBI lineage: Eukaryota > Metazoa > Chordata > Mammalia > Artiodactyla > Cervidae > Odocoileus > Odocoileus virginianus. Next base: position 26,744,447 of record NC_069707.1, on the reverse strand, counting down.
GAAAATTAATTTTCTTGTTTCCTAATAGAGGGTCTATCTCTTGGAGAAGACCCATGATAAGTAAGAATCCAAGAAAAATATTTCTAAGTTTACATTAAGAAATATGACAGTCATGCAAAGAATTCTCTTCTGTGTCAGACCTACCCAATGTCTTAGCCTATCAGCCCAAGACCAACAGAAATAGATCTCAAATCTGAAAAATCAGGTTTATTGAACTATTAAGGAAGAATGCATCCCAGAGGAACTGTGAAGCTTCTCATTCATTTAAAGGAAAAGATGAGTTATTATAGGATTTGAGAAAAGGGTGGAATTGAAGTGAAAATTAGATGCAGTGTTTTGACAGGCTCAAAGCAAGCTAGGGCTGTGGATAAAGGGTCAACATCAAATCTAGATCATCATGTGGACTTAGAATACTATTTCTTTGGAAACCAGAGTTAAGATAGATGTGAAATACTGTGTCCAGATACTCTATCTGAAGTTCAAAATCTGGATTAGAAATTGAGGCTGCTTCACTGGATCAAAGTGACTGAAATCTTCCAGGTAAAATGCAATGTCTCATCCCTACTGATAAAATTTCGAAAAGCAAAGTTTGATATCCATGATACTAGGGAAAAAATACTTCTCAGTGAGTAAGAAAGCAGTAGTCATTCAAGGAAGGAGATTGACTGACACTTTCTAGCTGTGTTATGTCCTTGGGAGAAATAGTGCTTCCCATAAACCTTACAGCTGGCTTTCTCATGTCTGTTATTCTAACCTGATGAGTGGTTGGCCATGTGTCTAGTTTCTCAGTCCAAGAGAATCTGTACTTTTCTTAGTGGGCTGGCAAAAGTCTCTCCAAGTAGGCTGGGTGAGCAAGTGGGCTACCAGACACTTCAGGTAAGAAAACAAAACGAAACAGGGCTTCCCTGGCGGTCCACCCACTTAAGACTCTGCGCTCCCAGCGCAGGACTCTGGGTTCGACCCCTGATTGGGGAACTAAGATCCTTCATGCTGCACGGTGTGGCAAAAACTCCTCTGAAAAATAAACACTCCAGGTAAGGTAAGGCTACTCCCTTAGACTAGCGTAAAGGAGAATAAATGGGCTACCAGAGCGAGGTCACTGTCACTCCAGCACTTGAGAACATCAGGCTGGGACAGAGCGTCACACTCCCCTCAAGATGGCCTCCGCCCCTCCCTCCTTTCCTTTTTCTCCGTGGCTTCTAGGTTCTTCCTTTGTAGTGATGTAAGTGGTGGCAAAAGCTCTTATTTGACACTTTCCTCCTTTAGATGTGTTAATATTTTCAGTCAAATTTTTCTTCTTTCTGTTATAGTTCGTTTTGGGTTATCAATAGCTTCATAGTTTAAGACGAGGATGAGGGTCCTATCTTATTTCTGAATTATTGGGGAGGGCACCTCATGGTTTGTCCTTGAAGGGGGTTCGGGACATGTTGTCCCCAAGTGTGGCACCTTGAGTTTGAGAAAACAGCAGAAGCAGGAAGATTGTTACTCTGACCTCTTCCCACTCACTTTTTCCTGAAAAAGGGGGCTAAAGCTCCCATGTGAGGCACCTTCTCTATACCTGGAGAAAGAGGACATTCTTATCACCAGAGAAGAAGTGTGTAGGACTGAGAAAGGTGGATGAACAAAGCTTGCTACTTCACCTTTTACTTACTCCAGAGCAAACTCATTTGTCTTCTCAGTTCTTCACCAATGTATTGTTTCTTTGTCTAAAAGGTATAAAAGCTTCGTCTGATCCCTTCTTTGAGTCTTCATTCTCTTTTGAAAGCTCCCAGTTTTACATGTAAAAATTTCATCAAATGTGTATTTTTTTTTTTCTCCTGTTAATCTGTCTTTGTCAGTTTAACTTTCACACCCAGCCAGGAACTCTAACAGGGTTGAGGAAAACTTTTTTTCTTCCCCACTCCCTAAAATGCAGCTAAGACTGTCTTTGCTTAATGTGAGTAAAATGGATCAAATAATCCTAGTCAAAGGAATGTAATGTTTGTTAAATTTATAATTTGGCCTCACTGAGCCAACATAAAATACTGAAAATAACTTCTTAAAAAAACTATCTTATATTTACTTAGTTATACAGTAGTTTGCTTATTGTGACTTGACTCTCTGCCAAACTGAGAGGGAAAAAAAAGTTATTTTCAGCCCTGTAGCTTTCTTTTTTTTAAAATAGATGCTTAGACACACCATCTTTTTAAAAAATGTTCAGAAAAGTTAATAAATGACTTTTGATTAACTTTCAGATCAAAGGTTTTCTTGATGTGACATCGACATAATTTTCTGAATTTTCCAAATGAGGCATATCTGAAATCCCCAGTGTCATTTCTGCCCATGGAAAAGCTGGATAAGCCTGGACTTCCCGAGTGATGTCACAATGAGACTTGAGCTTTGATATCAGGAATTTCAAGACTAAGCCAAGATTTCAAGAGATGGGCTAAGAAAACAAATGTGAGAAAATCTCTGTGAGAGATTCAATTGAAATGATAAAGTCTTGTTTTCATTAAGTACCTGTGATATCATATTCAAAATAAACTGGTAAAAATCTTGCTATACAATGTCCAAATATCTTAAAGGGTACATGTCAAAAACTATCTAGCAAGATATTCACACTGCAATTTTTTTTAACTTTAAACTTTTTTATGTTGTATTAGGACATAGCAAACTGACAATGTGGTAGGGTCAGGTGAACAGTGAAGGGACTCAGCCATACATATACATGTATCCATTCTCCCCCAAAGCCCGGGCCATCCAGGCTGGCACATTGAGTAGAGCTCCATGTGCTAGACAACAGGTCCTTGTTGGTTATCCATTTTGAATATAGCAGTGTGCACATGACCTTCCCAACCTCCCTACCTATCCCTCCTCCCTCGAAACTCTAAGTTCATTTTCTAAGTCTGTGAGTCTTTTTCTGTTCTGTAAGTTCACTTGTATCATTTCTTTTTAGCTTCCACATATACACACTACAATATTTTTAAGTGATGAAAACAAGTTACAAAGAAATGTGGACACTACACTCTTATTTGTTGAAAAAAAAATTAAAGAAATTACCTGTGAATGGTTGTGTGTGTGTGTGAAAAAAAGGAATAAAAAATATCAAAAAATATCTGGAAGGAAATCTATCAAACTGCTAAATGTAGTTACCTCCTGTAATAGAGAGAAAGCAGAAAACTTTTGACCTTTGGTATCCTTTGTGTTTGTTACGATTTGCATTACTATATTTGTAATTTAAGTTAGAAAAGGCTATCCAGTTCTGAAATATCATGTCTCTCTTGACTCATAACTTCTTCAGGGTTTGCATATGGTTGACATTTAGCAGGAACATGGGGATAAATTGCATTTCCCTGGTGGCTCAGCTGGTAAAGAATCTGCCTGCAATGTGGGAGACCTGGGTTTGATCCCTGGGTTGGGAAGATCCCCTGGAGAAGGGAACAGCTACCCACTCCAGTGTTCTAGCCTGAAGAATTCCGTGGACTGTATAGTCTATGGGGTCACAAAGAGTCAACATGACTGAACAACTTCCACTGTCACAATGGTGTAAATTGCTTTTCATTTCAACATCAGCAGGCTAGTAAAGCTCTTTCTTATACAGTAATATATAAAGGAACTGTACTGAAAATTACAACATTAGCATTATGTAATATGTGATATATATAATCTATATAATATAATATATAATAATGAATACTGGAGTCTCTGAAATTGTTGTAATCGATTCATGAATGTAAGTGTAATTGATTCATGAGTGTATCCATTCATTCATTAAATGTTTAAGTACTGCCCACCCATGAGGTGCTGAGCTAAATGTCAGGACAGCAAACATGAAAAAGTCATGGTTTTGACTCCTGAAGAGCTTGTGCTCCCTTGGCGTGGACCAGCACACAGAATATAATTGATAAACCATGCAAAGTGGTTTGTACAATAGAAATAATTTTATCAAGGGATGTAGGACACTGTGAATGAAGTACAGGAGGGCCTTTGAGGAACTCACTCCAGTCTGCACGTGAAGGATGGAAACTTTTCCAGACAGAGAACATGGGTAAAGACACTCCAGGTAGATTAAATAGTATGAGTGAAAGAATAGAGACATCAAAATTTTTAGCCCAGAATGAGATAGATAAGCCTCTTGAGGGTATCAGATTAGCTTATATTGAGTTCACTTCCTCTGGAAGATACTTCCAGACGGACTAACTTGGTCCCCTGGTAACCATGCTTAAATTATATGATACCTCCCTATCCAGCCACATTAAATTAAGATGGGTGTATTCTTTTATAACAATAACCTTTTAAATATACACAACTATGATCTTTATAGACTTGAGTGTAGGCAAAAATTAAAAACAACCAAAGTATTGTTACGTAAGTCAATGCATCTAGTTTATGGGCCAGCAATGCTTGTTGAATAATAAAATGACATGTAAGTTTATAAATTAGTAGGCATTTATTTTATAAAATATATTTTCTTTTCTTCTATTTTATTCAAATGAATAATTATGTTGTTATGATTCACAGATTTTCACAAAATCTGCATTCGCTCAACAGTAATGTGGGATGTTTCTTAAGTCATTATCATTCTCAGTTTTTATTAGTTTCAGTTTGGATCATCTTGGATCAGTTTGGATCATCACCTAAAACAGTAGCAACAGGAATGGTCAATAAAATTCTAAAAGCAATACCCAGAATGAACAATGAAATTTCCATATGATTCTTTAAACCTTTAAAAAATTGAGCTATAATTGACATGATGTTTACTAATTTTAATGGAGCTACCTGTAATAAATCACAGAATCTGTTATAAACTATTTCATGTGATTTCATGTCAGTGTCACTTAGACAACTTCTATGATCTTTTGTGGCAATATCCATATAGTACTCAAGTTTTTCTTTTTTTGAAGTTTCATCGTTGCAACATTATTAAAAATGAAGATAGCAATAATATATTGTTTAATTTATTCAAACATCTTTTGATTCAAGACAATATCTGAAGCTAAATTATGTTCAGAAAATAATCTCTATAGAAAATGGTATAGAGATTATGGGTACATGAGTCTTCTTTATAGATAAACATTCTTTTTTCCTTTTTTCTGTTGTTTATTTTATACAGTTTCAATCAAAAAACACTTCTTCTCCAAATTAAAAAAATACATACTATTAATTTTTAAAAAGTGAGCCAAAAATACCTGTTTGAGTTCCCTTTAAGCTCTTGCCAACATAGTAGCTAATAACAGTTCACATCAAATAACCAATAACAAAACTAACTCGTTCTTTGTCAAAGATTGATTTCCCTTTGAAATCTTCAGTTATTTTGCTTTCTTTTTCTATGGTCCTTCAGTTATTTGGCTTAAATGAAATAGAATTGCTGTAGCAACATTTAACATTCTCATTGTGTGTCTAAGTGAAGTAGTAAGGTTGTATTTGGTGGGCAGACCCAGAAAACACCTAATACAATCATTCATTTGTTCCATGGGATGTCTTCAGTACTGAGCTATTGACACAGAGGAGAACTCGTTTCAAGCATACTGTGTGGTACAAAGAATGAGCATGACTTTGGGCTAAAATTTCAGCTTATGCACTTGTTGTTCAAATCAACTATGTTGATTCTATTATCATAGATCTGCCTAGATAATCTTTCAGATCAATGCCTAACACTGAAAACTGTGAGTTTTTTTTTTTTTTTAAACAATAGCAACAAAAAAAATGTAATTTATTTAACTTTGGATCTGGAGTCCAAAACGAGTACTGCTTACTCAGAGAGCAAGGAAGGGCTATGAAACACTGTGTAGACAGAGGCAAAAAATTGTGTTTTAAAGTATCTTCACTTAAATCAAACCCACATATTTTCTGACGTACATAAAACAAGTTAAATATTCTTTAGTTTCAATTTTGCTGCGGGAGTAGTTCAAAACTTTTTATAATAAAAAGCAGCTTTCAACACAACTTTTATTTCTGATACAATGTAGCTGAAACTAGTATCATTAGGTTTTAATTTGGGGGATGATTAACTTTTCTTCTTTTATCATACACATAAAATTTTAAAATCTTATTGTGAATTTTCATTTTTCTTTTTTTTTTTGACTTTTCATTTTTCATTCAGGTTACATATTCAACCACCATAGTATAAAATTTCTAAATAATTTCTAATAAACCTAGAAATTTGCCATTCAGTTCAGTTCAGTTCAGTTCAGTCACTCATTTGTGTCCAACTCTTTGCGACCCCATGGATTGCAGCACGCCAGGTCTCTCTGTCCACCACCAACTTCCAGGGCTTTCTTTCTGTAAATGTTGGACTGCTTATGCTATGAAAATCTTGGGATAAATAGAGAATATGTGATATTATTCTTTTAAACATATCATGTTGACATCCTATGTCAATGTTCCTTTCTTTGCTAAATATTTTTTGCTGTTTAAACTTTCAAAAAGTCTTGTTCCTGACTTTAGGGGAAATGCTTTCAATTTTTCACCATTGAGGATAATGTTCGCTGTGGATTTATCATATATGGCTTTTATTATGTTGAGGTATGTTCCTTCTATTCCTGCCTTCTGGAGGGTTTTTGTCATAAATGGAAGTTGAATTTTGTCAAAGGCTTTCTCTGCATCTATTGAGATAGTCATATGGTTTTTATCTTTCAATTTGTTAATGTGGTGTATCACATTGGTTGATTCACGGATATTAAAGAATCCTTGCTTCCCTGGGATAAAGCCCACTTGGTCACGATGTATGATCTTTATAGTATGTTGTTGGATTCTATTTGCTAGAATTTTGTTAAGTATTTTTGCGTCTATGTTCATCAGTGATATTGGCCTGTAGTTTTCTTTTTTTGTGTGGAATCTTTGTCTGGTTTTGGAATTAGGGTGATGGTGGCCTCATAGAATGAGTTTGTCAGTTTACCTTCCTCTGCAATTTTCTGAAAGAGTTTGAGTAGGATAGGTGTTAGCTCTTCTCTAAATTTTTGGTAGAATTCAGCTGTGAAACCATCTGGCCCTTGGCTTTTTGTTTGCTGGAAGATTTCTGATTACAGTTTTGATTTTCATGCTTGTGACGGGTCTGTTAAGATTTTCTATTTCTTCCTGGTTCAGTTTTGGAAAGTTATACTTTTCTGAGAATTTGTCCATTTCTTCCAAGTTGTCCATTTTATTGGCATATAGTTGCTAGTAGTAGTCTCTTATGATCCTGTGTATCTCTGTGTTGTCTGTTGTGATTTCTCCATTTTCATTTCTAATTTCATTGATTTGATTTTTCTCCCTTTTTTTCTCAATGAGTCTGGTTAATGGTTTGTCTATTTTATTTATCTTCTCAAAGAATCAGCTTTTAGCTTTGTTGATTTTTGCTATGGTTTCCTTTGTTTCTTTTTCATTTATTTCTGTCCTAACTTTTATGATTTCTTTCCTTCTACTAACCCTGGGGTTCTTCATTTCTTCCTTTTCTAGTTGCTTCAGGTGTAGAGTTAGGTTATTTATTTAATTTTTCTCTTGTTTCTTGAGGTAAGCTTGTATCACTATGAACCTTTCTCATAGCACTGCTTTTACTGAGTCCCATAGGTTTTGGGTTGTTGTGTTTTCATTTTCATTCATTTCTATGCATATTTTGATTTCTTTTTTGATTTCTTCTGTGATTTGTTGGTTATTCAGAATCGTGTTGATTAGCCTCCATATGTTTGTATTTTTTAATACTTTTTTTTCCTGCAGTTGACATCTAATCTTACCACATTGTGATCAGAAAAGATGCTTGGAATGATTTCAATTTTATTTGAATTTACCACAGCTAGATTTATGGCCCAGGATGTGATCTATCCTGGAGGAGGTTCTGTGTGCACTTGAGAAAAAGGTGAAATTCATTGTTTTGGGCTTTTAGTAATTGCACATTTTGTTTTGTGTGTGTTTGTACATGTATGCACAATTGCTGTTTTGTGTTCTTTTGAGACATCAATTATTTTTAGCAACAAATACCTTCATTTTGGCTTCCCTCCTGGCTCAGGTGGTAAAGAATATACCTGGAATGTGGGAAACCCAGGTTCAATCCCTGGGTTGGGAAGAACTCCTTGAGAAGAGAATGGCAACTCATCCAGTATTCTTGTCTGGGAAATTCCATGGACAGAGGAGCCTGGTGGGCTACAGTCCATGGGGTTGCAAAGAACTGGAGACAACTGAGTGCCTTACATTTTGATTTTGGTCTTTGTTTTGAAGCTAATCTTGAAGACTCATTGTGAGGCATTTGACAGCAAAAACAATGCTTTACCTTTTAAATGAGAAAATAAAAACCAGCTGTCACAGTTTTTTTCCAATTGAAAAAATCTTGATATGAAATAAAGTATTAGATTTTCTGTGATATAAAGGCAATGGAAAATTTGCATCTGAATATGTTCCACAAGAACATTCCCACGCTGTCAGAAAGCCACATGGGCCATTTTCCCAGATCATCATCTAATAAACGGTAAAGTCGCAGAGATTTCATCTTTCTCATCCAATTGGCAGATTCATGAATGCAATTTTTTCATCTTTTAAAGGGAAATACAGTTGCATTTGATGTTTCTGGGTTGTGATGTTGATATGAAGGATCATCTTTGTAAATCTTCATTTAATAAGGAATATTCATATCTTTCAATATGGATTCTTAAATTATTCTTCAGTTACAGGGATTTCATCTTATGTTGTATTTAAATTCAAGTTCTGAATTTGGAACAAAATACTTGTTCGATTTTTTGACCAGTAATTAAAACTTCAATAAGTACAGAAATTGTAATATCTAATTTGTAAGTTTTATGTGGATTATGTTCAAAATATATGTGCTCAATTTAAATGAGAGCTTTAAAATTTTAAGAAAACAGTTTCTTCTTAGAAGATTCACTATTCCCATTTTGAGATTACTGTTCCTATTTTCTATTTTGAGTGAATATTTTTGACATCTTTTATGATTTTGACTTGTAGTCATCCCTAGGAACCTAAAGAATTAAAAGTTTAAACATAAGTTTAACATATTTTCATCCAGAATTGCAACAAAATATATTTAACAATTAATTAAATGTAGAATGCTTTAGAAGTATTCTTATAAAACCTTTATAGTGGTTTTCCCCCCAAAGTTCTCTCTCTTCTAAAGTATTCTAAATCATCTATGAAACATAAAAAGCAAAATACAAACTATACTTAATTTGGTATCATAATTTTAATCAATAGTAAATCAAAATAAATTTAGCTATCTGTAACTTTAATGAAATTTTATTGTTTTATAAAAATAAAACTATTTGCAATTCAACCATTCAATGTCCCAACTAGTTGCTAGTAAAGAGTCTGTACTATGCTTAACCCATGTCAGAAATCTACTGCCGGAGCCTGCCGGCAAACGAACTGGTCGAGAACGCAATTACCAGAGTACCTGAGAAAAATAAGACTCAGAAAGACTTAGAAAGACTTAGACAGACTTAGAAAAATGGGGTTGAGAGGGACAGAGTCAGCTTGCGTCCGACTCTGCCAACTTTATTGAAGAATACCACACCTATATATATGCTAACAGGAGTTACTAATAGATTAAAGGTTTGCATATGTGCAAAGCTACAGGCACAGATGTTTTAAATTCCTCCACTTAAGATCAATAAAGCATCACCCTAGCACCCAACATGACTGAGATCAATAGAACATTAACTGGATAGATAACAGGCTTCAATCATGACGAATTTATCAGCAACAGGTGAAAGATCGCTACAGCAATTTCCTTGAGGGAGGTGAGAAAGGCCAACCTGTGCTTTAATAAATCAGGGGTGGCGGGACAGAGAGGGACCTCTTGATCTCTCTCAGAGCCAAGAAGGAGCCTGAGCAGTCAGGCTGGCTCCCCGCAATCTACATATATACAAACTGAAAAGTAACCTGAATTGCTCAAACACTGTAAAATGTTTCTCAGTTGCCATGTGCAACTACTGTGAATACTTCACTAAAATCAAGAGTACCTCTGGAACCACAAATGGTAACATGAAGTGAAATCAGAAAGTAAATCAGAGAATAGACATTCAACACTACTGGGAAGCAATATTTCATTGTGGAGAAATCTATTTTATTTATGGTACCTAGGGAGGATTTTGTTAGTCCTTTTTCAACTGAACTGAACTTCCTGTATTCAAGAGCTCCTCAAATCTTTCCTGCACTCGAAAGCAGTGTTAATGTCAAACGGCAACACCAGCACAATCCACACGCACAGTCTCACATCTTTCAGATGTGGGTGCCTTGTATGCAAGATCCTATAAGACACATGTGGAAGTGTTTCTCTGAGGTTTTAGGGTTGCAGCTTGTGTCACATCAAGAACTGCAAGTAAATCCCAGTGATAAAAACACCCATATGTTCTCTGGTGGTTCAGTCAGTAAAGAGTCTGCCTGCAATGCGGGAGATCTGGGTTCGATCCCTGGGTTGGGAAGAGCCCCTGGAGAAGGGAATCCAACCCACTCCAGTAGTCTTACCTGGAGAATTCCATGGACAGAAGAGCCTGGTGGGCTACAGTCCATGGGGTCACAAAGAGTCAGACACGACTGAGTGACTAATTTAACTTTTTATATGTTCTCTAGAAAGGTTTTTTTTTCAAGGTTTTGTGATCTGCAGTGTCCTCTGAAACTTGGAGCCCAGATCAGAGGTCTGTTTTGCCTGAGTCTAAGGAAAATACTGGCTGTGTCAGTTGAATTCTCCTCAAGATTTTGGAATTTAAAACTAAGGCTTGTTGGGAGCTGAGCCATGGTAATAAGCAGAGGGATGGAACTTCCCTTTGTGGAAGTTCCAGGATCTTCCAGAGTCTGGGGAGTTTACTTCTTCCTTGGATTCCATGTGATTCATTAATATCTTTTTAATAAATGCTGTCTTTGTGTAGGCTAGCTTGTCTAGTTCATGTAACAGAAGGAATATAATAATGCATTGGTCTACTTTGGGGAAGGAAGAGATGAAGCTGGAGTGTTGATTACCATTTACCAGATGGTAAAATGACTCCAACATTGCCATACAAGAGAAAAGGAAAGGGCACACAAACCATGCTGGGTTTTTCCTTCCATAGGTGGCTTTGGGGATGGGCAGGGTAACCATTAGAAACTATAAACTGTCTCCTTTCTTTATACTATCTGGCTTTGTCAGCTTCTGGCTTTCTGAAATTAGAGGATGTCAGATGAAGAGGAAGGGGATTCCAGATATCCATCTATCCCTCACTTGTTCAAGTTTTTCTTGTTTCAGAGAGGTGGAGACTGTCATGAATGATCCTTTTTCACGTGTATCATTGCATCCACAAAGGCACTGATAAATTAACATAGGCAACACTGTCCAGTCTGCTTGATATTCATACCTGAAGCTGGAGAAGTTTCACTGTCTTCTATAGGTCCCTATATTCCTACATATAGTCTCCAATACATTACAAGCCATTTTTATTGGTTTATAAAAGCTAACTCCTCTTGTCTTGTTCAATTTGTTGATGTAGATTATTTTGAAGTACTTAAAAAGCAAACTATGTTTTGATTATGAGTATAATGATAAGTATTATGAGTATAATTTCTTCTCTCGTGGCTCAGATGGTAAAGAATCCACCTGCAATGGAGGAGACCTCGGTTCAATCCCTTGGTTGGGAAGATCCCCTGGAGGAGGGCATGGCCACCCACTCCAGTAATCTTGCCTGGAGAATCCCGTGGACAGAGGAGCCTGGTGGGCTACAGTCCATAGAGTCACAAAGAGTCGGAGACAACTGAGCGACTAAGCACAGCACAGCATAATGATTATATTTATTAGAAATAATATGCAATGAACATTAATTATAGGTCATTTCATTGAAGTCATATATTCCATTAGGAGGTATTTGATTTTAGTACATTTAGTTATTACATGCATTTTTGAAATGTATATTGCAAAAAACTTTGTGAACTCTGAAGCATTAGCAATATTAAAATTACATGCTAGTAATTTTATGCCATAAGGCTAGTTATGTTTTAAAATGGCTTATCAATTAAAAAGATCAATAGCTTTTTAAAAATATTTTTTTATTTTTATTTTTTTTCATTTATTCTTATTCGTTGGAGACTAATTACTTTACCATATTGTAGTGGTTTTTGCCGTACATTGACATGAATCAGCCATGGATTTACATGTGTTCCCCATCGTGAGCCCCCCTCCCTCATCCCTCCCCATCCCATCCTTCTGGGTCTATACACAAAAAATAACTAGTTAGAATGTGTTAGTTGATCAATCGTGTTCAACTCTTTGCTACCTTGTGGATTGTAGCCCGCCAGGCTCCCGTGTCCAGGAAATTCTCCAGGTAAGAATATTGGAGTTGGTTGTCATTCCCTTCTCCAGGGGATCTTCCTGACCCGGTGATCAAACCCAGGTCTCCTGCATTGCAGGCTGATTCTTTACTATCTGAGCCATCAGAGAAGCCTAGTTAGAAAGTATCATGAAAGAAAAAAAAATTTACTATAGCAATAAAAATGTCTAGTAATTAACAAGAAATGTTCTAAACCTACATTAAAAAAATTATAAACTTTCCCAGAAGATGCAAAAGTGGGGATGAACAAACAGAAAAACATTTTGGGTTCTTGGTTAGAATATTTCTGTTGTACTTAGACATTAGTTCTCCCTAAGATAATTTAGGACTTTAATGCAATTCCAATGAACAAGATTCCCACCTTCCCCCTACCCTGGAGCTAGGCAAGTTAATACTAAACTTCATATGGAAAAATAAACATAATAGAAAAACACTGAAAAGAAATAAGGCATGGGGGTGAGGGGAGTGGAGGAATTGACAGACTTGCCCTGCCAGATACTAAAACTAACGATAAGGTTTCTAGTTTGCAAACAGCATAGTACTGGGACAGGAACAGGTGGAATAAAACAGAAAGTCCAGAAGCAAACATAACATATGTGGCAATCTAGAATATGATAAAGGTGGTATCTCAAATCTCTGGGGACAGAGAGGAACTATTTAGTAAAGTTACTGTGGTAACTGGATAGACAGACAGAGAAAAGGTAAGATTACATCTATTTCTCACTCAAGAATAAGTTCCAAATGGATTAAAGATCTAAAGGTAAAAAACAAAAAAGTAAATATAAAAATACTAGAAGAAAACAAGAATGATTGCTCTAAAATTTGAGTGTGGGTAGAAGATTTGTAGCTGTAACTCAAAATCCAAAGACAAGGGAAGGATTGTTTGATAAACTGACTACCAAAAATTTTCTTAAAAGTAAAAACTCTAAGCAGAGTTAAAAGAGAAATAACATATTGCAAGAAAATACTTGAGATATTTATCACAAATAAAGAGTTCATATCCTGGGTATAGTATAAAGAAATTTTAAAATTGAGGAAAGAAACACTAAAAATCCTGTTTTTAAATGGGCAAAAGATATTAAGAAGAGGTAGCAAGAATACACAGAAGAACTATACAAAAAAGATCTTCACGACCCAGATAATCACAATGGTGTGATGACTCACCTAGAGCCTGACATCCTCAAATGCAAAGTCAAGTGGGCCTTAGGAAACATCACTATGAACAAAGCTAATGGAGGTGATGGAATTCCAGTTGAGCTATTTCAAATCCTAAAAGATGATGCTTCGAAAGTGATGCACTCAACTTGCCAGCAAATTTGGAAAACTCAGCAGTGGCCATAGGACTGGAAAAGGTCAGTTTTCATTCCAATCCCAAAGAAAGGAAATGCCAAAGAATGCTCAAACTACTGCACAATTGCACACATCTCACATGCTAGTAAAGTAATGCTCAAAATTCTCCAAGCCAGGCTTCAACAGTACGTGAACTGTGAACTTCCAGATGTTCAAGCTGGATTTAGAAAAGGCAGAGGAACCAGAGATCAAATTGCCAACATCCGTTGGATCATCAAAAAAGCAAGAGAGTTCCAGAAAAACATCTATTTCTGCTTTATTGACTATGCCAAAGCCTTTGACTGTGTGGATCACAAGAAACTGTGGGAAATTCTGAAAGAGATGGGAATACCAGATCACCTGACCTGCCTCCTGAGAAATCTGTATGCAGATCAGGAAGCAACAGTTAGAACTGGACATGGGACAACAGACTGGTTCCAAATCGGGAAAGGAGTATGTCAAGGCTGTATATTGTCACCCTGCTTATTTAACTTATATGTGGAGGGCATCATGAGAAACACTGGGCTGGAGGAAGCACAAGCTGGAATCAAGATTTCTGAGAGAAATATCAATAACCTCAGATATGCAGATGACACCACCCTTATGGCAGAAAGCGAAGAAGAACTAAAGAGCCTCTTGATGAAAGTATAAGAGGAGAGTGAAAAAGGTGGCTTAAAACTCAACATTCATAAAACTAACATCATGGCATCTGGTCCCATTACTTCATGGCAAATAGATGGGGAAACAGCACATAAAGTGACAGACTTTATTTTCTTGGGCTCCAAAATCCCTGCAGAGGGTGACTGCAGCCATAAAATTAAAAGAAGCTTATTCCTTGGAAGAAAAGTTATGACAACCTAGACAGCATATTAAAAAGCAGAGATATTACTTTGCCAACAAAGGTCCACCTAGCCAAAGCTGTAGTTTTTCCAGTAATCATATATGAATGTGAATGTTGGACTATAAAGAAAGCTGAGCACTGAAAAATTGATGCTTTTGAACTGTGGTGTTGGAGAAGACTCTTGAGAGTCCCTTGGACTGCAAGGAGATTCAACAAGTCCATCCTAAAGAAAATCAGTCCTGAATATTCATTGGAAGGACTGATGCTGAAGCTGAAACTCCAATACTTTGGCCACCTCATGCGATGAACTGATTCATTTGAAAAGATCCTGATGCTGTGAAAGATTGAATATGGGAGGAGAAGGGGAAGACAGAGGATGAGATGATTGGATGGCATCACTGACTCAATGGATATGAGTTTGAGTAAGCTCTGGGAGTTGGTGATGGACAGGGAAGCCTGGCATGTTGCAGTCCATGGAGTTGCAAAGATTTGGACACAACTGAGTGACTGAACTGAACTGAAATGGGCAAAAAATATGAACCGTTACCAGAAAATACATAACCATGCCCCATAAACATATGAAAAGATGCACAGTTGTACTCATGAGAAATTAAAATTGAAACCACACAGAGATACCATTTTTCACCACCAGACTGGCATTCTAAAGCTTGACAATGCACTCTACTGACAAAACTATAAGGAAATATCTACTCTCATAGGCTGATGGAAGAGATGCAAAGTGGTTCACTCCTATTAAGGGAAATTTCAGTTTAAAAAAAACACTGTAATCCTACTTCTAGGGAGTTTTCCTGAACACAAATCTTTAAAGTATGAAAATAAACAGGTACAAATTTCTTAACTGCAGAATTATTTGTACTAGCAAAATACTGGGAACTACCTGAATGCCTAGGAGTAGTTCATACAATGGAGTACTATAACATTGTAGAAAAAAAATTTTTTTTCTGTTTACTCCAGGAGATGCAGAGTTTTAAAAAAAATCTAATTGCAAGAGTATCTCTAATATCCTAACTTTTGTGTAAGCATGAAGAAATAAAAGTGAAAATGTTGGTCACTCCGTCGTGTCTCTTTGTAGTCCCATGGACTGTAGCCTCTGTCCACAGAATTCTCAAAGGTAAGAATACTGGAATGGGTTGCCATTCCCTTCTCCAGGGAATCTTCCCGACCCAGGGATCAAACCTGGGTCTCCTGTGTTGCAGGCAGATACTTTACCATCTGAGCCACCAGGGAATCCCCTATAGAAAAAATAAGGACACATATAAATCTGTTTATCTGGGGGAGAAGAAACACAGGAAGGAAAACTCAAAAACAATGAAATATTGGCTACCTAGAATGGATAAAGGGGAACCAAGAGGAAGTATCAGGAAAGGAAGTGAGACTTCTCTGAGTATATAGCTTTCAGAAATGGATCACATGATTGCATTGCTGTGGGGGCAATTGTTTCAGATTACTTTAAAACATATTAACTTTGATTATTTACTCTAGGGGAAAAATAAAGAACTGCAAATATATCATGCATTTTTAGTCTATTTGATATACATAGTGATTTGAACATCAGTTCAGTTCAGTTCGTCTGCCCTCTTAGCATAGCAGGCAACGCGTCAGTCTCATAGTCTGAAGGTCCTGAGTTTGAGCCTCAGAGAGGGCAGATCCTCCACTTTGGGCTTCCCTGGTGACACAGCTGGTAAAGAACCTGCCTGCAATGTGGGAGACCTGGGTTCAATCCCTGGGTTGAGAAGATCCACTGGAGAAGGAAATGGCTGCCCACCCCAGTATTCTGCCCTGGAGAATTCCATGGACTGTATAGTACATGGGGTCACAAGGAGTCGGACATGAATGAGCGAATTTCACTTTCACTTCACTTTTTTTCAGTTCAGTTCAGTTGCTCAGTCATGTCAAACTCTTTGCAGCCCTATGGACTGCAGCACGCCAGGCTTCCCTGTCCATCACCAACTCCCAGTGTTTGCTCAAACTCATGTCCATTGATTTGGTGATGCCATCCAACCATCTCATCCTCTGTCATCCCCTTATCCTCCTGCATCAGGGTCTTTTCCAATGAGTCAGTTCTTCACCTCAGGTGGCCAAAGTATTGTAGTTTCAGCTTCAGCATCAGTCCTTCCAATGAACATTCAGGACAGATTTCTTTTAGGATTGACTGGTTTGATCTCCTTGCAATCCATAAAGAAAGCTGAGGGCCTAAGAACTGATGTTTTTAGGATGTGGTATTGGAGAAGACTCTTGAGAGTCCCTTGTACTGCAAGGAGATTTGGGCATAACAATTCTTAAACTATTTCATATGTAGTGTAAGACTGGGAAGGTAAGTCAGTGCCTTGTTGTTATTGGAAGTCAATATTCTCTTTCTGAAAGAAGAGCTAAAAAAAAGTTAAGGTGGGGGAAGGCAATGAAGAACCTGTGGAGTGGGACTGAGTTTGAAGGTACCAGTACAACATCAGAATTTCTATTACATATATAGATAGCCACTGTGTGTGTGAATACTTGTGCATGTATATTTCCCTACCTCTGTTCTCTAGAAGGGCCTAGATATAAAGACACTTCAGTAGCAATGGGCATATTTAATTCTTTGATTTTGGTTTCTAAATACTGTTCCCCACTATAGGAAAACAGAGGTCCTTAGAGAATTGGCATATTCCACTCTTCAGGGAAGAGAAGGTACGGGATGAGTCTGGAAACTAGAAAACAAGAGAATGTTTCAAAAGTAATTATAGGAACATGTAAAAAAACATAGAGGAGCCAGCTTAAAGGGGCACCAAATTGCCTAATCTGGGACAATTTTAGCATTAGCATTAATAATGGCAGGAATGGATTATAATGTATGGAGTTGGAATCTATAGATCCATAATATTAATAGCCAGATAGGTAAGAAGGAAAATGAAAGGGGGTAGTGAGAAACATTTCTTATAGAAGAAAAGAGCACCTAAATGTGGAGAGAATGGGTGGACATGGAAAATTATAATTTTGCAACCATCACAGCAAAGACAGGGCAAGAATCATAGAGTTTAAGAAGAAAAGTACAATGAAGAGCAAGATATTTATTTGGAGGAACTTAAGAATCTCCCTGCAGATTGCTTACTAGTTGCAAGAGAGAAAATAGAAAATATAGTGATGTTGCTTAATTAGATGATCAAAATGTATTGCAGTTTAATTAGATGATCAAAATTAACACTATGAATGAGGAGCAGAAGAACATATTACACCTGGGTTATCTGAGAAAGACATGTCATCATATATGTGGTTTTCTAGCTAGGGATGCATAACCTGAATCTAATCATGAGGAAATATCAGCAAGCCCAAAGGGAGAAACATTCTATAAAGTTATTAATTAGCCTTTGTGTTAGGAAAATGGTGTTTCCCTGGTGGCTCAGACAGTAAAGAATTCACCTGTGAAGCAGGAGGCCCGGGTTCAATCCCTGGGTTGGGAAGATCCCCTGGAGGAGGGCATGGCAACCCACTCCAGTATTCTTGCCTGGAGAATCCCCATGGACAAAGAAGCCTGGTGGGGTTGCAAAGAGTTGGAAATGACTGAGGGACTAAGCATGGTGGAAGGTGAAAATGTGAGTCGCTCAGTTCGTGTCTGACTCTTTGCAACCTGATGGACTGTAGTCTGCCAGACTCCTCTGTCCATGGAATTCTCCAGGCAAGAATACTGGAGTGGATAGCCATTCTCTTCTCCAGGGGATATTCCCAACGTAGGGATCGAACCTGGGTCTCCTGCATTGCAGGCAGATTCTTTACTGTCTGAGCTACCAGGGAAGGCACAGATTAGATGAAACTACTACATCAGTGTTAAGTGTTTTGAATTCAATGACTGTATTATGATTATATACGAAAAAGTCCCCTTTCTAAGGAAGTATTTAGGAAGAAAAGGTAAAAGGAAGTATATAAGTATAACCTCTTGAATAGTTTAGAAAAGATAAGAATACAGACACATACAAATAGAATGATAAAACAAATATGATAAAAGTGTTAAGAAATTGGAAATCTGGGTAAAACACATGTTGACATTTCATGTATTTAAAAAAAATTTTTTAAACCATACTGCATGGCATATGAGATCTTTGTTCTCCAATCAAGGATCAAACCCAAACCTGCCTTGAAAGTGTCTTACCCACTGAACCTCCAGGGAAGTTTCCTCATGTATTAGTTTTACAATTTTTCTTTAAGTTTGAAATTATCACAATTAAAATGTTTTCTTAAGTATATAATTAAAGATTTTATTAATTCAGACTGTTATTTGTTCAATTAGTTTGAATTAGCAAGAAATGGCTCTAATTTGTTAAGTAACACCCCAGGGCCTGTGAAAAATTCCTATACTGGTGCCCACATAGTCCCTATGGGTGAATCACAAGCCAGAAATATCTGTTGTGCGATCCTACTGGGACTTCTACATTCTGTAAATTTGAAGAAGCATGTTTGGGAAGAAAAGCAGAAGTTTCCTGCCACTTAGGTCTAGAATAAAACAGAGCTCATACACTTTAGATTTCAGAGCTAATCAAGTGGAAGTGTCAATGGGGAAATCCAGGTCAACTATAATTCCCATCATGACTAAGTGGGATAAAGTGGCATAAAGATTCAGAAAACAGTGACCCACAACTGACCTCAGGAAGAAATCACACTCAGATCAGATCCCTCATTTCCAGGATTCCTTGTAGTGTTGACCCAGCAGTTCATAAAGCTTACCATTTACTATAAACACAAGCAAAGATCACTACATATGTTTCATTCTCTCAGACAACTATGCAGTATAGTACCAAGCTAATTCTCAGGACTATATATTCTTAAGAAAGACAAGTTCAGATAGAGAAACAATTCATCAAGTATGAAGGGAATATGTACAATCATCTTAAATGTGAGTATCAGACCCTAAAAATCTAGTATCATCATTACTTTTCTTGGATTTTTTTGTTAGCTCTAGAAAAGCTTAGTATATTCTTAGCTGAAGCTAAGCATATTCTGTTCTTACACTTAGCACAAGTGTGGTATATTCTTCAAAAGTTATTAACTAATAAATACAAACAACACTGATTTCCTTCAAGCTTATTCAATCCTTATGGTCAAAAAGGCAGGAATGCTTTCATTTGAAAGATACATAAATCTTAGAAGTTGGCTGGAATGCTTCTCAGAGCGTCCCTGAAGTTTTTCTTTTTTTAATTGGAGAATAATTGCTTTACAATACTGTGTTGGTCTCTACCGTGCATCAACATGAGTCAGCCACAGGTATACATATGTTCCCCACTTCTTGAACCTCCTTCCCATCTCCCACCCCATCCCATCCTGCTAAGTTGTCACAGAGCACTAGTACATGATTATTCAAGGTAAGAAAAGAAGTAGCTACATGGGAAGTCCATTCATTGCAAATAATAATGAATACAAATTTCAGTTCTGATTTTGCTGACTGTATGATTCTGAGCAAACAATTTATCTCTTTGAGCTTCCATTTCTTCATGAAGTAGAGCTTCTGAGAAGAGTAAGCAGAACAGTGAAGAATCTGGAAACTGTATTATTTAGAAAATGATTAAAAGAACTGGAATACCACTACACACATTAGGATGACCAAAATCCAGAACACTGACAGCATCAAGCACTGATGAAGATGTGGAGCAACACAGATTCTCATCCATTGCTGATAGGAGTGCAAAATGGTGTTGATACCTTGGAGAAGTTCATCAGTTTTCTCACAAAACTAACACACTTCTACCATACAACCCAGACATCATGCTTCTTGATATTTACCCTAAGGAGCTGAAAACTTGGGTCCACAAAAAGTCTTCCCATGGATGTTTATAGCAGCTTTATTCACATTGCCAAAACTTGGAAGCAACCAAGATGTCCTTCTGAGGGTGAATGGATAAATAAACTATGGCACATCCAGACAATGGGGTATTATTCAGTGCTAAAAAAAAAAAAAAAAAAAAATGAGCTACTAAACCCCGAAAAGACATGGAGGAACCTTAAATGCATATCAGTAAGTAAAAAAAAGGGCTTCCCTTGTGGCTCAGCTAGTAAAGAATCTGCCTGCGATGTGGGAGACCTGGGTTCGATTCCTGGGTTGGGAAGATCCCCTGGAAAAGGGAAAGGCTACCACTCCAGTATTCTGGCCTGGAGAATTGCATGGACTCTATAGTCCATGGGGTCACAAAGAGTCGGACACGACTGAGCGACTTTCACTCACTCAAGTAAAAAAAGAGTCAATCTAAAAACGCTACATACTGCATGATTCCCAACTCTATGACATTTTGGAAAAGGCAAAATTATGGAGTCAGTAAAAGAATCAGTGGTTGCCAGAGATTGGGAATGGAGGTTTGTGGAAAAGGTGAATAGATGGAACAGAGAGAATTTTTAGAGTAGTGAAAAAAGTCAGTGTGGTATTATAGTATCCATTGTCTGGATGGTATCATTAGACATTTGGCCAAACCCCTAAGGTAAACTAGGGACCTTGGATGATTATGATGTGTCAGTATAGGTTCATCAATTATGGGAAATGTCCCATCCTTGTGAGAGATGTGACTAGTGGAGATAGGCTATGCCTGTGGGGACAGGGGAAATATGGACTATCTTTATAGCTTCCTCTATATCGAGTTGTAAACCTAAAATGGATCCAAAAAATAAAGTCTTAAAAAAAGAAGAGAGAATGGGGGAGATATTAAGCCAGACTTAAGGGGCAGTAGTAATATCTGCCTTCCACTGTGATGAAGGAAGAAAGTGAGATATGGTTTATGTGGCTTGCTGGGTAGAAGTTCATAGGTAGAAATGCCAGGGAAGCAGATAGTAGATAAAGTCTTAAAATACTAAAGAATTTCTTACCAAATTAGCAGTGCAACATGGAAGGGACTGTTTAAGGGGTCAGTAACAACATCAGAGGAGATCCTGGATGCCGAGAAACAGCAAAGTCCAACACCATGCAAGAGATTGGATCTCTTGGCAGCCAGACACCTGACTCTAGCTAATGTAATTTTTCACTTAGTTTCATCTAAGGTTGCATTAGCCTTTTTAGGAAATTAACGCAAGCTCTTGACTCATACTAAGCTTGAGAACAATGAAAATCCACAAATCTTTTTCACCAGAATGCCTGCCAAGTCAGACTTCCTCAACCCTGTACATGCACAGCAAGCTCTTTATTTTTCTGGGTGATGTAAATAGGGAAAGGCTTAGTATAGATAATTGTCAACACATGAAAATTAGGCAGCTAAATAGGCAAATTACACAGCATGTGCCAGTAAGGGACCAACTTAAATTATGTTTGTTAAGCTGGTCAAACATTTTAATTTCTCGGAGGGGCTCAGCCGGCTTGCACACTCTTTGGGGGAGTCTTCTAAAAGTGTTTCTATACTGGTTCATAATCTAGGATCCCCCCCAGAGCTATTTTATTGAGAGCCCCATTTTTCTTTTTCTACATGGTAAGAATTGTTTTTTTCTTAATATAATTTTACTTTTATTTGTTTAGTTTTGGCTGTGCTTGGTCCCTGTTGCTGCCCACAGACTTTCTCTAATTGCAATGAGTGGGGGCTACTTTCTGTTACAGTGCCCAGGCATCTCATTGGGTTGGCTTCTCTGTTGCAGAGCACGGGCTCTAGGGTGCCGTGGGCTTCCGTATTTGCAGCACATGGGCTCAGTAGCTGAGGCTCTTCGACTCTAGAGCACAGACTCAGTAATTGTGGTGCATGGCCGTAGTTGTTCCACGTCATATGGAGTCTTCCCGGATCAGGGATCGAACCTATGTCTCCTGCACTGACAGGTAGATTATTTATCACTGAGCCACCAGGGAAGCCTGTCTTTCTTGTTTTATCACAAGTTAAGGAAACTTCAGTTACTTGACAACTAAGTGAGTTTGAACTGCTGAGTATGGGTCAGTCTCATCAGATTAGCAAATATTTATTTAGGGTCTGTCTACCACATGCTTTGGTTGATATAGTGGGGAATAGCAAAGGAGGAAAAGACATTACTTTTTGCTCTCCTTGAGAATACATACATACATACATACATGGAAGCAGTCTATGGTAAGAGTCAAATGAGTGGAGGTGATAACATTTATCAGAATTGAGAATATATCATTGCTTGAGCTGATTAGGGAAGTTTTTATAGACATAAGAGCTTAAAGGATGTTCAGATAATGATCTGGTCTCATTTTGGTCTCTCTTTTACTTTCTGTTTCATCAAGTGTGGATTTATTACAAGAATAAAGGAGTCTTAAGAACTCCAAGAAGAGAAAGACAGCCAGGCCTCCAGAAGCAGCCTTGAAAGGTTTTGGAAACCCCCAAGTCTTCCTCTTCCATATCTGTCTCTGCTTTTCTGATCACCTGTTATACACTCTCTCCTATTACTTTGGTCCATGGAGAGGCAATTCCACAGTTCTAGAATTTACAGGTCATATTTTCAGCCACCTGCAGAGAGAGAATCCCAACTTAAAATGTCTTAGGAGGTGGTGGTGGTGAAGCTTGTTAGGTCAGGATAAATAATTTAAAAGATGCCATTTAGAAACAATTGTCAAAAGGCAAAGAATTTAAAGTTCTCAGTTCACCACTAAATCTTTTTCCAAACATTTCTGAAAGACTCTTTCATATCTCCCTGATTTCTTAGTCTTTTTTGTAACCAGGTTTTTAGACATTTTTATGTGGGACATATGAGGTTAAGTATCCATCAGTTAATTACATTTGCATCTGCCCTCATCTATTAGTAGATAATCAAGAATTGATTATATTACTTCTTTGCTAAAGGGCTGTGTCTTAAATCAGGATAGAGCATGATAGAGTAAGATGCTAGCATCTTCCACATCCTCTCAAGTGAGCAGATGGATGAGTTAGTGTGTTTAGTCTGCATTTCTGCTTATTAGAAAATGGAGAGCATTTCCTACAGATTGTTTTTGGGAAAAAGACAGTTTCTTGGGAAAAACCTAAGAAATGAACCAAAATATTTCTGCTATGATGTATAAAAGCATTTGGAATTGGTTTGTAAAAATCAGTATCTAATCAAGGTCCAAACTGTGTTTCATGGTTGAAACTTGATCATAAGGCAGCGGTCACTTTCCTTCCTTCCCACTCTACCTTTTATTTCATGGGTTTATTGAGTCACTAAAGGTCTTTTAGATGGTATTGACTTGATAAAATGTGTTTCAGAAGGAATACTGTAGCCAGAGTGATGACTTTATTGAAAGAAATATAATACTAAAGTCTGGCAGAGTATATAAAGAAAGATTGCTGTATTCTGGGCAAGAGATGATTGTGGTCTGAATTAGATAGTCAGAATAGGGAATGGAGGGAGGAATTCATCTTAGATCCAATCCAAAGGATACTTCCAAATTTTGAAAAACATTTCAGCAATTACCAAAGATCTGTCATAACTTAAAAAGTGAGAGTAATATTCAATAAGCTTTTATTCAAATGTTTAGGCAGCATCATTAAGTGGTGATCCCTCTCTGAAGAATATTCAAAAAAGAGCTAGATGACCAGTCACTGGGAATGATGTAGTCTTAAGGTAAGAATCTCTTAGTTCATCCTTCTTATCCTCAACAGGTAATTGTTCAACCAGCATTTGAAGAGTAAGAGTGAGAGGAAACACACAGCTCTCTGAGAGGCCCGTGTGGGGGCTCAGTTCAGTTCAGTCACTCAGTCGTGTCTGACTCTTTGCGACCCCATGGACTGCAGCACACCAGGCTTCCCTGTCCATCACCAACTCACAGAGCTTACTCAAACTCATGTCCATCGAGTTGGTGATGCCATCCAACCATCTCATCCTCTGTCATCCCCTTATCCTCCCACCTTCAATCTTTCCCAGTATCAGGGTCTTTTCAAATGAGTCAGTACTCACATCAGGTGCCAAAGTGTTGGAGTGTCAGCTTCAGCATCAGTCCTTCCAATGAATATTCAGGACTTATCTTCTTTAGGATGGACTGGTTGGATCTCCTTGCAGTCCAAGGCACTCTCAAGAGTCTTCTCCAACACCACAGTTCAAAAGCATCAATTCTTTGGTACTCAGCTTTCTTTATAGTCCAGCTCTCATGTCCATACATGACTACTGGAAAAACCATAGCTTTGACTAGACGGACCTTTCTTGGCAAGGTAATGTTTCTGCTTTCTAGTATGCTGTCTAGGTTGGTCATAGCTTTTCTTCCAAGGAGCAAGCGTCTTTTAATTTCATGACTGCAATCACCATCTGCAGTGATTTTGGAGCCCGAGAAAATAAAGTCTCTCACTGTTTCCATTGTTTCCCCATCTATTCGCCATGAACTGATGGGACCGGATGCCATGATCTTAGTTTTATGAATGTTTAGCTGTAAGCCAACTTTTTCACTCTCCTCTTTCACTTTCATCAAGAGGTTCTTTAGTTCTTTTTCGCTTTCTGCCATAAGGGTGGTGTCATCTGCATATCTGAGGTTATTGATATTTCTCCCAGAAATCTTGATTCCAGCTTGTGCTTCATCCAGCCCATCATTTCTCATGATGTACTCTGCATATAAGTTAAATAAGCAGGGTGACAATATACAGCTTTGACATACTCCCTTCCTTTGGAACCAGTCTGTTGTTTCATGTCCAATCCTAACTGTTGTTTCTTGACTTACATACAGATTTCTCAGGAGGCAGGTCAGGTGTTTCCATCTCTTGAAGAATTATCCACAGTTTGTTGTGATCCACACAGTCAAAAACTTGTTCTTAGTCATTAAAGTGGAAGTAGATGTTTCTTTGGAACTCTCTTGCTTTTTTGATGATCCAGTGGATGTAGGCAATTTGATCTCTGGTTCCTCTGCCTTTTCTAAATCCAGCTTGAACATCTGGAAGTTCACAGTTCTCATACTGTTGAAGCCTGACCTGGAGAATTTTGACCATTACGTTGCTAGCATGTGAGATGAGTGCAATTGTGGGGTAGTTTGAACATTCTTTGGCATTGCCTTTCTTTGGGATTGGAATGAAAACTGGAACCATTGTCAGTACCTGCTCCTCAACGGGACTGAGAGAAGAGAAATACTAGCAGAAAATGACACGGCAGTCACGGCACAGGTCTGACACAGTGCTGCTATGATGGATCCTCAACTTCTCCATTTTGGGGCTGAGCATCTGTAGTTATTAGAATGTGTCTCCTGGCAATTAGCCCCAAGTCAACACAGTTGGCCTTGGTTCTACCATCTAGGACTACATAGGTGAAAGTTCATTCCTCAGCATCTTTTCTTCTCGGGGCCAAAGCTTCCTTAAACTGTTTCTCATTTCCCATCTTCATTCCTCTTTTCTAGCCACTCTTCCAATTGTCACTGCCTTTTTTGGAGCTTGTACCCAGAACTGCACATCCTTTTTGATGGGTTGTCTAACCTGAGCAGGACAGAGAGGCTGTGGTCTCTATTGTTCCAGGTACTGTATTTCATTAACACAGCAAAAAATGACAGTTGAGGTCATAGCAGCTCCTTAAACTCTTCACTCACTTTGAATTAACAAAATTCCCAGAGGTATTCTTTGCATATGTTACTGTTTGAACATTGTATAAGGGCTTTCCAGGTGGCTCAGTGGTAAAGAATCTGCCTACAATGCAGGAGACCAGAGTTCAGTCCCTGGGCTGGGAAGATTCCCTAGAGAAGGAAATGGCAACTCACTCCAATATTCTTGCCTGGAGAATCCCATGGAGAGAGGAGCCTGGCAGGCTACAGTCCATAGGGTTGCAAAGAGTTGAACACAACTTAGTGACTAAACCACCACTGTTTAAATGTATATACCTGTGAAGCTCACTTTGGAATCTAAGTATAAAACTTGATATTGACCATATTGCCTGTTTCCTTGCTGGAGTTGAGCCACTGTTCTAATCCATCAAGTTCTTTTTGAACCTGAAATCTTACACCTGGGGTTTTAGTCATTCTTCTCAATCTTAAACCACGCAAAACTTTAAGTAAAAAGCCAGCTCAGCCCATATTAATTGAAAAAGAAATATAGATAGGATAGGGCTGTGGATGAAAACCCCTGGAGATCTCTGTCCAGGATGGCATGGTTTCATGTGTCATTTCCTTGGATGTGGTCCCTTACTAGTTAAAATGTCTTTATTCTAGCCCCCAGTTTTCCTTCTCATCTCCAGGGATGTTAAAGATCATTAATATTCTCAACAAGCAGCCTTCAACGGTTTATCCAAAGAAGGACACTATGGATAGTTGAGGTGAGTCCAACATGGCTTGTTTGTGGTGAGTCAATGCTGATTCCTCATCTCTCCAGAACAAGCTCCCCAGACTGTGGTCCAGAGACTTCACCTTCCTCCCCATTGAAAATCAAGATCACATATGCCAAACTTCACTCTTTTGGAACCTGTGCCTTCACCATCACAGATTAGAACAGCAAAGTAACCTTTATTCTGGCAACTTCTCTTGGACAGTTTATTTTTCCAGACCAAGAGAAAAACTCACTTAAGGCACTGGGTTTCAGGAGTCTTTCATCAGAGTTTGATCCAATATTGCAGGGCTGAATATTATTCTCATCGATGAAGACAATGGGACATCAAGTGGGAGTAGAACAATGTGTTTTTTCTCCCTGCCTCCTACTGACATTACACCATTTGTAATGGCCCTGCAGCAAATCTTTGCCTTCCTTGTTCTGCTTCCTGCTTTGAGCAAAGCTCAGATCTCCCCACTGTGCACTTGAGCACTTTTCACAAGTCTTATGTCCTACTACACATTTAGCATTCTAGACACTGGATAGAAGCGCACGTGCACATTTCTTCTTAATTATGAGCTTTCCCATATTTTCTGTGTGTCTTTCTCAAGTCTGAGAGATCTGAATTCTGAGTCAGAACTTTGCTTAAAGCCTGTACCTGCTCAGATTAGTTGGATAACCTTAGGCCAGCTGCCTTAATCTCTCTGAGGCTAAGTGGATATAATCACTCATTACTTCACAGAGGTAATCTCACATCTTACGCAGTCATGAGTAAATGAGATGACATATATGTTAACTGTCTTGAGTGACATCTGATACATGGTGGGTATTCAGGAAATGTTCATTATTTTCCTCTTTGCCTTTCCCTTTTCAGTCCACCAACCAGTTCTCACTTGCTTTTAATGATTCATTCAGGACAGAAGTTCCTCTTATAGTTTCTTCTCATTGTTGTTGTTGCTTTGGGGAGACTCCGTATCCAGCGAGGTAAGACTTGACTGAGCTTCTGTCTTTAGTGTGGATGAATCCAGCTGTCAGTGAAGTAGAAATCCCCCATCATTGCCACATCTTGCCTCTTTGCTGCTTTTACAATCTGGGTCATTTCCTCCATCTGGTCAGGTGTTAACTCTAAAAAATATTTAGAAAACACTGAAAGCATTTTCAGCTCTTTGCACTTCATTCTTCTTGTGTTTAGCTTTCTGTTCCTTTTACGTCACAGGGATATTTTTTTCTCATTCCACCTAACTCATTTCTGAGGAGCTTGGATGGAAAACTTCAACAGAAAAGCCAAAACAGAGCTCCTTAAACAATGCCCAGAATGTTGAGGGACAAATTTGAGCTTGCTCATCTTGAGTTGGAACCCTGGTCATCACTAGCCTTCCTCTGTTTTCAAGCTCGTGGCGAAGCTGAAATTTGGGCTTCCTCAAGTGCTTCTTTGACTTCCTGTATTTCCTCCAGTTAAAAATACCCACCCTTTGGGGTTTCAGTGAGGATAACCATTTACATTAAACATTCATCCCTCATTTTTTACTTTCTCTTCACTCATTTCTGGTTCACCTTCCCCCTGCTGCTATGTCTTGTTCAAGGTGGACCTGATCTAGACCATACAGTCCACCTCTCCAGTGATGCCTGGAACTAGACGTCTCTGTTGGGCAAAAGTATACTTCTCAGCCTCTAGATCAAGTGTTCATCAGCCAGGTGACAGGGAAGGAAGCAAGAAATGGAGGAAGAGGGTACATGCTTCCATTGCTGGGGGACTTCTTCAGTCTGAAGGGACAGCTTTTGAAATCAGGCCACTCTAAACCTCACCTACTGACCTGAGTTCATTCCCCTGGAATTTTCTTTTATTTCAGGCCTAACCCACAGCTCGTTTTTTAATATCCATCGTAAATATATGAATGTGTATATATATATATATATATATATAGTATATATATATATATATATACTGTGCTGTGTTAGTCACACAGTTGTGTCTGACTTATCATCCTATGGACTGTAGCCCACCAGGATCCTCTGTCTGTGGAATTCTCCAGGCAAGAATACTGGAGTGGGTTGACATTCCCTTTTCCATGGGATCTTCTTAATCCAAGGATCGAACCTCAGTCTCCTGTATTGTGGGTGGATTCTTTACCATCTGAGCGTATATATACATATATATATGTATGTGTATATGTGTATATATATGTACGTGTATATATATATGCACACATACATCCTTCTTGATTATTCCATGAGGACTTATGTTCATGTTACAAGTTTAAGTGACAATCAAAAGTGGCCCTTAAAAGAGCTGAAATTTTTAATGAACTTTTTTTGTTTTTAAATTCTCTATAAAACATCTTAAAGACAAAAACTCACATCCACCCCTACTTTGACTATGCCAAAGCCTTTGACTGTGTGGATCACAACAAACTGGAAAATTCTTAAAGAGATGGGAATACCAGACCACCTGACCTTGCCTTCTGAGAAATCTGTATGCAGGTCAAGAAGCAACAGTTAGAACTGGACATGGAACAACACACTGGCTCCAAATTGGGAAAGGAATATGTCAAGGCTGTATATTGTCACCTGGCTTATTTAACTTATATGCAGAGTACATCATGAGAAATGATGGGCTGGATGAAGCACAAGCTGGAATCAAGATGGCCGGGAGAAATATCAATAACCTCAGATATGCAGATGATACCACCTCTATGGCAGAAAGCAAAGAAGAACTAAAGAGCCTCTTGATGAAAGTGAAAGAAAAGAGTGAAAAATTTGACTTAAAACTCAGCATTCATAAAACTAAGATCATGGCATCTGGTCCCATCAGTTCATGGCAAATATATAGGGAAACAGTGGAAACAGTGAGAGACTTTATTTTCTCGGGCTCCAAAATCACTGCAGATGGTGATTGCAGCCATGAAATTAAAAGATGCTTGTTCCTTGGAAGAAAAGTTATGACCAACCTAGACAGAATACTAAAAAGCAGAAACATTACCTTGCCAAGAAAGGTCCGTCTAGTCAAAGCTATGGTTTTTCCAGTAGTCATGTGTGGACATGAGAGTTGGACTATAAAGAAAGCTGAGTACTGAAGAATTGATGCTTTTGAACTGTGGTGTTGGAAAAGGCTCTTGAGAGTGCCTTGGACTGCAAGGAGATCCAACCAGTCCATCCTAAAGAAGATCAGTCCTGAATATTCATTGGAAGGACTGATGCTGAAGCTGACACTCCAACACTTTGGCACCTGATGTGAGTACTGACTCATTTGAAAAGACCCTGATGCTGGGAAAGATTGAAGGTGGGAGGATAAGGGGATGACAGAGGATGAGATGGTTGGATGGCATCACCAACTCGATGGACATGAGTTTGAGTAAGCTCTGTGAGTTGGTGATGGACAGGGAAGCCTGGTGTGCTGCAGTCTATGAGGTCGCAGAGTCAGACACGACTGAGTGACTGAACTGAACTGAACCCCTACTCAATTTATAGCTTTAAACAAACTTTCAAAAATTTATTTTGGTTACTGGCTTGTATTTCTTGGATGATATTTACATTCTAAGAAAACACAAGGTGGACTCCAATTTGATGAAGGATTCAGGTGTAAGTTCTCAAATTTATCAGTGTAAATGTGATGGTCTATACATCTTTTGTTCCCTAAACACCAGAATCTGTTCTATTTTAAAAATCTTAATTCCATTCCTATTCAAGTACCCATTTCAGAAATTAGAATATCTCCCCATTGTCACTTCACACAATCTTCAATATCTCCTCTTGAGTCAATTTAAAGCTGTTTTCCCATATCAATCAGGTTCCAAAGCTCATGAGCTGTCTAGGAGCATCAACAGTGGTATAACAGAAAGGACGCCTCGTTTTATTTGGCAGACCAAGCCTTGAGAGAGATCTTTCCTTTCTGGTGACCAGAATGTCTACAAAACAAGGAAATATTTATATACTCAGATTTTGGAAAGTAGAGGGAGGTAAGTTGCAACAGTGAATGGTCAAAGGTCAAAGCTGGCTGGGATGTTTTGTTCCAAGGCTATATCAGTTGAACTTAGGTGGAAGCACATGGAGGTTTGGAGGAAATGGGCATGGAACTCCCCACTGTCCCATGCCAAGTGGTGACCAGAACAGATGCGAGAAGCATGATAAGCTCAGCATCTCACAGCAGTGGGAATGTGGAAACTCCAGCATCTCACTGGAATGGAAAGGTCAGGAGAGAACATGTCAACATCTCTGTGTGGGCGAATATACATTTGAGAAATTCCACTCCAAGAAATATGAAGGCAAAGGGGAATGCCTTGGAATCCAAGGGAAGTTGTTGGATTGGAGCCTTGACCCTGATGGAGTTTGGGTTCTGAGCCTCCCTGAGCCCAAATAAAGTTGTCTCTTGTTGTTAGCTTGTGCTTTCCGATTTATTCTCTCTGTTTGGTCTCAAGAAGTTGGAAAACAGTACTGCTAGTGAACTGCTTATGAGAGAACATCCTTTGGCAATGAAAAACACATGAAACAGTTTTCCCTTCTGGTCATCTTAGGATACTTAGAAAAACTTTGGGAAGGTCATTTTGAGTTGACTGGTCATTGGTCATTATTTCCTCCTCATTTAGTTTGGATGTTGCTCATGAATCACCAACATTTATTGAATATTTGCTTTGGACCAGACTTATGGGAAGTTGATGATTCAGCAATGGGTACCCAAGGGCCAATCAACTAGGAATTTATGGGACCAAAGACTCAGGGAAGAAAAGATTAAGAGAAGTATTGATAGTATTAACATGAATCTTAATATCGGTACAGGACATTAAACAGGGGTAAGAGTAAGAATCCTTACTCCATGTATGGCAGGAGAAGGGGAAGACAGAGGACAAGATGGTTGGATGGCATCATCGACACAATGGACATGGGTTTCAGCAAGCTCCAGGAGATGGTGAAGTCTAGGGAAGCCTGATGTGCTACAGTCCATGGGGTCACAAAGAGTTGGACGTGACTGAGCAACTGAACAACAACAAAGAATCTTATGTCAAAAGAGGCAACTGGACCTTGTAGCTCTAACTTGTTCCTTCTTCTTCTTGACAAGTTTCTTTTAATCCTTACTAGCTGCTACCATGATAGCCTCTGGCAGCCCTTCTCCCTCCTTTACATCCTTGGCTAGGGCCTCATGCCTTCATTATCCCAGAAGAGCATTCAACAGAAGCAGTGAACAACTGAAATATTCTGAATGCAGGTAACGTGGTTGACAAGATGCACCTACCATCTAGGCCCCCTGGACCTCTTCCTGTTCTACCTTCGGCTTGTTCCCATGAGCTAGTCCTCATCTCAGCACCCAGATCCCATGTGCCCTTCTCTTCTCCCCAAGGGAGCAGGTCCCATAAAGAGATACAAGTTCAACATTTTTGTATAAAACCATCAAAGATTAGTGACTCAAGTCTAGTTTGGGGGCCCAAGAGTCTGAATTTGTGCCCTTGCTAATACCACCACTTACTAGCTGTAAGTGTAACTTACACTTACCTGTAACTCCACAGGTTTTCAGATAGCAAATAATGATAACAATTGGGTAGTTATGAGGATTAATATAGGTAGGATCCTTGAAATAGACTTGGCATGGATTTAAAGCTTAATAATTTTTAGCTTTAAACTACACATTAATCATGTTCATTAATCCACAAAACTCTATTCAGCAACATCAAAGTCATTTCCACATAATTTGTTTTGTAAGAAATTTCCTGACCTGTTAAATCTTTTATAGGTAGGTTGTGCTTAAGTCAGAACTTTTCTTTAGCATTGAGTGGTCATTGGTCCTGTTACAACAAATGTGGTATGAACTTAAAACTGCTTAGAAAATAAAACGTATTTTTAAAAAAGGAAAAAAAAAAAACCACAAAAACCCACAGATGAATGATTGAAGCAGAAATCTCTTCCTGTTTTCAAATTCATTCAGATAATTGTCTCAATTTTCATTTCATATTGATGGTTGCATCCTGTCTAATTAATACAAGTTTAAAGAGAGAAAGTCCTATGATGGGAAGAAGCATCTTTTTTTGTTGTTGTTTTGTTTTACTTGCTCAGTTGCATCGGACTCTTTTGCGATACCATGGACTATAGCTCCCCAGGCTCCTCTGTCCATGGGATTTCCCAGGCAAGAATATTGGATGGGTTACCATTTCCTTCTCCAGAGGATCTTCCTGACTCAGGGATTAGACTGGGTCTCCTGCATTGGCAGGCAGATTCTTATCACCCTGAGTCATCAGGGAAGCCCAAGAAGTATCATTAACCTTAGTGTAATCCCAGCTTCTCCCCTTTTCTAACCTTCAAGGAGGGTCACTCACCCTAGCACCATTTCCCCTCTGGTGGAAGACTGGAAGACGTGATAGATGGAGATACAGAGGGAGAGTGTGGGGTGGGCAGGGGAGGCGAGCCACTTGTGGCTGAGGATGGAGGGAAGGTTTAACATGTCATGGAAAGAGGCAGTGTAAGTGGGAGGAGTGTTCAGAGGAAATTCTTTTCCTTGGTTGTAAAAGTAGTTGTGGTTGTGTGTTTGGATCCCTTTCACAGTTGTGTTTTTTTAAGCACTCAAGTCGGAGATTAATGTAGTCCTTCAAAAATTTTTTTTGGCCACCAGACTAAATTTCAGCAAGACATCAGCAGTCTAAGACAGCATGAAATGGACTTTAACCTGATGAAAGATTGGGAATTTTTTTAAATTAATTTTTATTGGAGTATAATTGCTTTACAACATTGTGTTAGTTTCTGCATACAGCCAAGTGAATCAACTGGACTTGACTTATAAATCTAATTGTGATGGTCTATAGATCTCTGTTCCCCAAATACTGAGGTGTCTTCTATTTTACAATTTGAATTCCATGCCTGTTAGAATGTTTCTCCAAACAAGCAAAAATGCCTCTTCATTTCCATTCCTTCTTCGGCCTTGCTCTTCCAGCTCAGCTTCTGCATTCTCGCTGGCTGTTTTACTGAGAAATAAGTATGATGGTATTATCTGCCTTCCTCAGCTCCTCAGTGATTTCCTCTCTTTGGTTCAGTTCAGTTCAGTCACTCAGTTATGTCCGACTCTTTGCGACCCCATGAACTGCAGCACGCCAAGCCGCCCTGTCCATCACCAACTCCCGGAGCCCACCCAAACTCATGTCCATTGAGTCAGTGATGCCATCCAACCGTCTCACCCTCTGTCGTCCCCTTCTCCTCCTGCCCTCAATCTTTCCCGGCATCAGGCTCTTTTCCAATGAGTCAGCTTTTTGCATCAGGTGGCCAAAATATTGGCGTTTCAGCTTCAGCACCAGTCCTTCCAATGAACACCCAGGGTTAATCTCTTGTAGGATGGACTGGTTGGATCTCCTTCCAGTTCAAGGAACTCTCAAGAGTCTTCTCCAACACCACAATTCGAAAGCATCAGTTCTTCAGCACTCAACTTTCTTTATAGTCCAACTCTCACATCCATACATGACTACTGGAAAAACCATAGCTTTGACTAGACGGACCTTTCTTGGCAAAGTAATGTCTCTGCTTTTTAATATGCTGTCTAGGTTGGTCATAGCTTTTCTTCCAAGGAGCAAGCATCTTTTAATTTCATGGCTGCAATCACCATTTGCAGTGATTTTGGAGCCCAAAAAAATAAAGTCAGCCACTGTTTCCACTGTTTCCCCATCTATTTGCCATGAAGTGATGGGACTGGATGCCATGATCTTAGTTTTATGAATGTTGAGCTGTAAGCCAACTTTTTCACTCTCCTCTTTCACTTTTATCAAGAGGCTCTTTAGTTCTTCACTTTCTGCCATAAGGGTGATGTCATCTGCATATCTGAGGTTACTGATATTTCTCCTGGCAATCTTGATTCCGGGAATCAAGTTTGTGCTTCATCCAGCCCAGAGTTTCTCATGATGTACTCTGCATATAAGTTAAATAAGCCAGGTGACAATATACAGCCTTGACATACTCCTTTTCCTATTTGGAACCAGTGTGTTGTTCCATGTCCAGTTCTAACTGTTGACTCCTGACCTGCATACAGGTTTCTCAAGAGGCAGGTCAGGTGGTCTGGTATTCCCATCTCTTTCAGAATTTCCCACAGTTTATTATGATCCACACAGTCAAAGACTTGTGGCATAGTTAATAAAGCAGAAATAGATGTTTTTCTGGAACTCTCTTGCTTTTCCGATGATCCAGAAGATGTTGGCAATTTGATCTCTGGTTCCTCTGCCTTTTCTAAAACCAGTTTGAACATCTGGAAGTTCACGTATTGCTGAAGCCTGGCTTGGAGAATTTTGAGCATTACTTTATTAGTGTGTAAGATGAGTGCAATTGTGCAGTAGTTTGAGCATTCTTTGGCATTGCCTTTCTTTGGGATTGGAATGAAAATGGACCTTTTTCCAGTCCTGTGGCCACTGCTGGGTTTTCCAAATTTGCTGACATATTGAGTGCAATACTTTCACAGCATCATCTTTTAGGATTTGAAATAGCTCAACTGGAATTCCATCACTTCCACTAGCTTTGTTTGTAGTGATGCTTTCTAAGACCCACTTGACTTCACATTCCAGGATGTCTGGCTCTAGGTGAGTGATCACACCATCATGATTATCTGGGTCGTGAAGATCTTTTTTGTACAGTTCTTCTGTGTATTCTTGCCACCTCTACTTTATATCTTCTGCTTCTGTCAGGTCCCTACCATTTCTGTCCTTTATTGAGCCCATCTTTGCATGAAATGATCCACAGTATTAAATTCAAACTTCTCCAGTGGTCCTGATCTCCTACACCAACCATCCTGAACTCCCAACACTGCCTGAGCCCTAGGAGCCCCTCAGCAGTGCCCCAAAAGGCCTGGCAGCTCCAGGCCCTGAGTCTTCCAGGAGGCTTCTGCTACTGCTTGAAACTGGCTGCTCATCACTCCCAGAGAATTTCTACAAGGAAACCTCCCTAGGTGACCACCCACTTCCATCTCTAGTCCAAAGAGGAAACAATACTTCCCCTTGTGGTCTCCTTTTCTCTGCAAACTCTGGATTTTGCTGTAAACATTAGCTTTTATCCGATGTCTCCACTCTGTTTCCAGAGAACAAGTCTGCAGTTCACAGTTCATGAACTCATCTTATGGGGAACTCAGTGATGGAGTACGGAATAAACAAATAAATCCAAGCATCAACATTGTGCTGTGTGGTGCTTTTAAAGTAAACCTGGAGCATCTGATCACCGTTTCTCACTGCTTTGGACTAAGACAATAGAAGTCCACAGAGACTTATTTTCTTTTTCATATGAATTATTTTGTCCACTTTTTTTTTTGGCTTAAATGACAGAAATTGATTTTCTAACCATAGTGAAGGCTAGAAATAGAAAAAATCAAGTTGTTTTCAGGGTTGGTTTCTTCTGAGGCCTCTGTCTTTGACTTGTAGGTGTTCATCTTTCAGTGTCTTCATGTGTTCTTACTTCTGTTCATGTCTGTGTCCTTATCTCTTCTTAAAAGAATGCCAATCATATTGGATTAAGGCCCCTATGAATGGCTTCGTTTTAACTTAATCGCCTTTAAAACACCTTATCTCCAAATATAGCCACATTCAAAGGTGCTGGAGATTAGAACTTCAACATATTAATTTGGTGGAAGGGAATACAATTCTGTTCCAAAAAAATCATTAATGAAAATTAAAATAAAACCACATAAAGCTATTAATTGATGTAAAAATCAACATCTGGGAGAAATATGCCCTTCACAAAATAAAAGAAAATTACAAATGACTGGTAACACAATGATAATTTTAAGTTACAATTTTGAAAGAAAGCACACTTTAATGTGATTGTATTATTACTCTTTATTTGATTATATTTTGTCTACTTTGATAATATATAATCTTACATTTGATGATCATTGAAAGTCATGAAGCCATGGACCTATCAGGAGAGACTCCGAATTGATCTTGGCCAACCTGGAAATTGGAAGGACTGATGTTGAAGCTGAAACTCCAATACTTTGGCCACCTGATGCGAAGAGCTGACTCATTGGAAAAGACCTTGATGCTGGGAAAGATTGAGGGCAGGAGGAGAAGGGGATGACAGAGGATGAGATGGTTGGATGGCATCACCGACTCAATGGACATGGGTTTGGGTGGACTCTGGGAGTTGGTGATGGACAGGGAGGCCTGGCGTGCTGCGGTTCATGGGGTCGCAAAGAGTTGGACATGACTGAACAACTGAACTGAACTGAACCTGGAAATCACAAGAATATTTTTCTATTTTTACAAGAACTTAGGAGTGCCTCCTACATGGTAGACATTCTCAATATTGAGTTGAACTGATGCCTGGAAGACAATATGATGTGGCAGAGAGAGGAAAGGAGATGTGTCCACCTGGAAGAACCTCAACTCTTGCTGAATGTAATTATCTGTCTTCCCCATCACTCTCCTGGGGCTGCTGAGTACACCTGGAGAAAGGTCACTAAGCCAATAGACTGGTCCTGTTATCTCTCAGGCCCTCAGCACTCCTGAATTTCCCTAAAGATATGCTTTCCAATTCTTCACTTTCTTCAAATCTCCCATTCTTCTCCTTCCCTAAGAGGAAAACAGAAGTTGTTAGATGCAAACCCTAGTAATGAACTACCACTACAACCTTTGAATTTTTTGGAAGGATGCTTTCAGTGGCAAGGATTAGAAAACTCAACTAGTTTCATCAATAAGGTAATTTTATCAACTGGCACATCAACAAGGGCTTACTGCCGGGCTTCTGACTTTGGTTTGTCAAGTTCAATGATTTCATCAGGTCTCAGCCTTCCTCCCACCTCATTTCTCAGCCAGCCTCAGTGTAACAACTGGTTAGTTCCCAGTTATAGGCATTACCTCCAGAGATAACAACATTTGGGGAAGAAAAATTGTTACCAGAAATATTTCTAAGCCCCACAACAAATTTCCCTTCATATCTGCTTGACCAGAACTAGATCACAGGTTCATCCCTAAATCAACTCCAGGCAACAGGAATGATATTTTCGTGTTTAGTTTCTTATAATTATACTTAACATTAAACTGAGAATTAGATTCCCTTTCTTTTCTTTCCCCAATATTTTATTTATTCATTTTGGCTGCATCAGGTCTTAGTTATGGCATAAAGGGTCTTCAATCTTTATTGTGACATGCAGTATCTAGTTCCCTGTCCAGGGATCAAACCCAGGCCCCCTGAATTGAGAATGTAGAGTCTTAGTTACCAGACCACCAGGGAAGTCCCTTAGGTTCCCTTTCTTAGGTTGATAGCTGAACAAAATTGAAGGATAAGCCAAGCCCCAAATCCATCCCTCCTTCAACATCAGAAACTGTTCATTTAGATACTGCTCCTTCTATACACATAATATAAACCTTGATAACATGTGTTGAAT
Organism: Odocoileus virginianus; assembly: GCF_023699985.2. Classification (NCBI taxonomy): domain Eukaryota; kingdom Metazoa; phylum Chordata; class Mammalia; order Artiodactyla; family Cervidae; genus Odocoileus; species Odocoileus virginianus. The sequence continues at coordinate 26,706,533 of NC_069707.1, read as the reverse complement.
AAACCAATGAATCTTTGCTCCTTGCCTTGGCTCTGCCACCAACCAACTGTGTAGTTTTCAAATACTGATTGGACTTCTCAGAGCCTCAGTTTCCTCTTCTGCTAAAGGAGGGATTTAAAACAGCTTATGAAGAAATATTGCTGGTTCTATCCCTATGACTTCTTAGTGAATGAAAAAGGTAGCCACACCTGATAAGTCCCTAGCCTGTCCAGGGAATGGCTGTGACTCTGGAACATTGTAGAAATTGTCAGCAGTGATTGCTACTGATGAGAGAGCCCAAGCCCAGCTGTGGCTCAGTAGGCAGGAGTCTGCCTACCTGTGAGAAAGTTCTGGTTTCAGCTCATCTTGCATTTGAGGATCATTGAATGCCATGAAGCCAAGGATGCACCAGGAGAGCCTCTGAACTGATCTTGGCCAACCTGGAAATCAAATTGCCAACATCAGTTGGATCATTGAAAAAGCAAGAGAGTTCCAGAAAAACACCTGCTTCTGCTTTATTGACTGTGCCAAAGCCTTTGACTGTGTGGATCACAACAAACTGTGGAAAATTCTTCAAGAGATGGGAATACCAGACCACCTGACCTGCCTCCTGAGAAATCTGTATGCAGGTCAAGAAGCAACAGTTAGAACTGGACATGGAACAACAGACTGGTTCCAAGTTGGGAAAGGAGTATGTCAAGGCTGTATATTGTCACCCTGCTTATTTAAATTATATGCAGAATACATCATGCAAAATGCTGGGCTGGATGAAGCACAAGCTGGAATCAAGATTGCCGGGAGAAATATTAATAATCTCAGATATGCAGATGACATCACCCTTATGGCAGAAAGCAAAGAAGAACTAAAGAGCCCCTTGACGAAAGTGAAAAAGGAGAGTGAAAACATTGGCTTAAAACTCAACATTCAGAAAACTAAGATCATGGCATCCAGTCCCATCATTTCATGGCAAATAGATGGGGAAACAATGGAAACAGTAAGAGACTTTATTTTCTTGGGCTTTAAAATCACTGCAGATGGTGGCTGCAGCCATGAAATTAAAAGATGCTTACTCCTTGGAAGAAAAGCTATGACCAACCTAGACAGTATATTAAAAAGCAGAGATATTACTTTGCCAACAAAGGTCCATCTAGTCAAAGCTATGGTTTTTCCAGTAGTCATGTATGGATGTGAGAGTTGGACTGTGAAGAAAGCTGAGCGCTGAAAAATTGATGCTTTTGAACTGTGGTGTTAGAGAAGACGCTTGAGAGTCCCTTGGACTGCAAGGAGGTCCAACCAGTCCATCCTACAGGAGATCAGTCCTGCGTGTTCATTGGAAGGACTGATGCTAAAGCTGAAACTCCAATACTTTGGCCACCTGATGCTAAGAACTGACTCATTTGAAAAGACCCTGATACTGTGAAAGATTAAAGGTGGAAGGAGAAGAGGACGACGGGATGACGTGGTTGAATGGCATCACTGACTCTATGGAAATGAGTTTGAATAAGCTCTGGGAGTTGGTGAAGGACAGGGAAGCCTGATGTGCTGCAGTTAATGGGGTCGCAAAGAGTTGGACTCGAATGAGTGACTGAACTGAACCGAACCTGGAAATCACAAGAGTATTTTTCTATTTTTACAAGAACTTAGGAGTGGCTCCTGTGCAGGCAGGGCTCTTGAAGAACTCTGCTCTGGTCCCATCATACCCCCCAAAAACCCTCTCAGGCCTTCCCTCCAGTTCGTTTGTTGCAGTTGGGAAGCTGATCTCCATAAGCCATTGTTTTCAAAGCACTGAGAGCTCTGGACTTTCCCAGGAATTCCACTGGAATGTAAACGATCTTCAGATCTGATGCAGAAGCCAGCGGATTTCCTGAGCTGTCACAAAATCACACACGTTGGATCCTAAGGATTTGACATTTTCTGAAAAGTATTTTTTTTTATTTTTTTTTTCTTTGCCTCCTTAAGTATAATAATTTTTAGCTTTAAACTTAGAACATATCTGACATCAGTTAACCTTAATTATCTGAGATGAAAGGGTGAGTCAACTGAACAATAGTTCTGTAATAAAGATGTTACACAATTTTACAAGCTTCTTGACTCCAGAAACTGTTAGAAATACAAGCTCACCAAACATCCACCTTCATCTTGGCTCAGATAGGGAACTGCAATCCTGAGTCTATTTTTTGTTGACTACAAGATCCTGTCCTTCCTTTGCCGAAGTGCCTCCGAAGGCGGACATGGCTCTCTATGGAGTCCTTTGGACACAGAGAGCCACTGGAAGCCTGGTACAAACAGATGAATGCTGTGCTGTGTGTTGATGCTGACTGTATCTATAAGTTTTCTGGTTTTTTTTTTTGTTTTTTTTTTGCCTGCATCCCTTAGATTTTTCTGTATCACATCATATCACAGTTCAGAAAGTACACTGTCCTTCCCCATTTCCCAAATGCACTGGATGGCCAGATGCCTGGCTGCCCTGTAGTCTTGTGAAAAGCTTTCTTTAGAGACAGGAAGATCTGAGTCTGAATATGAGTTCTGTCCCCTTTTAGCCCTGTGACCTGGGGTAAGTTACCTAACTCCTCTGATGAGCTGTTTCCTTCTCTGTGAAGTGGGGATAATAATACCCGAGGTGGGCTGGCTGTGCAGATTAAATGAGGAAGCACATGCTGAACTTCTGAGCATAGTCTCTCACAAAGCCCTTGACATGACTGGTTTCCTTCTCTCCTCTCTTCAGCTGCTGCTTCCTGGAGCCGCCGATATGTCACGTGAGACCACCGAAAACAGTCCAAGAAAGAGTCAAAATGTAAAGGCAGCTTCGTCCTTGGCTAGATATAAACTTACTGGAATAGTCCAGCCCAGTGAAGCCTTGTCTGGCTCCTGACACAGGGTGGCAACTGGAACAAAAGCAATTCAATGAGAAGATGAGGGCGTACAGATAAACATTGACCATGCTTCTTTCCGTTTTTGGTTTCCTTTTCCTTTGAAAACTCTTGCAGCCTTTGAGCCATCCCGCTGTCATCTTCCTCTTTGAAAACCCTTCATATCCTTCTTTCTCTGTTAGTTGGCAGCTGGGATCTGTGTGATTTGTGGGGCGCTCACAGGCATAAGGTGTGCCAACCCCCAACTATGAGGGGCCTGGATTTCACACATTTCCTCTGATTAATTTTTTGGTGTCTTTAGAAGTCTCTGTTGAGATGTAAATGAGGAACCTGAATAGTCTGGTCAAACTGGTAGACCAGGACATTTTGGTGGGGACTCAAGCCTGAGGAAACTTTTCTAGTAACTTGGGCCTCCCATTTCCTAGGGGCAGAAATGAGCCAGGGGCTAATGGTGTGATGAGGAGCAGTGTCAGTCTTGTTCCTGTAATGATCGAAAAGCCTTTCTTGGATCTTGGTATTCTTGTCTCAAACAGAGGGCTTAAAGAAATTGGGAAGCTATTGATAATATTCCAATGCTTTTGCCTCTTAGAGTGAGCCCTATCCAGCAAGAACAAAGAGAAGCTCAGAGTCCAACCCCTACCTGCTCCAATCAGAAACACCTAGGAGTCCTGTTCAGAGCAGATATGGCCACCTTGGTGATCCAGAGGGGCCCCAGAGTCATACCCAAGGACTCCAAACAGTTCTCATTCACCATGAGGGAGTGAACGGAAGAAAGAAGAGTGATTCCAGAGAAGCCAAAGTCTGGGTCACTGGATGATCATAGAAATTGCTCATCTGGAGTCTCCATCTTCCGTCACCCAATGGGCCTATGCCTCCTGCCTTGACCTCTAGAGAAAAGAAAACCTCTATCATTCCTTGGACCAAAGGAGTCTACATCAATGGTTCCCAGATTTTTGTTTTGTTTTGTTTTTAAGTGGTGGTGGTGGTAAATTGCTTTGGCATTGCCAAAACACAAGCACTAAGAAAACCCCCAAAACTCCAAATACATCTAGAGTCATTATTTATTAATAGAGACAATAATTTCTCTAAAAAAAAAAAAAAGATATAAGGGCCAGAAGGGCATAAATCTCAGGATTAATGACAGTTTTTAAAAAGTAACAAATTCTTATTTAGGACAGACTTTCTAAAATATCCTTATTTTTTAAATGTTTCTATGGATTGAGGAAGGGGCTTCCTTTGTGGCTCAGATGGTCTCCCCACAATGCAGAAGACCCAGGTTCGATCCTTGGTTTGGGAAGATCCCCTGGAGAAAGAAATGGCCACCCACTCCAGTATTCTTGCCTGAAGAATCCCATGGATAGAGGAGCCTGGAGAGCTATGGTCCATTCAGAGAGTTGGACATGACTGATCAACTAACACACACACACACACACACACACACACACACACACACACAACACACTCACATGGATTGAGGAAGCTTCATCACAAATCAGAACAGAGAATCAGGAGTTCTGAGTTCAAATCCAGACTCTGATGTTCTTTATGTCCTTTGGGCAAAGCCTTTACTCTCTGCCCTCTGTTTTGCCATTTCCTAAATGAAGGGATTATGTTAGCTGATTTCTCATGGGCCTCTCAGGCTCTCACTTTCTCCAAGCTGTGCTTTCTCTGGTTACAATGTGGAAGGCTGAGATCAGTTTCTATCACTTCTCAACCACTTGTTTTATATAACATTTCATAATAAATGTTTCATCAGTTTTTCCACCTGCAACTCTGCTAACAGCTCCCTCCCTAGGATCCGTGAAGGCTTGTCATATCACACAAAACCCAGTAATTTTCCCACTAGTCCGGGAGTTTCCCAGGATTTTCTGCCAAAGATTATTTTGGCGTCTAACAACGCTTTGGAGCTTTCTGTCATCAGTATTATTGTCAACAAAAAACATTTCTTAAGCTAACAAGGAAAATTACCGAATAAAGACATGATTATTTACTGGGTAAAAGTTCAGACCATATATGAAAGAACCACACTGTCCAAACAACATCAACACATCAGGGAGCTGGGATGCAGACAAGGTGATTATAACAGCAGCTTTGAGGGCGACATATTGCACTAGTAGCTAGCGGAGCAAAGGGCCAGCACCTCCCTTCTCATTGGTCCAGAAATCATCATTGACAGAATAAGATTACATAAGAAGGTGGAAAGGAAAGGGAAAGTATTAGTCGCTCAGTTGCATCTGACTCTTTGTGACCCCGTGGACTGTAGCCCGTCAAGCTTCTCTATCCATGGAATTCTCCAGGCAAGAATACTGGAGTGGGTTGCCATTTCTGCCTCCAGGGGGTCTTCCCAACCCAGGGACTGAACCTGGGTCTCTTGCATTGTGGCAGATTCTTTACTGACTGGGCCACCAGGAAACCCGTCTAAGAAGGTGGAGTATGGGAAGAAAGGAGAAGAGAGGCTTCATAGGACAGGATGCTAAAAATCGTGCCGTATAATACAGTCACACTTTAGACTGGTTCTATCCACTGGGGATGATGTTGCATCCCAGGAGACATCTAGTGATATCGGAAGACATTTTGGGTCATCACAACCGATGGTGCTATTGACATCTAGAGTGTAAAGGCCAGAAATACAGCTCCCTATACTATAAAACAGGCTTCCCAGGTGGCCCAGTGGTAAGAATCTGCCTGCCAGTGCAGAAGACATAGGTTTGATCCCTGGGTCAGGAACATTCCCTGGAGGAAGGAACAGCAACCCACTCCAGTATTCTTGCCTGGGAAATTCCATGGACAGAGGAGCCGAAGGGGCTACAGTCCAATCAGGTTGGCCACGATATAGCGACTAAACAAAAACAGCAACAATCCTCCAATACACAACTGCACCACAATACACAAGGTGGCCCCCACAATAAAAAATCATCCAGCCCAAAGGTCATCAGGGTTAAAGCTGAACAACCTCAAATTAAAGAAAATTTGGGAGTAAGAATGAGAGGACATGTAGCACAGATGTTAAGCACAAGGATGATGTCAACTCTGAGACAGAGAAGGAGAGGAAGCGCACTGCTTAGTGACATCTGGCAACTCCATCCTTTCTGAGGCTTCAAAATCAGCCTCAGGAAGCATATGCTCAGATGCCAGCTTCTCCTAGGCTAACCACCCAACTCAAAATACAACCCATCCTTCCAAACACATTCCTCAAGCCCAGTCCCAGCAACACTTATCACTATTTCCAGTTCTATATATAATTGTCTGCTTAGTTTATTCAATGTTTATCTCTCTCCATCTGAATGTATGCTTGAGAGTCAGAAATTTTAGTATGCCTTGTTCACTGATGAATCCCAGAATTCAGTAGAATGCCTGGAATATACATACCTTTACATACACACTGTGCTTTAAACCTGTGTGCCATGGCTATTCATTCCATTGCTAGTGTGCCTTATGAATTAATATTTTAAATAAACCTTACAGTTATATAGTGAATAATACAAATTGAATTGAATTTTTCCATTAAAAATGATAATTTTCTTCAGTGTAAACATTTTAGATACACAAGTTTATTAACTCTACTTAGGCAAGCCATTTTTAATTTTTTTTTTTTTTTTTAATGAACAGGGTCCCTTTAAGAATGGAAGCAGGAGAGCCTTATGTCCTGTTTACCTCAATAATAAATAAACTCATAGGGCTCTTCACAATGGTGCAGCATTCGTAGAGTCAACAAGTTTCCAAACAGGGTGGGACTATTTTGTTTTAAAGTCGCACTCTGCACATAGCATAGGGTAATCTCAAGAGACCAATGAAGCAATCAGAGATATCTAATGGCTGGGAACGGAACGTTCTTTGAAATCAACTCTGACATGAGCAGACAGTCCCGCCTTCCCTCAAACCATCCTGAAGGGGAAGTATGTCGGCTTGGGCAGTAATGAGACGGGGTGGGAATTCCCCCTTCCCTTTAGTCTACTTTACAGACAAACTTCGTGAGGGTGAAAGATGGGTCATTCCCATCCACAGATGCTTTAACGTGAAGCCAACACTGCCTGAGAAGTAAATATTGGCGAATAAGTGAAACTAGTTCCCTGCAAAACAGAATTTTTAGAAAAACAAGTGGCATTAAAAATTGCCCACCTTTAGACACGGCTGTTTCATAGCATCACCGATAGATGGCAGCACGTGATCCATCTTTCTTCATCAATAAGTGGATTCAAAGGTAATTTTCTCAGTAAATGTCCACTGCTCCATCCTTCAGCTCCTCTGAAACTGTCCCTGTCATCAAGCCGCAATTTAGGTGTGCAATAAAATCTTGGGGTTTTCCCCCCTCTCTTTGTCTAGATAGAGCTTCTTGGCGACCTCTAACCACAATCATTAAGTCAGTTGTGGTACTGTGACCTGGAAAAAAGCAAGGAAATGAAAAAAGAAAACAAAAACCATACTGTGAGCTTTTCAAGGGAAAATGAGATCACGACAAGCAGGGATTTAGCAAAATAAGTTGCTAACTAGTTATTTTGGGAAGAGCCAAAAGGCCCAGGGAGCAATTTTTGTGATTTGCCTTTTTAGGAGAACTTTAACGTGAGTGAACACTGATATTTGAATGATGTATGCTGAGCTGACCACTGCAATTCCTTCCAGCTCCAAACATTTCTGATCTGTGACCCAAAAAGTTCCAAAGGGTGTTTCCAATAGAAAAACAATATTTTCCCTAGAAAATACTAGCCTTATCTCGTATTTTAAAAATAAACAAACAAACAAAAAAAAACCCAAATCAAACAATCCTTTGGGTAAATAAAAATATTTAACAAAGAAAACCAAAACCTGGTAGACAGCCCACTAGAGTAGTACTTAAAAAAAAAAAGAAAAGAAAAAACTGTGTTTTTTAAACTACAAGTCACAATTAACCCATGTTTTGGAAATCACCTATGTAGGCCATAACAAGCATTGTAGAATACTTTATATTATGATTCAATATGTTATTATAATATAATATAACATGCTACAATATAATACAATACAGGCTTCCCAGGTGGCTTAAGTGGTAAAGAATCCCCCTGAGTCAGGAGACTCAGGAGATACAGGTTTGATTCCTGAGTCAGGAAGATCCCCTGGAGAAGGAAATGGCAGCCCATTGCATTATTCTTGCCTGGAAAATTCCATAAACAGAGGACCTTGGCAGGCTATAGTCCATGGGGTTGCAAAGAGTGGGACATGGCTGAGAGACTGAGCAAACACATGGACAATACAATGCATCAGAGTGCATCCCTGTGTAGAGGGTTCTAAGGTAAAATTTCTCTGTTGGTTTATGGCCAGAGAAAAGTTACAAAACTTTCCCATGGAGTGCTGTGTTTGCTTTAAACATGTGCTTTTTCTCTAGAAAAAATTTTACAAATAGAATTTTGGGTCAGTGTTACTGGCATAAAACAGCAAGCTTAACTGAGGATCTCCCCAACCACTGGTTTACAAATATGGAGAATTAGACCATTTATCATTATTGTTGTCCATGTATTCACGATTTTCCATAACAATCCTATTATCAGGCATTTTCTCTTACTCTGCCATAAACATATTCATACTCATGAATTTATATGTCTGAAATTTCAGGTTAGAAAAACCTAGTCACTGATTTACCGATAGACCAGGGGTCAAAACCTAAATGTCTAATGGAGCTGGTCGGGTAAAATAAATGAATGAAACAGGTCAACACTAGAAAAGGACTAAATTTGAATTTTATAGGAAATATGTGATTTTCTAAAGTTGAAAAGTAACATTTAAAAATGAAAGAAAAAAAAAAAAGCTGGGTCTGCTTTCAACGAAATTATATCCCTCATGAATTCATATGTTGAAACCCTAACTCTCAAAATGACTATATTTGGAGACAGGGTCTTTAGGAGGTAATTACGGTTAAGTGAAATCTAAGTCTAGGGCCCCAATCCAATAGGAACAGTGGCCTTAGCAGAAGAGGAAGAGAGAAAGATCTCCTATGCACACATCAAGGAAATGCCATGTAAGCCCGTGGCAAAATGGCGGCTGTCTACAAGCCATGAAGAGAGCCCTTACCGGGAATTGTAACTGCCAGCACCTGGTCTTGGACTTCTAGCCTCTAAAACTGGAAATGTGTTTCTGTTGTTGAAGCCAACCGGTTTGTGGTATCTTGTGACATAAGCTAGAACATTCTAATACAAGGCCTAAGGACTGGCTATGCCCAAGATTCTTCAGGTTGCACCCTCTGCCCCAGTTATACTTCAGGTTGAATGATGTAAGCCTAACTGGGGTAAGTGTCTGAAGTCACTTTAAGGCTCACAATGGCTGTGAAATCTCAATACAACTGTGACAGGATATTTGTTCATGAAACAAATATTTCAAGAGTATATGATTAAAACTTGTTTGATGGTGAGTAAAGTAAGGAAAAGAAAAGCTACCTTGAGAACTTAGAGAAGAAATATGACTGTTTCCAGAAGAGGTGATCTCCGCAGTTTCAGAATGAGCGCTCTCCTCACTCCCACACAGGCAGGCTGGAGAGGGGTTGGCAGGCATCCGGCAGGACGGGGGCTGTAGGATCTGGCTTTCACTTTCTTCTTCCTTTCCTGTTCCAAGTCATCGGCCCCCACCCTGTCCTAGTGCAATTCACAAATTATTTGGTTTAATCCCCATGGTTTTCAGGATTTCATTCTTTTTTGGACAATTTTTAATACTTAGAAAGTGTTCACTTTGTGTTAAGCACACATCTAGGTGCTGAGATACATCTGTGAAGAAAACAGATGAAATTTCTTGTGTTGACAGCATTTCCATCCTAGTTGGGTGAGACAGATGGTCAACAAAATAAATAAAACCTGTGATGTTCTAGAAGGCAGTAAGGTACCTTCTAGCGGTGTTGTCTGAGAGTACTTAATTCTGCTCTGTGTGTGGGCATGCTTCGTTGCTCAGTCGTGTCCGAATCTTTTGCTACCCCATGGACTGTAGCTCTCCAGGCTCCTCTGTCCATGGGATTCTCCAGGCAAAAATACTGTGGAGTAAGTTGTCATTCCCTTCTCCAGGGGATCTGCCCGACCCAGGGATTGAACCCTGGTCTCCTGAATTGCGGGCAAATTCTTTACTATCTGAGCCACCAGGAAAGTCATTGTGAGTTTTAATCAATTTAATAAACCATGTGATTCAATCGTCTTAATTCAACTTGTGAGCCTTTCTGTGAGAGCTTGCCTAGTTGTGACCTTAGAGGTTGTCATAGCCATGAAATAATTCTCCATGTGGCAAAAATGAAAAGTGCTTTAGCATCAAAAATAAAGCACAGAAGGGAGATGGGGGGTAGTTTAAATAAAATGGTCAAGAAAAATCTGATTGGGAAGGTGACATCTGAGCAAAGACTTGAAGGGGTTGAAGGAGCAAGACAGGAAGATAGCCATCCTCAGGAAGATCAGTCCAGACATGGGAACTGTATGTACAAAGAGCCCCAGGTGTGAGCTTTTCTGGCAAGCTCCAGGGACAGCAAGGAGGCCTGCGGGAAGTCAAGTGAGAGATAGCTCAGACACTGTCCCAAGCAGCCCTGCAGATTCCCTATGAGAACTTTGGCTTTTTGCTCTGAAATGATTATCTTCCCTGGTGGCTCAGTGGTAAAGAATTGCCTGCCAATGCAGGAGATGAGGGTTTGATCCCTGGGTCAGGAAGATTGCCTGGAGAAGGAAAGAACAACTCCCTCCAGTATTTTTGTCTGTGAAATCCCATGGACAGAGGAGTCTGGCATCCTACAATCCATGGGATAGCAGAAGAGTGGGACACAGCTGAGTGACTAACTATAATGATTGCCATTGGGAGGTTTTGGACAGGAGAGTGGTTGGATTTACGTTTTAACATGATCAGTCTGATTGCTGTATACTAGGAGGGAGCAGGGGCAGGGCAGGGAGGTCATCGCAGGGCAGGAGACGATTGCAGTGATCCAGGCAAAAGGTGATGGTGGCTCAGATTAAGATGGTGCCAGTAGTGGTGGTAAGACGTGATAAGCCTCTGGATATGTTTTGGAAGCAGAGCTAACCGAGTTGGCTATCAGATTAGATGTGAGAACTGAGAAGGGACGGAATCAGTGGTGAATCCAAGGATTTAAACCTTAACCACTGGAGGTAGAGATACCATTAACTATAGGAGGAGAAAATTGGGAGGAGTTAGTATCTTTTTACTGAAGAAGGAACTGAAACTTAAATAGGAAGTGAGCTCCTGGAGCCAAGGATCAGCTCGAGTAAGGTCATGTTTCCAAGCTCACCTCTCTGTCTCGCAGCCCTCTGAGAAGCATATTTAAGAAACAGAGAGAAGTATACAGGGAGAGGGGCTGGACAGGGCTCCCCACCATCCCAGGACTTCCCTGGTGGCTCAGATGGTAAAGCATCTGCCTACAATGCAGGAGACCAGGGTTCAATCCCTGGGTCAGGAAGATCTCCTGGAGAAGGAAATGGCAACCCTCTCCGGTATCCTTGCCTGGAAAATCCCATGGACCGAGGAGCCTGGTAGACCATAGTCCATGGGGTCGCAAAGAGTCGGGCACAACTGAGCGACTTCACTTTCACTTTCCCCACCATCCAAAAGCAGAATGCTCCTATGAAAATGTTCATAAGCCAAAATGGCATAAAGCAAAGATGCGATTACCTTAGGACACATCATGCCGATGGATGCACAAAATAAATTGAGATAAAGCACAGGTGTTCGCTGACACAGTTCGTAGCTACGGCAGCTTGATGCTGAGATGCTGAGGGTAGTGTCCAGGGAGGGTGCTTGGAAGCGCCACTCTCATTGCTTACAACACCCGCTGCCTCTGCAAGGGCTCACTGCAAAACAAACGCTGAATGCTATTTTTGCTTTTCGTCCTTTTTCTAAAAATCAAAAATCCTCATGGAATTTCTTTCAGTTAGCAAAGATGGGTACCAGTGTAGGACTTTCATAAAAGCTAAGTGTCATAAAATGAACTTCTGAAAAGTGGGGCATACCTGTATATAGAGAGCAGCTTGTTCTGATTGCCATGGGGAATCTAAGATTTCATAGAGGAACACTTACAGCATGGCCTCTCAAGGTGACCAGCTTTGGAAATGGGAGGAGATTCCAGAGAGAGAGTGGCATGCACAGAACTGAGACTGAGAGAATGTAGGGAAAACTCAGAGAGTTACCGAGTCAGCACATCTGAGGGCTGGGTTACACCATTTCAACCATTTTACTTTAACTCAACCTTTGGCTTAAATATCTTCGGACCTCAATTTCTCTTCCATACAGACCCAGAGCATGATACAGGGATCAAGAAAGAGTAAGGTTTAATTTTCCAGGTGAGAGGGAATCTTTCAAACAGATTTTGCTTCCTGTGCTTCCGGGCGCTGCAAGTGTGAAACCAGCAATTAGAGACAGATAACTCCTGCTTCATCAGCGATGACTAGCAGATGTCACAGGTCAGATGCTGAAATTATTTGTAAACATGAAGGTTATCTGATACCCTGAACTCAGCACTTCTGGGCTTTTAGAGTGCACGAGAATCATGCAAAACCAATTCTGATTCCACAAGTCTGAAACAGGGCCAGACTTGAGAGTCTGCACTTCTATCAAATTCCCCAGTGACACTGATGCTGCTGTTCTATGGACCATTTCTGAGGAACCAGACCCCAGCGATTTGTAAAGTGCCCCAAAGCCAAGATTACACAGTGGAAAGGCCTAGAAATGAGGACCTTTGAAGTCTAGGCCTGGATATTAAGTAAATATCATCTATCAGACATTTAACTTCTTATTTTGAAGAAGGGAAAGGTATCAAGTTCAGCTAGTGAAACTAGGAAATATTAAACTCAGGGAAACCAGAAGGGCATCTTCTCCCTTTAAGAACTTGAGGAGAAAAAGACAAAATGAAGAGGAAGAAATTGCAGAATATTTGCCTCCCTCCCATCCCCAGAGCAAGAAAAGCCACAAATCCACAGGAAAAGCTGGAAGAGCCTGTTGGACTTTGATCACATGGAGCAGAGGGAAAGTTTGATGCTGGTCTGGGCATGGGTGACCCCGTGACCTTTGTGGTGGGCGCCCCTCCCAGACTAGGAATGCTGCAAGGGCAAGAACCACAGGAAAATGAAATGAGTGGTAATTAGAGGTGGAAAAGCTTGTTATCTAGGCAGGTGTTCTTGGAGAAAGCTCCCATAGGTATTTGCGACGTTTGTGTAGCGAGGATGAGAGAGTAAGAGGAAGAATTTAATGATGTAAACCGATTTCAGGGCGGTTCAGAGCTTCTGCGCATGTGCCTGTGTGAGTGTTGTCAGTGACAGCTTCAGGACCGCTGTCAGTTACACCCTGAGTGATGGAGGAATTGTGCTGCCTCTTTTGCTGTCTTGTCTTCTGCTGTCACCGCACGGAAGGGAATCTTCAGCTCCATGGCTCCTGCCACCTGTTACTATGCAACTGTGGGCCACTAACCAAATTTCAGAGCCATCGGCTCAGCCACAAGGTGAGTGATTCTCAACACAGCCCAGCAGTGACAGGCCTGGACTTGGGAGCCAGACTTCCAAGGTTGCAAGCATCACCCTTTGTAGCTGTGGACCTTGGAAAGTTATTTACCCTCAGTGTGCCTCAGTTTCCTCATCTCTGCAAATGAAGATATGAGTGATGCTTACCTCATGTCATTGTTTGGAGGATTAATTGAGTTAAGAGTTGCAAAGAGCTTAGAAAGTGCTAACACAGTAAGTAGGATACAGGTATGAGGACTCACAGACCCTTAGAGGTCTATGGACATCTTTTCCAAAGGACAGAAGAATTTTCCACATCTGCACCTTAACTACAGGTTGTTATTATTAGTTCATCTTGGGTCATCTGGATAACTGCCTCATAACCTAGGACTGCCTTGCTATTTCAATGCTCTCATGGCCACCTGAGTGCTAAACGGAGAAAACCTCTTAGGAGTTTTAGTAGAAAAGTGGTGGCAGATTCTAGGCACCTCTCAGCTCACAGAAGAAACAGCAGACTGAGTTTCGACACTTGGTTTGGGGTCAACGAGTTCCATTGTCCATGACAAGTTGATGGTGAGTCTAGATGACATCTTTACACGTACTTATTTACATAGTTGTGAACACAGAATGAAAACATTTTATTCCCATTTCCAGCAGCAATCAGTCTAAATGCCTGCTTCTCTGTGGTACATATACACCATGGAATATTACTTAGCCATTAAAAAGAATTCATTTGAATCAGTTCTAATGAGATGGGTGAAACTGGAGCCCATTATACAGAGCGAAGTAAGCCAGAAAGATAAAGACCATTACAGTATACTAACACATATATATGGAATTTAGAAAGATGGTAACGATAACCCTATATGCAAAAAAAGAAAAAGAGACTCAGATGTATAGAACAGACTTGTGGACTCTATGGGAGAACGCGGGGGTGGGATGTTTCAAGAGAACAGCATCGAAACATGTATATCTAGGGTGAAACAGATCACCAGCCCAGGTTGGATGCATGAGACAAGTGCTCAGGCCTGGTGCACTGGGAAGACCCAGAGGGATGGGGTGGAGAGGGAGGTGGGAGGGGGGACCGGGATGGGGAATACATGTAAATCCATGGCTAATTCAATGTATGACAAAAACCACTGCAATGCTGTAAAGTAATTAGCCTCCAACTAATAAAAATAAATGGAAAAAAAAAAGAAAAAAAAATAAAATAAAAATAAATGCCTGCTTCTTATAGCCAAAAATTGCTGCAGTCCAATCCCATCTTCAAGTGAATCAGACAGCTTTCTAGAATTACCGGAGTCCCACTTTTCCATGGTCTTTCTTTCCTTGGTTTGTTACTCTTGGTCAACCATGGTAGAAAATCTTAAATGAAAACTTGCAAAAATAAACAATTCACAAGTTTTAAACTGTACTCCGTTCTGAGAAGTGTGCTGAAATCTCGTGCCATTCCCCTCCCTCCTGCCTGAGACGTGAATCCTTCCTTTGTCCACTGTACCCCTCTCAAACATATTAATATTTCCATTTCTACTGATGCATTTCATGGAAATAAATCCTGTATTAACGTGTAGGTTTGCCCATAAGATCTTGCTGCTAAATTGTGTCATTTATTTTTGAGAACCCATGAGTGTTTTTCTTTTACTTCCCAAAGAGACATCCATTTTGTATTTCATGAAATGTGCACATGTTATAGATTATACTGACTTGCTCGTTTAGCAAATAATAACTGAGGGCTTAGCATGGACCCAACCCAATGCTAAGTGACCAGCCAAAAAAGCTATGGCCCCTGACATCATGGAGGTTACAATCCCATGAGAAGCAAGATATAAATATAGAAACACAGGGTATTCTATGAGGAAGAATTCTATGAGAACAGGGGCAGGAGCATAGGAACTTAAATTAGTATGTAAGTTTAGAAAGGGGCTTCCCTCGTGGCTCAGATGGTAAAGAATCTGCCTGCGATGCAGAAGACCTGGGTTCCATCCCTGGGTCAGGAAGATCCCCTGGAGAAGGGAATGGCTACCTAATCCAGTATTCTTGCCTGGGGAATCCCATAGACATAGGGGCCTGATGGGCTACAGAGTCCTTAGGGTCCCAAAGAGTCAAACACAACTGAGCAGCTAATACTTGAGGGAGTAATATTTGAACTAAGACCTAAAGAATGCTTTAAAAAGTCAAGTGATGGATGGGTGGAAGGATTTCTTGGCAGAATTGAAAGTAAAAGTCTGTTAGTTATGCAGTCATAGAGAAGGCTGCAAAATGGAAAAGAACTTGGCACAGTAGAGAAGTAATGGGAGGCTCAGCATGACAGCTGTCAGTGAGAGCTCTCCTTGAGGCTGGGGAGAAGCCAGAACCAGCATGGGTTTGGATTGTATGCTAAGGTCAACTGGAAGTTTTTGGAAGATTGAAACAATGGGGTGAAATACCACTTTGACTTTTGGATGAAGAATGGATGACCAGACAGAAGTGGAAAGAAGAACTTAAAAAGCCACTGCAGTGGTCCAAGGAGTGTCACCAGGTTTCAACATTTGCAGAAAGAAATGATGATGACTTGGACTTAGGGAGAGTGGTAAAGAAAAAGGAACTTGATTTGAGATCTATTTTGAAGGATAATCTGCATAATCTGCAAAACTATAATCTGCAAAACTTTGTTTCTTATTGCATTTTATAGAGGATAATTCTTAATTCTGGGTTTCTGACTTGAGCAAGTGGGTGATGGAAGAAGAGGGGGTTCCTTCTAAAGGACTTGTGACAAGAGAAAGATGGGAGATGAGGCCAAAAAGAATGTCAAGACAACCTATAGGGGCGGGATGGAGTGGGAGGTGGGGGGGAGGTTCAGGAAGGAGTGGACATATGTGTATCTATGGATGATTCATACTGATGTATGGAAAAAACCAACACAATATTGTAAAGCAATTATCCCTCAATTAAAAATAAAGACATTTTTTAAAAAGAGTGAAAGACGTTGTACAACCGATCACTCTATGGTACAACATTCCCACACAGAAGAACTCACACACCAAAAATTAGTGGTAAGTAACAGACCGACTCATGGAAGACAGGATAGTTTCACTAAAAATAGAAGCTTCTGCTGGCAAAAACAGGAATTAAGGCCATGAGATTTTCTGTAAAACTCACCTAGTTTAATTTTCTGGCATTTAAAATAGTTAATGCCACCTGGTTTTAGAAGTAGAAAAGAAAATTCTCTAGAAACAAATACAAAATCTTAAGGTCTACACAAGCCGGTCTTTTGGTGTCAACTTTCTCAGCATAGATATAGCTGAGACTATAGATAGCTATAGTCTCTTGGAGAAGAAAGAACCTTCATTAGAGATGATCTATGTCTTTTCAGAGGTCTTATTGATTCAGAAAATGACAGAGCCAGGATTGAAAACCTGGGGAACCTAAGATATGAATTCTTAAATGAATTAAGGAATTAATGATCAGAATAGTCCCAACTATCACTTTTCAGCTTCAATAATTCCACCTGGCTGTCTGTGCTCCCAGAATCATTGAAGAATTGTTCCATGATTTACTTGAACTGTTTGGATGTGGTCAAGGACTTTGAAACAAAGTCTTTAGAATTTAGACAGATTAATAAGATTATAATTACAGGCATTTCTTCAACAGTCTTTCCTGCCTGAAGACCCAGAAATGATTGAGAAAAACTTTCTACTATAACTGCTGTGCTGTGCTTAGTCACTCAGTCATGTCCAGTTCTGTGGCACCATGGACTGTAGCCCAACAGGCTCCTTTGTCCACGGAATTCTCCAGGAAAGAATACTGGAGTGGGCTGCCATTCCCTTCTCCAGGGGGATCTTCCTGATCCAGGGATCAAACCCAGGTCTCTTGTGTTGTAGGCAGATTCTTTATCCTTTAAGCCACCAGGGAAGACTTAGTATCAATTATATATCACATGACTTTCTAGCTGAAGGTGCCTGCAGGTGAAAACAAAATAAGGCAGTGAGAAGTTGGCCTTGGACATCTTGAAGCTCTGTTTATGGAGATGTTGCTTAATGGTTCAGGGGATAGACTCCGAGCCAGATCATCTGGCTCAGAATTCAAGTTCCACTCCTATCAATACCAAATTTCTAGCTGTGAGATCTTAAACTAGGTACCCAACACTCTGAGCCTCAATTTCCTCATCAGTCATTTGAAGATGATCTATAATTTGTCTGGGTTAAATGAGATAATGTTTATAAAAGGCTTCCTCTGACATGCTACTTCAGTGTTAGCACAAACATACACATTGAGTAACTGGGCTAAAGGTGGTGTTTGGGTTTTTAGCTCTTCATGAATGAACCACAGGAGGATGTGGGGACTTGATAAATGCAGTTGTCCTAAGAACCAATGTTTGTACCTAATTATTCATTAAAAATTCCTGGGTTGTGTTAAAACCTAAACATAAGGAATATGAAAGGACCTATCTTGCAAAGGAGCTGATGATACTTAGGTCATTTTGATTCTAATTTATAACTTAGCTGATGGGTGACATCCACATTCATGGTATTTATCCAATTTAAAGATTATTTCAGAAACTTGTATGAGCAATAGGTGATGGCTCATATTTTAAAATTAATATTATTAATTTAATAAATTAATAATATTAATCAGGTGCTTGTGCTTCCCATAAGCACCTGTGGGAAGAATACAAAAAGCCAGAAATATGACTGCTTCTACCCAAGTAGCTTTTAGTCCAATAAAAGATGCAAATATAATAGTCAGGAAATAAACCAAGCTGGGTGGTAGCTGTGTTGAATGTAACTAAATTTAAAGCTTTCTAATGCAGGTTCCAAATTGGAATGCTGCAGTTATAGCCTAACAGCATTCTTAAGCCTCAAGAATATGCCAGATGTAGAGACTCTTCCTGTGGCCTGGGGCAGTATGTTACAGGCCAGGGAGCAGGTTTTAATAGAAGAAGCTCCAAAGGTATGGCAACAGTCGAGGGTCAACTTGGCCGACCTAACAGAGAAGGATGAATAATAGGGGCATTTCTTCAGTGCACAGATTTTTAGGAACTCGTTGTTTCATAAGAGATTAGACATACGGCAAAAACTTATCATTTCACTCCCTGCTTAAATTATCTTAATGCCCTCCAACACAAAATCAAAGTCCTTAGAAAGCATAAGGATTTTTCATAACTTGGCCCCTACCTTCAGAACTTTCAATCAACAGTGGCTTCAACCAGTGCTTCCCAAATTGTACTGTATTCAACACCTTTTGATTACTAGGGCTTCTTATTAAAGGTACATTGTAATTTAGGAAGTCTGGGGCAGGATATGAGAAATTTTTTTCTAACAAGCTCCTAGGTGATGCTGATACTGTTGGTATATAGCCTACAATATGAATAGCAATAGCTTCAGAGAGTGGAATTTTCCCTCCTTCACAAAAAAGAGAAATTTGAAAGTATCGATAGATTAGGTTCAGATCAACAAAGTCAGTGCTCTGGGATTGGCATGTAAGGAATATGACCCACAGGTCGGTATCTAGTCCACTGACTATTTTTGTGAATAAAATTTTGTTGGAACACAGCCTTGCTCTGTCTCTCTCTCTTTTTTTTTTTACATATTGCCTGTTGTTGCTCTTGCATCAGAATGGCAGAGTTGTGACAAAGACCACGTGGCCCTTACAACCTAATACACTGACCCATCATCTGGCCTTTTATGAAATAAGTGTGTTCCCTCCTGCCTTAGACATTATATTCTCTCTGGACCTTGGTCCAGCACCTCTCCCAAGCTCAGTGAGGACACTGCTGATGTTAGAAAACGCCGCGGGAAGAAACAGCCACGTCTAAGGACCGTTGGTGTAGGCCTTTATTTGGCGGTTGCTCTCGGGCAGAGCTCCCAGTGAGCGAGGAGACAAAGGGAGTCTGCGAGGTATGGGGGGGTGGGGAAAGGTTTTATAGCCAGGGCAGGCGCTTAGGCGGGGTCTTTCGAAAAAGGTGCTGACTTCGACAGTAGTCAGTGTCCTTGGGCTCCGTGTCGATATTCGATTGGACCGTCCATATAAGGAAGAAAGCGCGGGCTTGGAACAAAGAGGAACAAAGCGCGGGCTTTTATGGCCCGCCCTCCGTGGGGGTCCGGTCAGACTGGAGCGCTCAACCTGTCAGCTGACAAGGAAGAAAGGCAAGAAGTAACCATGTCTGTAACATGGCTTCTCCCCCTCACCTCCTACTGTCCTGTCCTCTAATGTTCAACTCATCCTTCTGCCAGGGAACATGATTGACAGTTCCCCAAAGGCATCGAGCTTCAGTGCAGCTTCAGAAAATGCCCAGGATGTTTTGAGGACAGTTAGAAGACCACTGACATAGAAGCCCAAAACAATGTAAAAAGGCTTATAGGCTGGACAGGTTGTTAACGAATTGACGAGAAGGATGACCTCAGGTTCCCAACTAAAGAGTTTGGACTTAAAAGTCAGTGAGGGACCTTGAAGGATTTTAAAGCATGAGATCAGGTTGTTTTATAAAAGCTATATATGTTTTACATTGCTTTCTATGTTTGTATGTTTTATATTGCTTTATTATATTGTTAATGCAATTCTGATAACATATATAAAATGGCACGTTGTATTCGTCTGCTCAGGCTGACAGAATACCATAGAGTGGGTGCCTTAAACAACAGAAATGTATTTTCTCACAATTCTAGAGACCAGAAGCCCAAGACCTACATATTGGAAAATTCAGTTCCAGGGCAGGCCTTCTTTCCTGGTTTGTAAATAGAGCTACATTCTTACTGTGTCTTCACATGACCTCTTCTCTGTGCTTATAAGAGTGGGGGGAATCTCTGATAGTTCTTCTTCTTCTTTTTAGATTAGCGTTCTACCTTTATGACCTTAGTTAACCTTAATTACCTTCCTTAAATCCCCATTTCCAAATGCAGTTACCTTGGGGGTTAGGGCTTCAGTACATGAATTTTGGGGTGATACAATTCAGTCCCCAACAGCTGATGGGAAGGGAAATTTAGGCAAGAAGGTAGGTAGGACCACCAATTAAACATGAGCAGCCTGACTCAGACCTGTGGAGGATAGGACTGGAAAGGAAGCCAGGAATGGCAAGAGAAAGACCATAAAAATAGATATTTACATCAGTAGGTCTTGGTATACTATTGAATTCAAGGAAATACCCTGACAGCTTATTTAGAGTCTGAAGATTAGGTAACGGAGCCAGGGTTAACAGGAAAATGAAGATCTGGGAGTGGGAACTTCTTTGGGCAAATACAATGTTTGGGGATCTACCCAATCTGAGATACTATGGAGTTAGCCACATATACTTAGAGGAAGATTAATTCCTCTTCTCTTAAGGAAATGGTACCTATCTTTTATCAATAAGTTATTGCTATTGAGTTTTTTTTTTTATCATCACACTTGCCCCTTGAGACTATTTACTCATTTGTGAGAATATCATCAGGTTCTTCATGACGTAAGCAACCACATGTGTTCTCTTATTCTGATCGGTGGGAATGATTCTATCACCATAACATGTTACAGTAACATCTAAGAAATATTTAGTAGATATTCATTTGTGCATGCATTCAAGTGATAAATACGTAGTGAATTTCAGCTGATATCTAGATAAGAGTTCTAGACAGTAGGGGTTTAAAGATATCTATCTAAAAAGGAGCTAACTCTAAGCTGAATTGAAAGTGAGCTTAATAGTTTTGTTCTGGGAGTGCTTACTCATTTTCTCATCTAAGCTTTCTCTTTTTTCAGTTTTCTTTAACTGTCAGAAAATGAGGTAGCATTCTGAGAAGGATCTAGCTACACCACACAAAAGTTCTAGAGAAGGCTGGTAGAGTAAACTAGCTTGTGATGGTATTTGTGGAAGCTGATTTGACAACCTTGCCCAGTAGGAGCGAGCTCTTTAAGAAACAACATGAAGACTGGGCTGCAGACACAGCACAAATCTGTAATAACTATGTCTCATGCATGTTTTACCTGTGAGGACCATATCCTCGTGCAAAGGGTGTGGTTTTACCGTAGCCTGCCTTGTTTAATCATCAGAAAAAGAACAAGTCAGAGCAAAAGACCTTCTAGATCCTTCCAGCTGTTTGCTAGGATTCATCCTTGCTGATAATGTAGCCTCTTCAAAATACTCTTTTAACTTGAAACTATGAATTCCAAACACTTTTAATGATACCTTCTGCCCTTTGCATCCTACAGGATCACTTGTGGAAACTGCTTTCTCTCTGT
The DNA here is from genome assembly GCF_023699985.2 of Odocoileus virginianus. Lineage (NCBI taxonomy): Eukaryota > Metazoa > Chordata > Mammalia > Artiodactyla > Cervidae > Odocoileus > Odocoileus virginianus. Next base: position 26,685,061 of record NC_069707.1, on the reverse strand, counting down.
TAGCTGTGGAACTTCCTCTTTTGTATGCGTTCTGTTTTGGAGTAAAATAAACCTAACCCAGTGCATTTTGACTATCTGTACTTTTAAATCAACAAATATTTAAGTCTCCCTATGGCATGCATGACCTTGGGCCAGGTGCTACGAGTTACACAAAGATGACTGAGACTTGGACCTTGTCCTTAAATATTCAAACCAGCAAATGACAAAGAACACAATTACAGGGCTGGTCATTAAACTCTGGACTTAGACCCGGGATGGAATTTCAGCTTCTCCACCTATCAGCTTAAGCAGGTTATTTCAATTCTTCTAAGATCCTGTCTTTTTTTCCCCACAAATGGTGTGATGATAATATCTGCCTCCTGAGATTGTTGCAAGGATTAAATAATAAACCTAAATGACAGGGCCTGACATATAGAAAGTGCTTGATGCAATTTAGTCTTATTATTTTTGCTATTATCAAGAGGATATTTAGACTTTTCTTTCTGAACTCCCCTCCCCTTGTCCTGCTTCCCTCCCGCCCCCCATTCTACTTCTCAAATCGCATGGGATTCTCCAGTTTTCTTTTAAGAGCAGAGAAAAAAATGCTGTGCAAAGGACCTGGGATTTAAGCAGAAGCCTGACTGCAGATATCCAGGTACCATGAGAGATGATGTTGTGCCTCAGTTTATCTGATTCGGTCCGGTTGTTACCCTCTCCTTCCTGACCTTTAAGAATCTTGTAGAAAAGAACCAAAAACTCCATCATGCAGCTGATGATGGATCTCAGGGCATTCGCTCCATATTTATTTTCTACACCTCTGCGTGCCCGGGCCTGAGTCAGTGCTGGGGACAGAGCGATGGAATACGCAGCCTGGCAGTCAGCAAACACACACCTCGGAAGCCAACAGAGCTGGGCTCAGCCTAGGCTATGAGGCATCACCCTGACCTTCAACCAAGGACCACATCACAAGTCTCATGCACAGGCTGGTAACTCTCCGTTGCCAAACTGGAAATACAGAGTGAAATGAATAATTGAAAGCTTCAGATCTAAGCAAGGGATTAAGCAGTAGGAAATTGAAGTCTAATTATATCATTGTTTTTAAATTGCAAAAGAATGCGGGCTTAGGGGCAGTCTTAAACTCTCCAAACTATTTTCTGACCAGAAATGTTAGTTCATCAAAAGTCATCTGGCGACTAAGGGGTGACTGCTGATTATTTCCTGTACCCTGCCCCAATTTTCAGGATGATAATTCTCAGGAAACCACCAGTGGAAAGTAAACCATGAATTTGATCTCAAAATAATGGAGCACAGTTGCAGAGCACTGACTTCTACTGAATGAAGGCTCTGAGATGCTCCAGATTTGCTCAGTTAACGAGACTGAGCTGGTCTCCGAGAAAATGGTAGTTCTAATGGTCACAAGGGTTTGCAGTTAGTGACTCAGTCATGTCCAACTCTATGATCCCATGGACTGTAGCCCGCCAGGCTCCTCTGTCCATGGGGATTCTCCAGGCAAGAATAATGGAGTGGGTTGCCATGCCTTCTTCTTCAGGGGATCTTCCCAACCCAGGGATCAAACATTTGTCTCCCGCAATGCAGGCAGATTCTTTGCCGTCTGAACCACCAGGAAAGCCACAAAGTTTGCAGCGATTTTATGTAAAAATAGCATCCAGCTGCCTAGCCATCTGGCAAGGATCTGATTGCCATCCCTTGAGATTCAGGAAGTCATGACTGTCAAATCACACAACTTGGGTGGGGGTCAGGAGGGGGCTGAACCCTGGCGTGAGGGTATCTCTTTCCCAGGAATGAGTCAAGTGCTGGGTCAGGGCCCAGCTGACCTCAGATTCAGCGCGTCTCACCTGATTCACTCTGTGATGGTGGAGGCTGCCCGCAAACACAGCTTGAAGATGTTCCAAATGGTGGGTGAAGCAAACCTCCAGGCAATTCAGGATGGGCAAGGCTGGGAGTCCAAGCAGTAGGGAAAAGCCCTGCCATTTGTCGAGCCATTACTCTGGGTCTAGCAGAGTTCTATCAATAAATTTCACTCGAGCTCTCTGGTAACCATGATGCTAAGAGGTTAATGTATGGGCAGTCCTGCAGGGCAGGGAGAAAAGACCTAGAAAAATAAGTGTAGTTGGAGGGCTTAGGTAAAAATTCAGACCCTGGGACCAAGGGAAAGGTATATGAATGAACCAGTGCTCTCAAAGACAGATAGCAGTCTGGGGGGGGGGGTCACCCCAACTCAGGGGCTGTGTTAAGTGAGTCAAGACAAAAAAGAGCAGAGGGGAGGGCAGAGAGGGCTTTGGAAAATGAAGGGGGATCCAGAGGTGGGTTTGGGTTCTGGGTTCCAGCTTCCAGGTCTATTTCAGAGAGAGAGAAATTCTCTCCCTGCCAGTTGCTGCATGCCTGCCAGGCTGGAAAGCAGGCTCAGGCTGCTTAAGTACATCTTGATCCATGACTCAGGGTCAGCAACTATGGACAGCGGAGACAGGAAGGAGGTGAGACAGGCAGGTTGTAAAAGGCAGCACAGTCAGTTCAGTTCAGATGCTCAGTCATGTCCGATTCTTTGCAACCCCATGGACTGCAGCATGCCAGGCCTCCCTATCCATTACCAACTCCTGGAGCTTGCTCAAAAATCATGTCCATGGAGTCGGGGATGCCATCCCACCATCTCATCCTCTAGTCTTCCCCATCTCATCCTGCCTTCAATCTTTCCCAGCATCAGGGTCTTCTCCAGTGAGTCAGCTCTTCACATCAGGTGGCCAAAGGATTAGAGCTTCGGCTTGAGCATCAGTCTTTCCAATGGATATTCAGGACTGATTTCCTTTAGGATGGATGGGGCTGTCATTTACCAGAAAGGCATCCCCGATTTCCATGCAAGACTCAGACATTTCTGAGGAAAACTTAAGATTACCTCATGCTTCTGCAGAAAGTGCACTTTCATTTTCACCAACAACATTCTCTTTCCCCAACTACAAATAAACGTTTCTCCCTGTCCCTTTTAGGACAGGTAGCTGGCAGCAAAGCAAATCTGCTCGTTAGCAGGAAAGGAAGAGAAGAACCACAGGCTTGTTTATAAGGTGCATTCAGAGGACCTGGTGGGCAGCTCAGCACATTCAGAGGGCTGCTCTGAGGCCCCCTCCCCACTCCTCTTTGCGGAAGAAGGATGGTAAGTGGCGAAGGAGGGGCTGGAGAGGGGACTTGGCAGCCCAAACTGCCTGGGCTTTAGGTTTTAAGACCAGCCCTGCCAGCTCCTGACTTATGAGATCTGGAGCAACAGATCTGCTCTCAGCTTCTGTGTTCGCATCCCTAAAATGAGGGCATTGTGTTTTATGATGCTGAGGATCAGATAAGACCGTGAAAAACCCTGGTCCTCCCCCAATTCCCACACGCCTCAGCCAGAAACCGGGGAGTCAAGGAGATGCCCTGCTCCGTTGTCTCTCAACTCCTACCACTTCTGTCCCCCGAATCTCTCTTGAATTCATCCCTTCCTGTTCCTGCCTATTGCCCCTGTCTAAAGTTAGGCTCTCAGGCTCTCTCACCTGGATACACTGGCTCCTGATGTCCGCTTCTACCTTCCACGTATGCATCAGCCTCATCCCCTCACATCAACCATTAAATAGCTTCTGAGGAGGAGGCGTTCTGACTTTCTCTCTGCCTCATCTTGGTCAAGCACAATAATATGGAATAGGCTCCCCCTAGAATGTCTGAGAAATAAGTAATAAATAAGTAGAGGAATGAATTCACTGGACATATGTGCAAACACCTTCCTTACAAGATAGTATAAGAATGTGAGATATTCCTTTCTTTTTCATTTCAATAAGCATGGGTATTTACTATGAACCTGGCACTGTGCTACTAGGCTGGGTACGGAGGATATAAAGAATTAGATATAACCCCTGGACATTCAATTACCACCTAGTGAGTAAAGCAGGCTGTAGTAGTCCAAGTCCTCGAGAGAAACAGAACCCACAGGAGGCATATCTCTAAAGAGAGATTTGATTTCAAGAATTGGCTCACACAACTGTGGGGCCTGGCAAGCCCAGAATCTGCAGAGTAGACTGGCAGGCTGGAGATGGGGGAAGGAGAGATGCGGCTGCTTCCATTTGAAGGCAGTCTGGAGTGAAAGTCCCCCTTCCTCAGGGGACCACAGTCTTTTTCTCTTAAGGCCTTCACCTGATTAAACGAGGCCCACCCACATTATGGAGGGTCATCAGCTTTACCCAAAGATTACTGATTTAAATCTTAATCACAGCTAAAATAAACCTTCACAGCAACATCCAGACGGTGTTTGGCTTAACATTTTGTCACCAAAGCCCAGCCAAGTTGACACCTTAAAACTGTCCTTCAGGCACATAGGTAATCCATGACAGCATAATGTATATTACCATATGTCTGCAACATAAATTAGGTCTGTCTTTCAAAAGAAATTGCTCTGTACATATCAACTTGTTAATATTTGTTAACTGCTCTCTCTGAATATGTCATTTACTCCACTGGGGGATTCCACTTGTATGACTTTCAATCCTCATAACAGCTTGTGATATGGGTAGTATCACCTTTATTTATTTATTTATTTATTTTTTTACAGTGAAGAAAGTATAAGTTTTTTGTTTTGGGGGTTTCTTTTATTTATTTGACTGAGCTTGGTCTTAGTTGCAACATGCAGCATCTTTAGTTGCAGCATGTGGGATCTAGTTCCCCAAGAAAGGATCCAACCCAGGCCCCCTGCATTGGGAATGTGGACTCTTAGCCACTGGACCACCAGGGAAGCCCCTTGTTATCATCTCTTGAAAGTAAAAGAGATTCCAGTCACTTGCATGATGTTCCATAGCTAATGTATCATGGAGCACAGATTTGAGTAAAGGCCTTTCCACCCCAAGTTCACTGATCTTTCTACTACATCATGATACTTCTAACAGACACCTAATTTGAAGCATTGCTTTTCCTCCAAGAGGCAGTTATTTTGCCAGGAATTCTGTCATACTATGAGATTGTCATGGAGCAGGTGCTTGCCCCACCTCCCCATGTCCTCTGCCTGCCTTTTGTCTGCGGAAAACTTTAGTCAAAGAATAAGTTTAATCACAGAAGTGAGAAATGTGGATGCAATGGAAAATAGTCAGAGGAAACTAAATAATAATAATGTAGTCATCAAGTATAGTCAAAGACCTTTAGTTCTTTCTCAAGGGTTATAGATAATATTCTAAGCCATATCCTGTGAGCAGTCTTATAGATAACTAAAGCACCAGGTGGAGAAGTTAGCTACACTATGACCAGACTGTGCCCAGGACTTAAGCTGCTACAATTCCAAGAACTGGCCTCAAAGAAATGGGAACAAATGGGCCTTGGAATTTAAGATTAACTCCACCTAAAACAATCAAGATAGCGCTGGTCAGACCACCCATGACCAATTTGAATATGACTGTCAGAGCTGACTGTGCTGTTTCTGCATATCGTGCCCCCTCCACTTCTGTCTATAAAAGCTCTTGTCCCACTGGTTGCCAGTGGGGATAAGTCAGGCTTTGGACTGATGTCTGCTCCCCCGACCCCCAGTTGCCAGCATCTGAAACAAAGCAAGCTTTCCTTTCCACCAAACTGGCCTGTTTATTGGCTTTTGAGTAGCGAGCAGCCGGACCCCACATACATCCTTTCGGTAACAGATCTGTCGCCCAGCGTGGGACTGACTACTGCTGGCTCCTGAGCTTTCGTGGTTCTGAGTTTTCCAGGGGAGAGTTGTGGCCATGACAGTGTATGTGCTTGCTGCTTGTGGCTACTTAGCCACAAGTAGAGGATTTGGAGGACACTCCTAGAATCTGCCAAAATTATTTGTTTCAAGTATCCTCCCTGTTTCTCCCGTGCTCAGCACTGGCTGCCAGCTTAACACTTTTTCTTGATGGAATGGAAACTTGCATTTGGGATAAGCTGATGAGCTCCAAGGCCAGGTAAGTCCACCAGTGTGCGCATGGGCAACCTTCCCATCTGTGAGTGCTAATGCTATTTGGGCATTCTTGCCAGTTGGTGCTGATGTGTGCTTGATGTTGAGAACTCTTTGTGGACTTGAAGTGCTATTTGGGCATTTTGCCAGTTGGTTCTGATGTTTGAGGACCATTGAGGACCATTTGTTTTGGGTAAGTGTTTGGGATTCTGTACCAGCCTCTCTCAGAATTTATGACAGATTTGTCATTTGGTGTGTGATTGTGTATTTCATTTGTATGATTGGTATTCTTGTTGCCTTATGTAAAATGGGAAATTTAGGTTCAATTCATTAAGAAAAAATTTAGCTGTAATATTATGACTAAAGAAAAAGAAAGGTAATTTTGTTTTTTTGGACAACATATGGGGCTTCCCTGGTGGCTCAGATGGTAAAGCATCTGCCTGCAATGTGGGAGACCCGGGTTCGATCTCTGGGTTGGGAAGATCCACTGGAGAAGGGAATGGCAACCCACTCCAGTACTCTTGCCTGGAAAATCCCATGGACAGAGGAGCCTGGTAGGCTACAGTCCATGGGGTTCTGAAGAGTACGACATGACTGAGCGACTTCACTTCACATGGCAACAGTATTCTTTAGACTCTGGAGAGACAATTGGTTAAGATGAAACTCTTGAAAGTCCAAAAACCAGTTTGTTTCACATATGCAGTTAGAAAAAGCAAGTTTGATAAAACAGATTTTTCAGATCCTGAAAAAACAAAAATATGCCTAGAAGAAAAATCAAAGTTAACACTTATCATGTCTTTGAAACACAAATACAACCCACTTTGCCTGGAATCCAGCCTTGGGTTAATCGTAAAACTTCAAGCTAAGGAACAAATAAGAGGAGGGGAGCCTTTTAAAACTGAGTGTGTAAATTCAGCTATTCTGACTATTATCCATAAACTGATAAGTTTAATTGAAATGTCTGATTCATTAAATGTATAAAGAAGAAGCAATGAGATCTTTGACAGGATGCTTGCATGTCTCAATATGCTTTTGTCTTTGCATCATATTGCTGAAGTTAATTTGTAAAAGAGCTCTATTTAATTGACTTTAAGCAGAAATAAGCACTTACAAATTAAGCAAATCTAAATTAACCTACGTTTATCTTTTTGTAAGACCAAGGGGGAAACTAAAGATGTTTAGCTTTATTAAACATATATGTTGTACCACTGAAGAAAAATTATGCTATGAAAAAAATGCAATTTTTTTGAGGTTATGGAGTACGTTCTTAAGTTTGCCAATCAGAAAATGCTGATGTAACATTTCAATCACTTATTTCTTGGTTTTGTTAAGGTTTTAAGGGTAAAAAATTGTGATATGTGAAAATTATAAGGGAAATATTTCTGTATGCAAAGCAAATAGGATATGTGTTGTTAGCAAAGAGAAGGTATAAAGAACAGAGGTATTTTGGTTGAAGAAAAATAACAATAATAACTTTTTCCTACAGTTGTTTGTTTCTGGATGAGGAAATACAAGACAAATTTATTTGGGTATAGAAATGACAATAGGTTTGTTAAAAAGGAGTTTTGAAAAAAAAATTTTTTTACATTGTCAGGATTAAGATTAGACTGACTTTAATTAGGTAAATGAATTTTGTTACTAACAGTAAACTGATGCAAGACTAAATTTGGTTTTTCTCTCTGTTAAGAAAACAAAGTTCTCCTGTAATACTGATCTGATTTTGGTAACAGATTTCTAATGGAAAATTATCATTTTGTTTCTAATCATACTTTTGACCCTGATGTTCAAGATGGAGAAATTGTCCAGGAAAGCCGTCATATGTAGCACTGCTGGCTCTACGTTTACCACTTAAAGCACATGTACAATGCTTGTATGAGAACTGGACATAAATAATGAAATGTATGGTCCCTAATAACATATCTCTGAGCCTGTTCGTGATATCTGATTAGTTTTCACTCAACATGGACAACTAGGCAAATATTTAAATAAAAAGGAAGCCTAACACTGAGGGATGTGGATGAACCCAGAGCAGGCAAAAGGGCCACTCTGGCAGTGCTGGAAAGATATTTTGACTATCAGTGCTTTCTATGAAAGGAGTTACAATTAAAAGGGGAAAATGATGGAAGAAATGTTCACATATTGAGTATGAAGAAATCTTTCTGGCCTATGTGTGATTTAATTTGAACTTTTAGGTTAGCCAAAACAGCCTGTTTGTGGTCTATTAAGTGTATTAATACAGTGTACGTCTGCTTTAATCACTAAGAGAAAATATATTCAGAAAAATACAAGATGCACTTTGAGTATTATCCTCGTTGTAGTAATTTTCCCATGTTTGTCTAGGTACTATGAAAATTTATTCTCTCTCTCGTCCTGTACCTGTCTCTCCTGAAAATGAGGCACATCAGAGAAAAGGGGAGAGTGAAATGGAGCAGGACCCTGTGGTCCTTGCCACCACCATGTCCTCTGCCTGCCTTTTGTCTGTGGGAAACTTTAGTCAGAGAATCAGGGTTATCAGAGACACGAGAAAGGTGGAAACAAAGGAACCCATCAAAGGAGACTAAATCATAGTAGTCACTGAACATAGTCGAGGACTTAGTTCTTTCTCAAGGATTATAGATAATATTCTGAGCCATATCTTGTGAGCTGTCTTATAGACACTAAAACACCAGGTGGAGAAATTAACTACATGATGACTAGACTGTATCCATGACATAAGCTGCCATAATTTCCAGAACTGGCCTCAAAGAAATGGCAACAAATGGGCCCTGGAACTGAAGATTAACTGTACCTAAAACAATCAAAATGGCACTGGTTAGACCACCGATGATCAGTTTGAAGATGACTGTCAGAACTGACTGTGCTATTTCTAAATATAGCCACCTCCCCAACACCCACTTCTGTCTATAAAATCTCTTGCCCCACTGGTTCCCAGTGAGGGGCAGTCAACCTTTGAACAGATGTCCTCCACCCCCCTCCCCCCACCCTGCAGTTGCCAGCACCCTGAAATAAAGCAAACTTTCCTTTCCATCAACCTGGCCTATTTAATGGCAGCAAGCAGTCAGACTCCATACACACCCTTTCAGTAACACCTCTGCATTCAAGGAAATGAATCTGCTTTCCCAGCTCATTTCATGTTAGTTCTGCATCTAGGAGAGGGGTCCAATGGGTCATGATGCTATTGGATCATGCTCAGTCAGTAACCAGAAGAGGAATCTTCTCAGATGTCGTTATTAGGACTGAGTTTTTTTTCACACACACAAAAATTGTCTCAACTCCAGGCCAGGACCCAGAACACACAGCCACAGGTCCTTCTCAATGGAGAAGATAGAATTGTTGGTACTAGGCCAACCTATTAAGTGTTTTCTCAGTATATGCTTTAAAGTTACTAAAATTAAGCAGAAAAATGGACTGCAAAATTTACAAAGCACTGTCTTTGGAGCTCCAACTTTCAACATGAAAAAAGACAATGATACAGACATGTGAATTCAGTAAATATTTATTGAAGGTCCATAAGGATCAAACAGGGCTTCCCTGGTGGCTCAGTGGTAAAGAATCTGCCTGCCAGTGCAGGAGATTTGGGTTCGATTCCCGGGTCAGGAAGATCCCCTGGAGAAGGAAATGGCAACCCACTCCAGTATTCTTGCCTGGGAAATCCCATGGACAGAAGAGCCTGGCAAGCAACAGTCCATGGGGTCGCAAAAGAGTCAGACATGTCTTAGTGACTAAACAAACAAAAAACAAAAACAAAAAAGGACAAACCTTGTTGACACTTCAATGGATATAAAATGAATAAGGCATATTCAAGGACACAAGGAATGGAGGAAAGGGGAGAAATAATATTTCTTAAATGGCTATTATATGACAGTCATTTCACCTCATTTAATCATTAAAAAAATCTCATGAAGTAGAGAGTATTATCCCCTTTATACAAAAGAGGAATCTTGGTTTTAGTAAAATGGAGTGACTTGCCCAAGATCAAACATCTGATAAATACTAGAGCTGGGATCTTCTCCCTGATCTCTTTCTAAATCCAAAGCTCATGTGCTGTATACTAAATCTCATCACAGAGAAGATAAAATAAATACACAAAGCATTACAAGTAGTGCAGAAATATAACACTGAGAAGGGATGTTGGAGGGATCTGGAGATGTTATTTGAAATAGATTAAAAAAAAAAAGACGATTTTTTTTTTTAGGTAGAGATGAGAAAGCCCATGGGAAAAAGTAGAAGATATTTCCCAGGTGGTTCAGTGGTAAAGAATCCACCTTCAAGTGCAGGAGACATGGGTTCAGTCCCCGGGTTGGGAAAATCCCCTCGAGGAGGAAATGGCAACCCAGGCCAGTATTCTTGCCTGGAAAATCCCAGGGACAGAGAAGCCTGGCAGGCTACAGTCCTTGGGGTTGCAAAGAGTCGGACGTGACTGAACACACACATGTTTGGAGGATGAGCTGCACAAGCTCTCATGGAGATTTAAAATCAGGATGATCATTTTAGAAACAGGAATGAATATGGGTTAGGGCAAAGGAGATTAGAAGAAAGGAAGAACAGATAGGACAGAAGAACCAGTAGGAATGAAAAGTGAGGACAGGTTTAAGAGACATCACAGAGGGGATCATAGGTGTTGGTGAACTGAAATGATCGATCACTACGTCCAGACTCCTGTGGACGCAATGAAACCAATTCAGGTAATGGAGTAGGTGACCTGGTCAGGATCATGGGCTAGAGGTCTTACTAATGATGAAAGAAAAAACAGAGAGATCGGGTAGGGGAAGGAGGGAGGGAGAAGGGAGAGAGAGAGAATGAATGAGGGAGAGAAAAGAAGAGAGATTTTAGAATTTGTTCTGCTGGAAGCAGAGCAGATCTGAGTTGTGACCAAGTGTAAGATGTGAACTTGCTGGGGGAGTAACTGAGACAGGATGAAAACAGAGCTCATCTGAGTAGACAAGATGGAAGAATTATGAATCTAGAAGTCATGGAAGTTGGCAATGAATCACATGGAAAGAAGTCAGTGCTTTGGAGGCTGAGACCATTGAAGAAAATGAGAAACATTTTCTCAGCCCTCAGAATGAAAGGCAACTGGGATTCAGGAGCAGAAGAGCAGAGGGCAGTAAAGTTGGAAATTTACTTTAAATCAGGAAAAAAAAAAATATGTCTGAAAATTGGAGAGTGTATTATCCTGCAATCATAGGAAGTATTTTCAGGAGAAAAAGACATCTCACTTCTCACTTAAAATCAGGAAAGAAATAATATATTTGACATTCATATAAAGAATTGCATTTTCTATATTTGCTGGCAAGCAATGTCAAGAGAGGCAACAAATGCTGTCAGATCAAATTATACTGCCCTACCCTCTCTCGCCTTTCCTCACTTGTCTTGCAACCAACCCTCCCTGTCTCTGCGAACCTAGTAAGGAAGAGAAAGAGAGAAACTGAGCAAATTCACTCCGGTTTTTGTCCAGTCACTTGCTATCACTGAAACAGGCTGGCATGTTCAAGGATAGCCTGCCCACCTGTATCACCTGTGATGTCAAGTTGAAAAGACCAAGTGTTAGTCCATGTAACATGCAAGAAGACACGCTGCCTGAGTGAATAACTTCTAATCAGCACGAGGTATAAAAGGCAAGTCTGTCCAGCATGGCACCATGAGCTAACTGCATTCCAGACCCATGACAAGGCGTCAGGTTCCACGACTCAGTCAGCAATTGTGCTCCAGTCGTTGCTTCTATTAACTACGAGGTTTTGCAAGTCTGGAACTTCCACCCACCCGGAGCAGATTGCTGAAGCTTATCTGGCATCTGCTAGGGAAGAGCTCACTGTACCGTCATGCATTCTCTGGTTTAGACTTGATTCGATTGTCACATAATCCAGGGGGAAAATAAAGGGCTCCACTCACTGATCCTCCTGTAATTTCAATTTTTCTATGGTTAGCCCCCTGTCTGCTAGGGAATTCCAGAAAGTGTTGCTTAATTGTTATATGGGAGGTCATGGCAAAGACGTGAGTGGTATAGCTGTTAGTCAGAAGGCTGAAGGAAACAGTCCTTGGTTGCTGGCAACTGACCAGATGCATTTGCCTTGTGTTGACATTAGGATCTCGTTGGGAAGGAACCTTGGAGGTCACTGAGTCCAACTACTCATTCAAAGCAGCGTTGTTGGAATATGGCCTTTAGGGATTAGGAAGCTGGCTGCCTTGTGGGACGTGACTATTTGTTGTCGTTCAGTCACTCAGCTGTGTCCGACTCTGCAACTCCATGGACTGCAGCTCACCAGGCCTCCTTGTCCTCCTCTGCCTCCCAGAGTTTGCTCACGTCCATTGAGTTGATGTTGTTATCCAACCGTCTCATCCTCTGTTGCCGCCTTCTCCTCCTGCCCTCAATCTTTCCCAAAGCTGACATCTATATAAGGAGCTAATATTTGTCGAGTACCTGCTGTGTGTCAAGGCACTGGGCTAGTTCTTTAAATGCATTATCTGAACAGCCCTCACACAAGCAAGGTGGGTCCTCTCCTTCTCTTTTTCTAGATGGGAAACTGATTCCAGCCCTATGGAGCCAGGATTTGAACACACACATGCAGCTTTGGAGGGCCACATAAGAACCTGTGTTCTTTCGACTCACCTTCCATGCTGGTCCCTAATGCCTCTGTGTTGTACACTTCAGGGTTTAATATTTACTCTGAATTCTCTGAATTGTTTCCTAGGCCTTGTGTAATTCAAACATTCTGCCAGCTCCTCACTGGGGTGCCATAAATCTATAATTTCTTTCACGATATTATTAGTAATGATAACAATAGGCTTTTAAGTAATTGGCAAGTGTATTATTTTCTTTTCACACAAGTCATAAAATGGGTAGAACAGGTAGTTTATTGTTCAGTTTACAGATAAGGAACCAAGACTCCTTATATCACAGCTTCCTTACACCACGGCTAGTCAAGTGAGGTATCCAGGATCCAAACCCAGGACTCCTAATGTCGAGGCCAGTGGTTCTCTGAATGTGGCACCTAGGACCAGCATCCACAGCATCTGGGGATTTGTTTATACACAAATTCTCAAGACCCACCACAGTCCTAATCAATCAGAAATTCGGAGTGGGTCCCGCAGTCCATGTTGGAACAGGGCCTCCAGGTGACTGTGGGGGGGGATGGGGGGGAGTGCCTGCCATGCCCAGCAACGGGAGACGAGCCAGCTCACTGAAGTCTGGGCTAAGTTACTGCACCCCCAGGGCCGGCCTGGGGTGCACTCCCCCCGCCCTGCCCCCCCACCAACCGCCACCTCGTTCTGAGCTCTGTAATGAATAGAGAGAGAAAAGGTGACTGACGGGTCTAACAGAATCTTTTGTATCTGAAGCGAATTTCCTCTGTCATTTCTTAAGGTTATGCTTGGGATTCTTGGTATTGGAAAAAAACAGATCTTGGCCCGAACAGAGAAGGTTGTTCAAGCCCATTGAACTTAATTTTCCATGACCTCAAGGGTAACATATCAAAGAGAGATTGTACTTTTTTTCCTTCTACTTCTAAAAAATTTTATCTCCACTATATTGCACTTATGAAGTACAATGCCATCATGAATCCAAATGACTCTTATGGGGTTTTTGGTTTTGATAGAGTTTTGCCTATTATCATTATCTTAAGAAAATATAACACACTGTTTATTACAAATTAGCAATATTCATCCAAATATGAAATCTAAGATGGTCACTTAATGACCAGTGGACACTATGGTGCCTGGGAAAGTGGACAATTGGGAGAGAAAATTAAAAACTGACAACTCTGACCAAGCAAGATGAATAGAAATATCACTTGTCCAATATCAGTATCTGCTGGGGAGAAAGCTTTGCATTGAGAACAAGAGCATGGCCTTTGAAGTCAGATGGACCTACAGATCCAACCATAGCTCTGTCACTTACTGTCTACAGACTTAAGCACATTATCTCTATGTATCTGAAAAATAGAGATCATATTTAAACCCACTCAAAGTGATGTCTTGAACATTAGACGACCTTATATATGAAAAGCACTTAATACACAGTGACCACAGAGTAAAGATCCCAAAACTGTTAGTAATTACTTTTATGCTTTACGTATTATATATGTGACAGGCACAGAGTAAGTCAAATGCCAGAGATGTAACAATGACTATCACGTGAACTTTGCCTTCTGATCCTTAAGTCTGATCCTCTCATTTTATTCTGAAAAAGTCTGTTTGGAGTTTGTTTTTAACGTACCACTTGGACCATATCCAGAATTTACCATATAACCTGGTAGAGCTGGGCTGGCTGCTAGTAGGACTACTTCCCTAAGTACCATATTTTAAGAGATCTAAGACACCATCATTCGAAGTTGCATTATTTGAGGTGCAATTCAGAAAGCAAAAGACATGGTCAATCATAATGGTCATGAATGGTCAACCATTCATTTATTTATGAGGAATATTGTTGTTTAGTCACTAAGTAGTGTCCGACTCTTTGTGACCCTGTAGAATGTAGCCTGCCAGGCTTCTCTGTCCATTGGATTTTTCCAGGCAAGAATACCGGAGTGGATTGCCATTTCCTTCTCCAATCCCCAATGTCAGAAGTGAATGTTAAGATATGCCCTAATTTCAACTCATAAAGTGAAAAAAAATCTGTGTTTTAGGATTAATGCAATATGGTATTTTCATTTCCCCATCACTGCCTAGAATCCACAGAGAAACATTCTGCCTGGACTATGTGTGTTTGTGTGTTAACAGGATGGAAGAGGAAGTGGCTCATGAGAAAGACATTTCACAACAGAACGGAACTGGCTTGGAGGGAAACTTACAGAGCCAAAAAATAAATAAGGTATCAATGAGATTGATCCTACCCTTGGAGAACAGTGAATTCCTGGGCTGCCCATGTGCCATATTCAAATGACCTGCAGCCAGGTCAGTTAAATGTACATTTACTTGATCTCTATTCTGCCCTTCACTATTCGGTGTAGAGCTACAGGCAAAATAACATTAGTTCTGTGTAGGGGTTCACATACTAGTGTAAACTGAATGCAAATCGGATTCAATATATTGAGATATGCACAAAGTCTAGAAGTAGTATGGGGAAAATGATTCATGAGGCATGGGGTTGGAGATCAGGGACTGTATATTGAAAATAGTTTTCTGAGAGGCAGTACCTGTAGGAGGTTTTGAAAAATAACCCAGAGCTCAATGAGTAGCTAGTGAGAGTACAGAATGAACAAAAAGCATGGGTGCCTTGTGTCCATTCCAACTATCCTTGCCCTTCTCACAGTTGTGGATCCCATGCCCTGCCTTAATCAGCGAGGAAGAACAGTACAAAATCCTCCTGCCTAAACCAGAGATTTTGCAAACTCATATGCAGAACCTATTATCATACACATACACAAACAAGAAATCTGGCACAGATTTGGTACTTTTTCCCCCCACAGAGTTGACAAACTCTTGCCTCTTTTCAAAAAGCCACACTAGGACTCTTTGTTTTAAGGACAAGTTGAAATAGTCTTTTTTTTTCTGATTCTCCATATTTCACTCTGCCAGAGAAAGGAAGGAAAGCATAGATTGTAATAAGAGAAGAAGGAACCAAATGTATGACGTTGATATAAAATACTAATAAGTCAGGGAAATGAAGGAGCATGTGTGTTTTTTCTTCTCAAAGAGGAGTTTGCTCTGTATTCAGGGATGGTCCATGTGAGCTGGGGAAGCGTGTACAAAATTAAATCATTTTTTTCTGTGGGCACTTGTTCAACTTCTGGCCACCTCCAATGCTTCCAAAGTTAGCGACTCATTTCCTTAATTCTGCCAGCTTGTCACTGTCAGCGTAGGGTCCCTCTGTACATGGTAGAGTATCCTGAACCACAAATTTACTGATACTCCTTCCTTGTTTCATTTTAACAGCTGCCATTCATCAAATTGCCTTCCTTCTACATCTGCCATGCACTACACACCCTCATTTACAGTCTGATCAACACACCAGATAACACCAGGTTGATCAGAGATTCATATACCAGGACTACCATATACCAGATGACTCATCTTTGGACTTTCTGGGATTTCATGGTGAATTTGTTCACAAAGAGCTTATGCATAGTACAGGATCTCGATGAAATAAAATCCCGGATCAGTTGTGCAATTCCCTGGACACTGATTATGGTTAAGCAGCAATAGACAGCATACGATTATGGTTCCAATCAAGGAGACCTCATCCCACATAAATATCTTTGCCCATTGATCATGAATAGCAAGCCTTTAGAATAATGCCTAATAAATTAAGACTGTCAAAAAGTTAATTTTTGCTATGTATAGTGATCTTGAAGGCATCCCACCTTAATCTGAAAGGTATTTTAGAAGGATCTAAAGCTATGAAAGAGGAGAAACAGAGAGGAAAGGGGAAGTTTGGTTTGTTTTTTATCAGAACCTTATTTAACTTCAAACAGGGAAAAGCCAAGCCTGACTATCTTCCTCATTATTAAACCGGCTTAGAAAAGCCACAAAATCTCATTTTTAAACACACTTTGGTGGGCCAAAAAACATAGCATGCTATGTATCAATGGGATTCCATACTCAAGTCAGATCATAAAGAATTTGAGGGATGCTTAATTTATATATTTTTGTGGAGCAAAAGGAATTAAATTTTCACCAGAAGTTTTCTTTAAGTCAGGGCCATACTCTACTGTCTTCTGTGTATGATACCAGGTTACCCTGTTTCATAAAGGGGAACACTGGGGAAATAATGGGAAGGAGAGGGGAACTGGTAGATTTCAATTTGTATATGATACATAGGTAACTCGCCTCTGCCTCTTCCGTACTTCTCTCTGGTTCCATGGACGTGGTGATAGGAGAACGATTACAGCAGAGGGCCTCAATCTGAGGGATGATTTTTCCCTTCCTTTCCTACTTAGGTCCTGTGACACGCTCATTTCCCACTGGAATTTTTTTTTAACTTTTTATTTCGTATTGGAGTATAGCTGATTAACAATGTTGTGATAGTTTCAGGTTGACAGCAAAGGGATTCAGCCACACATATACATGCATCCATTCTCCCCAAATTCCCTCCTATGCAAGCTGTCACTTAACACTGAACAGAGTTCCCTGGGCTATACAGTAGGTCCTTGCTGGTTACCCATTTTAAATATAGCAGCGTGTCAGTTTGGGGTTAAGTCCCCACCGGAGTTTTAAATAAAGACTTCTTTGGCTCTCAGGACTGTAGGAGAAATCCCTTCCTCTCAGCTCTGACAAAACGTCATTCACAAATTGTGTTGAGAACATCATCATGGTGTGGAGTTTCTAGTAGAAAGTACTTTCCTGTTTTGTGTTTGAAGAAAATGTGGGTATTGTGTTAATTAAATAGTTGATACCATTTTGAAGCTTTGTTAATAGATATTACTTATTGAAATATTAACATTTTATTCACTATATATTCAAATGAGCCATCAAACATATAACAAAACACATTTAAATATTTAAATTATATTCATGGGGAGAAGTATGTTTGGATCTCTAAGTAAAGAGCACTCTGAGTAATTGTGTTTTTTTGTTTTGTTTTTGAATAATTGTGTTTTCAAAAACCATTGGGAAGCATAAATTCATAATGTTTCAGAGATTGGAAAGCTCTTGAACATCCTTTAGCTTACTTTAAATTAAACAACCAACCAGGAACTTCCCTGGAGGTCCAGTGGTTTTAAGACTTTGGTTTCCAGTGCAGGGGGTGTGGATTCAATCCCTAATGAGGGAGCTAAGATCCTACATGCCTTATGGCCAAAAAAAGCCAAAACAAAAAGAACAGAAGCCATGTTGTAACAAATTCAATAAAGGCTTTAAAAAGATACACATCAAAACAAAAACCAAAAAAATTTAAAAAAGAAAACCACCAACCAGAGAGTGTTTGAGGGGTACACTGGGAATTTTTCTATCAAATCATAATATTCCAGACTCAACTCTGTAGATACATAGTATTGAATCATAAAAAAATTTATATTTGGAATAATAGAGTCTAAAAGCTCTTATCCGGCATAAATACAATTTGCCAACATTTTCACTGACAGTTGAAAGCAACAGGATTCCAACTAACAGTTATTTCTTCATATTGTACTTTTGAAACTGTCTGATCTACCTTATTACAAACTCCGGCATTACCCTTTATTATCTAAATAAGTGCCTAAGTTTGACTCATGACAGTGTCTATTTCCCGGATCTGTTTTCATGCTCCTTGTGGCCACCCCTCAGAGACCACAACATCTCCCTAAAGCAGCTCTTTGGCTGACAAAGAGAAGCTTCAACACCAGGAAGAAGACACTCCTGTCCAATCAGAGGCAAAACTTTCTGTGAATTCTTTGATAGTTATAAATTCAACCGTTCACTAGTTTATTTGTTTAAAAAGATTTTTTTTTTTCCTGAGACACATCCCAAATCCCAGGCACTGGATTAAATGCTGTGAAGAATCAGAGCCTAATGAGATACTGACCATGGACTCATGGAGCCCATGGACTGGTGAGGGCAAGACATGTACGGTAGGCACTGCAATATAGAGCAGAGGAAGCAGTAAAGAGAAATATAAGCCAGGTGCTTGGGGGAGTAGAGAGGAAAGTGTCATATCTGGGAATTATAAGAAAAGCTTTGTCTAAATATGCAAAATCTGAACAGTCAAGACACTGAGGTGCTAGACTTTTCCAGGAACAAGTTAATTTCCCTGCAGTAGGAAAGACACAACCTAGCTGAGAATCAGCATCTAGACGTTCTGATTATAGGAAAGTTAACAATCATTGACAGAACACCACCCAGGGTGGGTCTGAGGACCTGGAGTGGGGACAGAAGTCAGAGTTAGAAAGAATGGGCCAAGGAGGGTCTACTTGGAGACCAAGCCAGCCAGCCCTAAGCCACTGGAAAAATAGTCAAACTACGCAGCTCTGAAAACACACATTCTCAGCTGCTCAAGAAGGCAGATTAGACTGGGCTGACTCTGGGAGATTAATCAGTTACAGGTGCACTTGGGCCTTTTAGGTGCATTTCAATCAGATGAGTAAACTCACCCCACACAGCTGAGGTTGAGGGCTAGCAACTTGCCCTTTATTTTTACTGGGGCTAATGCTGTACCTGAACCCCGTGCTCTCACATTTCTGCATGTGCCTGGGAGATGCCCAGATTGCTGTAGTGCCTAAACCTCAAATCTTTCAGATAACTTTGGGTGCCTCTGGGGACCAAGGCAAGGATGAGACCAGTGAGGCACCTAGGATGCAAGATACAAGGAGGCCCCCGCTGTCGGGTCGCTCACACTGGCTTGCAGCTCCCTGAGTGAGGGCTTCCCTAAACCCTGCCTCTCCCCCAGAAGGCAGGGTTTGGAAAGGAGTGGCTTTCCAATTCCAGGAGGTATAAGGGTTTCAACAATTCCATGGCAGGTAGACTCTTAAATAAAGAAAAGTATGGAGCAACGAAGGGCTTCCCTGGTGGCTCAGATGGTAAAAATCCTCCTGTAATGCAGGAGACCTGGGTTCAATTTCTGAGTCAGGAAGATCCTCTGGAGGAGGAAATGGCAACCCACTCCAGTAATTTTGCCTGGAGAACCCCATGGACAGAGGAGCCTAGTGGGCTAAAGTCCATGGGGTTGAAAGAGTCGGACACGACTGAGTAACCAACATACACAGACACAAGGAGCCCGGCCAATTTTTCCAAGGATCTGTGATCAAACATTCCCACTGACAGAGTCCCAGAGGCAAGCGTTTCCAAATGTCCAGTCTAAATAGGGCTTTCCCAATTTCTTTTCTCAAAGGAAAGACTGGATTCATCTTTTAACCTCCCTCTTCCCAAGAGCCCTCTTCATATGTCCCCAACTGAAAATGGATTTCACAGTCCCTTCCCTTTCTGTTCACTGAAAACAGAAATTCAAACTATGTGCCACTGAGAAAAAAAAAGTTTCCATGTAGGATATTTTTCTAATTCTGTTGTGGCTTAAGACTTGGTTGTAACACCTGAGTCCTGCTAAGGAGTGCCAGCTCTTGTGTTCAAACGCTGTTTTAGGATTAGTGCATATCTGTTACAATGCCCTCTGGCTCCTTCTCCTCAATGAGACTTGAAACTGGCAACCATTTTTTATAAACAGAGCGATAACCACAAAATATTCAACAAATTAAATATACGGCTTAACAACTACATAATCCAGAGAGAAAGCATAGATGTTATTATTTTCATAACATATCTAATCTTTTCATTATCCAATTTGATTTAATATCATTTTTTTCAAAGAAAAATTAAACTAGTATTATCATAAAATTGTGCCCATGTTTTCCTTTTTATTAAATTCTCTTTTTCTTGTAATATCTTTTAACTCACACTCAAGGGAAAAAAAATATCTTATTTGGGAAAGAGAAGAAATAAGAGGAAGAAACTATACTTGAGGCTGGAGAGAGAGATTTTTTTATTGGGTTGGCCAAAAAGTTCATTCGAGGTTTTTCCATAGGATGTTTGGGGAAACTGAACGAACTTTTTGGCCAACCCTAGACATAGCCCCATGACTCCAAAAGAAATTGGTAGATTTTTTCTCAAAGAACAAGAAAAGAGCCAAGTATGTTGTGTTTCGGGCTTCCCTGGTAAAGAATCTGCCTGCCAGTGCAGGAGATGTGGGTTCGATCCCTGGGTCAGGAGGATTCCCCAGAGGAAGAAATGGTTTCCCACTCCAGTATTCTTGTCTGAGCAATCCTGTGGACAGAGAAGCCTAGCAGTCTACTGTCCATGAAGTCACATAAAGTTGGGCAAGACCGAGCAACTAAACAGTAAGAACAAAGATTGTGTTTCAAAAAAAAAGAACAAAGGTTGTGTTTCAGAGTCACAAATACCCGGATGTTAGAGGCTGAATTACGCCAGAGCACACCTTCCTGAACAAACGGAGGCAGATGCACGCACAAAACCGTCACAGCACAGCGGAGGGTGTCTCTCTACGGCAGGTCCCGCGTGCAGGGCTCCCAGGCAGAGGTCACTTTCCCGTGGCCAGACTGCAGCCCAGCCGACTCAGCTTGATGCCTCCAGCAGCACAGAAATGCGGGCCTTTCCCTCAGTGATTCATCCCTGTGGTAATCAGGCAAACTGTCGTGGAGAGGCTTTCATAAATTACTTCATCGCCGGTGATTTTAATTAAAGACCGTTGTAGGCTGATGAGACTGGGAAAAAGGAATCTAAACGTATTAAGGATGTCTTAGACCATCTTACCCACGTGGGTGGAGGGAGACACGCAGACCTAAGGAGGAGTTTGTAAGACTAAGGGCAAAAAGGAACTGCACATGAGCACTTACCCGAGTTGATGAGGTTGCTTCTTACGGAGGTACAGGTTGACAATGCTAATGCTACTACGCATGTATACTGGAATGGCATAGCTATCTATTCCATTATATATTATATAATGTTATATATTCCATTAACTATCATTCTGGTTAATGCAGAAGAATTCTAAATAATGTATTTGCCCTAAAGAAGGGGGAATGTAACTCCCCATTTCCCAAGTGTGGGCTGTGCATCGTGACTCCCTTCCAAAGAGAACAGTTTGAAAAGTGGTGGGAGGAGGGTAACTTCAGGGGAGAAACCTGACATACACTACTCCAGCCAGGTGATCAAGGTCAGCATCAATGGTCATGAGTCAGATTGACAGGATGTACCTTTGATGTGATGTGATGACAACATACTTCACCTCTGTGATCTTGTAACTGGGAAGCGTTAATTTTGAATTTCACACTGGATCTGCTTATGTGGCTTTAATCCTTTCTTTTTCTTTCTTTTTTTTAAGGTGTTAGATCCTTTATTTTTTTTTTCCATTTATTTTTATTAGTTGGAGGCTAATTACTTTACAGTATTGTAGTGGTTTTTGCCATACATTGACATGAGTCAGCCATGAATTTACATGTGTTCCCCATCTTGATCCCCACTCCCGCCTCCCTCCCCACCCCATCCCTCTGGGTCTTCCCAGTGCACCAGCCCTGAGCACTTGTCTCATGCATCCAACATGGACTGGTGATCTGTTTCACCCTTGATAATATACATGTTTTGATGCTGTTCTCTCAAAACATCTCACCCTCACCTTCTCCCACAGAGTCCAAAAGTCTGTTCTGTACATCTGTGTCTCTTTTTCTGTTTTGCCTATAGGCTTTAATCCTCATCTTGCCACTTTTGTTATTACAAGCATGCATAATGGCCTGCCTCCAGGGAGAAAACCTGACCCCGCCCACCTGTGAAGGACAGTGACATTCTTGAATTCTTTGTGTGGCAAATGACCACAGCACCCTGGCACCCCTCGTCTGCAGCTCTCAGAAATTCACATTTGCAGAGGAGGGAATCACAGATAAATGTGGCATCTTTGTTGATATGACAGAAGATACTCCATTTCATGCCACCCCTGAAATGACCGCAAGGAAGTGAAACTAACACATCCCCCGACCTGAGGCTTGCCATTCTAGGAGATGTTCGCTGGAATTAAATGGTCTTTTTACTTTGTTGCCTCACCTCCCCGCTTCCCCCCCACCCCCATCATCTCTAATCCAGAATCTGACATTCAGGCCCAGATAAGATGGTTATTTTGAGGTGCTAGCCTGCCAACTTCTCCATCAACCAGCTCCAGAATAGAGGCACTTCCTAGTCCAAACACCTCGTCTTGAAGAAGGAATTCATAGGGCCTGGACTCCATCTCAGGCCTGTTCATGCTGATCGTGCTCGGCCACCTCTCCAATGGACTCTGAACACTGTGTTTAATGTCTATGGAAATGACAACAGAAGGATAAGACCCCCTCCGGACAGGGGAATCTTGAAGATCGTATCCAGGTTACTCCTCACCTAAGAGAACACAGACATTAATCACCCCTTCCTCCAGACAGGCCATAAATTTTTCGGTACCTGTCGGAGTGTAACCTTGGGTTTATTGGTTATTGGCTAATTATTTAACTGTCTGAGCACATGGCACATGAGTGATGGGGTTATTGGGATTGTATTTACCCTTCCTTAGTTTATGTAAGTCTCAAGCAGTCTGAGGTGGTGAGTTCGGACATGTACACATGGGGTATAAAAGATTTTCACAAATGCTGGTCGGGGTCCTTGGCTAAGAGGAGACTCTGCCTTGGGCCTGCTGGTGTAATAAACTGCACTCCACTATCTGCATTGTCCCTCTGAGTGAGTTTGTTTCCCAGAATGCGTGGCTACAACAGTCTCAGATTCATTGACTTATGGTGTGATGAGCAGAGGGAGCTTGGACTCAGTAACAATCTTTCTCCCCAAAAATATATCTAAGAGAAAGATATTAGACAAACAAAGGGACATCCTACAATAAACCTGATCAGTACACCTCAAAACTGTCAAAATTATCAATGGCAAGTAAACTATGAGAAACTGCCAAAGCCAAGAAAGCCTAAAAAGACATGCCAACTAATGTGGTGTCCTGGATGGGGTCTTAGATCACAAAAAAGACGCTATGTATAAAATAAGGAAATCTGAGTAAACGATGGACTTTAATAATATCAGTATTTATTCATTAATTCTAACAAATATACAAATATATATATTCATTAATTCTAACTATACATAACATGTATATAATATATGGGTGGATGATGGCATGCGTGCTCAGTTGTGGCTGACTCTTTGTGACCCCATGGACTGCGTAACACACCAGACTCCTCTGTCTATGGTGTTTTCCGGGGCAAGAATACTGGAGTGGTTTACCATTCCCTCTTCCAGGGGATCTTCCAGTCCCAGGGATCGAACCCATATCTCTTGTGTCTCCTGCATTGGCAGGTGGATTCTTTACCACTGACACCACTTGGGAAACCCATGCTCAACGGTAATAAATAAAAATAATCTGTTTTGCAGACAAGCGATTCCTGTGTGCTTGGAAGAGGAACCTCATCTTAGAAGGATTGACATACTTTGAAAAGATGGCCTTTAGAAGCAAGGTGAAGCTACAGTCAATTGTGTGAGACATGGTCTGCAAGAGGAAAAACTGATGTGTGAGTAAGCCCAGTTGTGTTAAGAATTTTTTTGCTTCCTATTCTACATTTCATCCTTCTCCGCCCTCGGAGGCTGACATCTATAGACTGCATCAAGGTTAACCCTTCCTCACCATCTGAGAACTGGTCTAGCCATGGAAGGTCCTGGCAGAAGACAGTGAGGGTAAGAAGATCACCTTTGGGCTGGGAATTGCCCCTGACTTTTGCCTGCTGACCCTGCATCCCTCCTTGGAAGACTACAGTTTGTTTCCTTTTGCTTCATTTCTCTGAACTTGCATCCTCTCTTTCCCCAGTAACCCCTCAAATCCAGTAACCTTGCACCTGCTGATTTTAGCATGGTTGCTTAGCCTGAGTTTCCCTAAACGAAGAGACTGTGGTGAAAACTTGAGTGCACACAGTTTATTTGGAAAATTTCTCAGAGCACAGGAATGAGAGGCAGGGGGATTGGAGAGGAAGTAAAAGCTGTAACATAGATGAGTTACTGAACTGTCCACAGCTCTCATTAAGTGGCACTCAATCCTTCAGTCTTCTGAGGAATCTTCCGGAATGCATTGCAGAACAGTCTGCTGGGGAAGATATAGGGTCCTGGGCATCCAGCTACCCAACTAATTGTTGACCTGGAGCAAGAGAAGGACTCTCCTTGAGCCTCAGTCCTCTCCCCAGGAGCTGGGCATGATTGTGAGGCTTGAACAAATGACAGCTCATAGCCTCTATGCAGAGTGTCAGGTTTCAGTAAAAGTGAGTGAATCCCTCTTAGAGCTATCCCTCTATTAGGTTCCATTATGAGTCGCATTTTCTGTAATCACTTTGACCATACTTATTTACATATTTAATTTTTTGTATCTGTCTCATCTCCCTGACTTTATTGTAAAGTCAAAGCCAAATTTTACTGTCAGCATTATTTTAAAAAAGTTAATGATCTTTATCAAGCCATTCTGTGTGTCAGATAAGATCCTGAAGCACTTCATTTACATCGTCCCAAGAGTGACCCACTGAGATAGGATATTAACCCCATTTTAGGAACTAGAAAGCAAAGCTTACTTCAGACAACTAGTGAAGTAAGTTCACAGTTCCACAGTTCCACAGTTCCACAGTTCCACACTTCACAGGAAGTCTGTCTCAATTCTAGCTTCTACTCTCGTAAACACAGTGCTTCCCTCCCACTGCCAGGCATACAGTAGGAACTCCACAGTCATCTTTGAAAATTATAAGTAGGTCTGATCTATGAGATAGCATGCAACACATTAATATGCCTGTTAAAGATAGAACTTACTTGAGAAAGACTTGTATCAAAATCAAATAAAATTTATATCGTGATTACTCAGAAATAGGTTCTTTTCTTCCCTTTCTCTAATAAACCTTCTCCAGTTCAGCTTATCCTCACTGCTCTTCCCAGCCTGCATTTATCAAAACCCCTCAAGACCTCCAAGTGAATATATGCAGGGTTATTGCTCAGTCAGCCCTCTTCCCTCTTGATTTCTCTGTAGCACTGGACACAGTGGATTAGCGCTTCCTTGAAACACTTTCTAGAACCACAGCTCTAGAAGCCATATCTCCTGCATTCTCTCCAGACGGCTCCTTTGCAGACTCCCCCTCTCCTCTACCTGTGACGTTTGTGGTTTATATGCCCCTGGACTCAAGCTTCTTCTGTATCTACCCCTTAGATAATCTCGTTCAGTGTCATGGTTTTAAATACCATGCAATCCCTTCTGCTATCACATGACATAGCATTCCTAAAAAATTCACTGTATCCTACAGAATCACACAATGACAACCTCAGGGCTTGTATAAGAAGTGTGATTGGGACACAACACTCAAAAATGTCAGCAGGAACATGTAAAGAAAAAGAGATAGAACCTTGGAGAAAACATAACCCTGTTCCACATATTTTGAATGGATAAGAAATGCAAAAATACTAAAATTAATGTTACTTTATCTTGACAAAGACCAGAAGGGTAGCAGTTGTGAGTTAACTGTGATATGGTGGAATGAGAGTTGTCTGAAATCAGTCAGGGAACTTGTAACAACAAATGGGTATGTCTCATAACACCTGTTCAACTAAGGTAGGTATTTGAGATGTGTGCTTATGAGCATTTTGAGTTTTTCGTGACAGTTAGTTTCAGCTGGGTGCATTCATTTAGTGTTTTTTCCAGAATAAATCATACATAAGCAAATGTGAAATTCACATTATGTTTAAAATGTTCCCTAATGTATTGACTTGTGTTAGGCCTGCAAAGATGCTATATACTAAGTTCATATACATGTTTGGGCTTAGGATTTCAACATATGTTTCTGAGGAATACAATTCAGCCCACAACAAAAAGTTTACTCCAGATTTTTTGGAAGTCTCAAAAAAAGTTTTTTAATCTTTTATTGACAGCTACCCACAGTAAGAAGTATATTCTGCATTGTGTCCCAGCACACACACACACAATTGAAGCAAAAGTTTCCCAGAGCTCACTTTGTGTCATTCAATCTGATATCATCTATTCTACTTTATTTCATTAGAAAGAAAATATGCTAGTCATGGCCCACTAATTAATTTTATGACTCACTTATGAGTTGTAATCTACATTTTGAAAAGCACCATTCTAGAATGAGGACAAAAACTCTTGTTCTTATGATTCAATTAGATCCCAAGAGATTGTTCCTAAGTCTGTTTAACTGTAGAAAGCATGTGAGCATTGATGATTGCATTGCATGGGACACATATCAGTTTACTTTGTGATAGATTTTTCTTCTCCAGAATCCTTTTTATTAAGATTTCTCCCATTTGCATTTGCAGAAGATTTTGTCCCCACTTGGCAACTAGTTGTTTTCTGTCACACTGTGGGCAGTTTTTAGCCCTTAGAATTCTTCTTACCTTCAGCTCCATCCCTTCACAAATTTCATCATGTTAGTAGTGCTTATGAGTGCCCCATGCCAGACATGAACTTGGGAATAGGCAGAAAGCTAAGGCCTGATGGCAGAGACTAAATGACTACTTGACTTTCACTGTCATACAGATTTGAAAGCCAAGATCTGTATCCTCAGGCTCCACATGATCTTGTGGTCTTTGGTGGGCTTGCCCTCACTACTGTCACAGACCCTTGGCCCAGAGGGCTGGAGTTAAGAAGGTTGAACGATGCTTGTGGGTGGCAGGTGCCAGCTCCTGGCCCCAGTGCTGCTCCTCACTTTGGCCCCAGAAGCTACATTACGCCAGTCAAGGCCCTGCAACCACTCTGCTTAAATGAGGAAAATTCCTCCATTGCATCCCTGCCCCAAACTCACAGGGTAATCCCAAAGAAATACAACTCTGTGCTCTCAATGGCTCAGATATTTTGTGGGAGATCAATAGCCTATTTGTGCTAATTCTGCAGAAGATATTATAGGCCAGCAAGCCTAAATAATGTGCTCAGTTACAAACTGATTGTAAGCTGAAATCCAAACTCTTATTCTTGGTTTTCCTATGTGTTTCCTCATAAGCCCTAATGGGTCTTCATCTTTTCACAGTATTGCCAAGGGTAGGACCTATTTATCTTCAGATAAACCAGGACATGTAAAATCAACTCAATTCTTAACGTTCTATGGCACTCAAGTCCTAAATTTGTTGTAAATATTGACCACATTGTGACATGATCTTTCTTTTTTCATAATTCTCTCAGCTTTTCTCCAAGCAGCCCCTCACAATACAACCCCCACCACCTGCTCCACCACCATAGTTCACATTCCAGATTCACAGTGAAGAATCTGAGCTTAGATCTCTCTGGCAAAGCCATGAGAACTAGAATTTTCCTTCAAGACAAAAATTCTCACTTTTCATGCTTTATATCTTTATAAAATTAGGCTGCATAAAATTTGATTTGTCTACACAATGTGGTTTGCTTTATGTCCCCCACACAAAAAGAAACAAAATTATAGTTAAAATTGATGGTGTTTCCTAAAATCTGTACCATCTTAAAATTAAACACATATATGAGTATCTCTAAAGTGTCTACACTGAAAATGGAGTTGAAATACCTGAAATTATGAACACTTTTAGAAGTTTTCTAACATTTCAAGAGTTAACAGTAGTAGCAATTCTTATAGTAACTACCATTTTACAGACAGATGAGCCTGACAGGCTACAGCTCACGGCATTGCAAAGAGTCGGACATGACTGAGGGACTAACACACTAACTATCCTGTTTTAGACGGGTTTGTAGACTTTTCTTTTATGATTAATACTTCCATCAAGACTGCATGACTATGAACCTCTCTCTCTTACCTTCTTTCTGCTTTTCCTTGTTTTTACTTTTCCACTGCACATTCCACATAATTCTACATAAAGTTTGCTGACCACTCAGCCTTCTGACCCAAGGTAAGTATCTGCAGGGGTCAGAAGGTATGCAAAGCCCTTTATCCAGGCTGCAGCCATTGCTTCATGGAAACTGGCTGCTATTGGGGGAACAGGAGAAGTTAAGGGGGTTCCCTAGAATTTGCACCCCTGAGTGTGCCATTCAATTCTTTTGGAAATCCCCTCTGAGCAAAGTACTTAGCTTCAAAAACAAAGGTTTTTCTTCTGCAGTGATACAAAACCTTGCCTTTTCAGAACTGAAAGGAACCTCACTGACCCAAGGAAAAAAAACAATGGTGAGACAATAAGTAATCCAAGTCCAATGTAAACAGAGGTAGAAAAATATTTTCTAATATAGAAATAATAGACCTTTAAGGGTAAGCAGAGATGAAGACTAAACATAAGGAATTTGTTGTTGTTGTTCAGTTGCTCAGTGGTGTCCCACTCTTTGTGACCCCATGGACTGCAGCATGCCAGGCTTCCCTGTCTTTCACCATCTTTCCGGAGCTTGCTCAAACTCATGTCCATTGAGTCAGTGATGCCATCCAACCATCTAATCCTCTGTCATCCCCTTCTCCTCTTGCCGTCAATCTTTCCCAGCATCAGGGTCTTTTCCAGTTAGTTAGCTTTTCACATCAGGTGGCCAAAGTATTGGAGTTTCAGCTTCAGCATCAGTCCTTCTTATGAATATTCAGGGTTGATTTCCTTAGGATGGACTTGTTTGATCTCTTGCAATCCAAGGGACAATCAAGAGTCTTCTCCACTACCACAGTTCAAAAGCATCAATTCTTCAGCACTTGGCATAAGAAATAGGAGATGTTTTTAAAGAGAAAAATACTCAGCAAGCTTTCCTCAGCTGGCTTACATTGAAGAACAATTTATTTCTGGCCTGTAAAGTTATCGGTTTAACTCAAGAGGGGAGTTTTCAATTAATAAGTTTAAAAATA
Organism: Odocoileus virginianus; assembly: GCF_023699985.2. Lineage (NCBI taxonomy): Eukaryota > Metazoa > Chordata > Mammalia > Artiodactyla > Cervidae > Odocoileus > Odocoileus virginianus. The sequence goes on along the minus strand of NC_069707.1, from coordinate 26,655,937 downwards.
ATCAGATAATAGCATAAATTCATTATCCATTAAAATATTATCAGTGTTTATTCCTGCTATTGCCCTGCTATGTGACTTCTATGGGATATGGCATTCAGGGTTAGACTCAGTAATTTATTAAGCTGCTATATTTGTTCAACTGTAAGTAACAGAGAAGCTAAGTACTGTGGGTAGCACAAATATGAGTTTACTTATTCTTACATAACAGGAAGTCACTAGGGTGGTTGCTACAGCTGTTTCAGTAACTTAATAATGGCAGGGTCAATGTCTTTGTGATTCCCTAGCCTAGCCTTCTCCTCATGGTTACAGGATGACTGCTAAAATTTCAGCAATCAGGTCTGAACCCCCAAATAACGGGGAGACATATGTCTTTTTGAATGATGTAAGCAAAGTTTCCCCAAAATTCCCAACAGATTTTACTTATATCTCATTGGCAAGAACTGTGTCACTTGGCCATTCCAAGGAAGTATGCACTTTCTGAGCAGAGATAACAAAGCAAGAGGAGACTTAGAAATGGATGATGCATCAACCAATTCATAATGTTTGACAGAGCTTTTATCTGGATATTTCTGATACATGATAATATGTAAACAATCCTGAAAATAAATAGCTTTGATAGTTTTGAGAAATCTGAAAATTCCAATGTCACCTAGCCCCTTGTTTTCACTGAAGATGAGAAATCAAGTGTTGGGATAGATGGAATAATAGACTGCAGTTCTGTCCACATCCTAATCCCCAAAACTAACGATCTTGAGATGGAGAGATGGGAAGGTTATCGTGAATTATTTGGGTGGGCCCAATGTAAGGACAAGGTTCCTTAGAAGAGGGAAGCCAAAATGTCATAGTCACAGAAAGAGCTGCGATTTTGGAAGCAGTGGGAGATTTGACAATGCTACACTCTCCTGATTTTGAAGATTTCTAAGGAAGAATTCATGTGCCAACAAATGCAGGAGGCCTGTAGAAGCTAGAAAAGACAAGGAGATGGATTCTTTCCTGAACCTCCTGAGGAAAGCAGCCCTGTGCTGTTTTCAGCCACTGCATTTGCGGTAATTTTTTATAGCAGCAGTAGAAAACTAATGCAATAACCCAGCTCAAATTAGCATGGAAGCTTCAAATGGCTCTTGGAAAGTGAAAACGAATGTCTTTTATGAATATGGCTACAAGCCTCAGAATTATCTCGTATAAGCAGACAGAATTGTGGCAGTCATTAAATTGCTAACACTTACTGACTTCTTGGGCTTCCTTGTTGGCTCAGATGGTAAAGAATTTGCTTGTAATGCAGGAGACCTGGCTTCAGTCCCTGGGTTGGAAAGATTCCATGGAGAAGAGAATGGCTACCCACTCCAGTATTCTTGCCTGGAGAATTCCATGGACAGAGGAGCCTGGCAGGCTACAGTCCATGGGGTCACAAAGAGTCAGATACAACTGAGCAACTTTCACTTTTCATCGAATCCTTACTAGGTGCCTAGAAAACACAGAGTACCTTATAGGCTTTTACTTTGATCCCCACAAAAACCCACAAAATGAATAGACTGCTAGGGGCAAGAGGAATGGGAGCTAAGAGGGGAGCCTCATGCTGTGCAGTTGGCAGATTTTTAGAAAGCAGTGTCTGGGGCAGTGGCACAGCTTGGCCAGGCTCCTTAGAGGTAGGTGGTTGCTCCATCCGTGACGAGGAACCCATGAGATCATGGAGAACATAAAGGGCCATTAAGGGGGCCCTTCTCCCTCTTTTCACCAACACTGGGAAGAAGAACGTGACAAAGGCCCAGAATTCTAACTAAACCACTGGGTGGCACATTGAACTGCGCAGAAGCCCTTTGTGCTTGTCCTGCACCCCATCAGTAGCCCAAGGCTGAGTTAACGGGGGAAAATAGATCGATTTAAGGTAATCTGAGTAACTTCTTAATAATTTTAGAGAAAAATGCCACTGCTATTAGAACAGTGATGCTTGAATCTTGACAAGGTTAAATTTAAAAATGCATGGTTTGGATGGTTCTGATACAAACATGTTTCAGTTAACAGGGCACGTGGAAAACAAGGATTGCTTGTAATAAGTTCCGAAGGAGTGAGAATGAAATAGTCCAGAAAATTACTTCTCAAGGATTCAGATACTAAAAATGTATTAGATGCTACTGGCTTGGAATCTGTATCTATCAAAGGCAATTATTACAATAGTACTCTGAAAATTCTGAGCAGATGCCTATAATGAAGAGCAACTCTTTAAAACCTGATATTTTCAAGGAAAGCGTCAAACTTTTCATTTATTATTAACTAATATGGCAACCCACTCCAGTACTATTGCCTGGAAAATCCCATGGATGGAGCAGCCTGGTAGGCTATATAGTCCATGGGGTCGCAAAGAGTCGGACACAACTGAGCAACTTCACTTTCACTTTTCACTTTCAATATGATGTTTAGTCAAAGGTATTCCAAAACACAGGGAAATGTAAGTTTTCTAAAAAGTGGTTGGTACAATTATGGATAAAAAAAGCTCAAGAATACCAAAACCGTAAAGGTTTGCCAAGTACAAACACCAGCATCAACAAGAGGGCTTAAGGGCAAGAAATTTTGATATTATCAGAGCAAACAAGATCTCAAGGGGGCATTTAATTCCATTGGTTAGCCTGCTTTGCTCTCTTTTGTTTTGGGGGCAAAAAAAAGAAAACAAACAAAAGTATCTCTTTCCAAAGACCTTCTGTTTTTCCATGTTTAACCTGGATTTAGGACCAGTTCAAAATTCTGTGAAGTCATGTCAAAAGAGGATCAACAGGAGCTGCTGTTGTATCCCTGAGGGAGGCATCATCAGGCTGGTCTTGGGAACCTGACGAGAGGAAAAAAATGTGTCTCATCCTCAGGGAACAGAGGGGATACGCAGCCAAGGAAATGACGTGACATGTTACAGCTCAAATTGTCAATTCGATTTTCTGGCAGGTAGGCAGTTTCCATGACCTGGGGATGACTATCTGAGATCTTTGCGTTTTGGACTCTTTTTACATCATCATCCTTTGTCCTAACGGATGACAGACCTGCCTATTACTTCCTGTGTACGTCAGGGTGTCCGTGAGGAATGAGGCATAGCCGGCCACCTCATCCCAGTTTCCTCTCCATCCACGTCCTAGTCAGGCCATGACCATGGCTTCCAGGACTGGCTGCTATTTCGGGGGATGCCTCAGACCTAGCGCAGTGGGAGGCTTTGAGTTCAAACAAGAGGTCTTCCACTTGAGAGTCTTGTTTGTCATTATCAACTCGTCACCTGCGTTGCGTGACTTCTAATTGTGCTTTGTATGCACTTGAAGGATCCCTACTGCCTCTTTTAGAATATTCCAGTGGCACTTTTACAATTTTTAGAATATTCCAGTGGCAACCAATTTTAAAAAAAATATATATAACTCAGTGCAAGAATTTTAGGTATGATTTAGAGGATTAATGGCTCTAAACAGAACAAAACAAGTTAGGAATAATTACCACTCAACCACCAATACTGACTAACAGCATCTCTGTGTGCATGTAAAAACTGTTCCTACCTCTTTCTTTTTGTCAGCCTTCAACATAGTCACAGGTTTGTAGGGATAACTGGATACTACCCTGATGACATCCTTCTGAAGATGCTCAAGGCACAGTTTTTGTATGCTCTGGTTAACAGACCTTAATATTGGGGAGTGAAGGGCATCACCTTCAACTACGATGCTGATATCTTACAGCTGAAACACCTGCTCTGCTCAACATCATCTCCTGGGCTTGGTTCAGCGTTTCCACAAATAGACATTGCAAAAGTAAATGGATTTGCTGCAAGTAAATTTGAAAACATGATTGCAATTTGGAGTCCAATCTATTATCGGTTCTCATCACATTTCTTTGTCCCATCTTTAGTGAGATATAATGGACAGATGACATGTAAGTTTAAGGTATACAGGAGGATGATTTGACACAGGTATATACACAGAATGATTACCCTAATAAAGTTAATTAACCCATCCATCATCTCACATTATTACATTTTTGTGTGTGTGGTGAAACATTTAAGATCTCGCTTAGTAAATTTCAGGCATATGATACACTGTTGTTAACTATAGCCATCATACCGATATTAGATCCCCAGAACTTATTCATCTTAAAAGTGGAAGTTTGTCCCTTTGACCAAAACCCCCCTTTCTCTTCCCTAACCCCACCAGATCCTGGCAACCACAATTCTGCTTTCTGTTTCTCTGAGTTCGTCAACACACATTTTTCTACAATCCAACTCTTGAGAGTTACATGACATACCTAATTTCCATATGCTTTTGCCGGCATCCTACTATCTCACAATAAGCATAAAATGTGAGATTTAGGAAGATGCAGCTCAAATCAAGACCTTTGTACATATAGAATGTTCCCTTTAACAGATACCAGTCAGAATCCTGTTGTGTACAATTCAGAAGATCCTATTGCTTTTCATTTGCTCCCTTCAGATGAGATAAATGGGAAATACTATTGATCACTGGCCCTGAGTTTGGTGGAAGAGCTATTATGACACTTGTGGTTTCCTGTGTAGAGAAGCAACGCTTGGAGAATTTCCTCCCATTCTTTGTAGCTCCCTAGGTATGACCTGGAGTAACAGGAAAATTTGTCCTTGGAGTAAAAAGTGAATCAGGGCAAAGGCTAACAGAGAATGCACTGGTCATAGCAAACACCCTCTTCCAAAAACAAAAGAGAAGACTCTACACATGAACATCACCAGATGGTCAATACCAAAATCAGGTTGATTATATTCTTTGCAACCAAAGATGGAGAAGCTCTATACAGTCAGCAAAAACAAGACTGGGAGCTGACTGTGACTCAGACCATGAACTCCTTATTGCCAAATTCAGACTTAAACTGAAGAAAGTAGGGAAAACCACTAGACCATTCAGGTATGACCGAAATCAAATCCCTTATGATTATACCATGAAAGTGAAAAATAGATTCAAGAGATTAGATCTGATAGACAGAGTGCCTAAAGAACTAACGGAGGTTCATGACATTGTACAGGAGGCAGGGATCAAGAGCATCCCCAAGAAAAAGAAATGCCAAAAGGCAAAATGGTTGTCTGAGGAGGCCTTAAAAATAGCTGAGAAAAGAGGAGAGGTGAAAGGCAAAGGAGAAAAGGAAAGATATACCCATTTGAATGCAGAGTTCCAAAGAGTAGCAAGGAGAGATAAGAAAGCCTTCCTCAGCGATCACTGCAAAGAAACAGAGGAAAACAATAGAATGGAAAAGACTACAGATCTCGTTAAGAAAATTTGAGATACCAAAGGAACAATTACATGCAAAGATGGGCTCGATAAAGGACAGAAATGGTATGGACCTAACAGAAGCAGAAGATATTAAGAAGAGGCGGGAACAATACACAGAAGAACTATACAAAAAAGATCTTCATGACCCAGATAATCACGAAGGTGTCATCACTCACCTAGAGCCACACATCCTGGAATGCAAAGTCACCTGGGCCTTAGGAAGCATCATTACAAACAAAGCTAGTGGAGGTGATGGAATTTCAAATTGAGTTATTTCAAATCCTGAAAGATGATGCTGTGAAAGTGCTACACTCAATATGCCAGCAAATTTGGAAAACTCAGCAGCGGCCACGGGACTGGAAAGGTCAGTTTTCATTCCAATACCAAAGAAAGGCAATGCCAAAGAATGCTCAAACTACTGCACAATTGCACTCATCTCACATGCTAGCAAATTAATGCTCAAAATTCTCCAAGCCAGGCTTCAGCAATATGTGAACTGTGAACTTCCAGATGTCCAAGCTGGTTTTAGAAAAGGCAGAGGGACCAGTGATTAAATTGCCAACATCTGCTGGATCATCAAAAAAGCAAGGGAGTTCCAGAAAAACATCTACTTCTGCTTTATTGACTATGCCAAAGCCTTTGACTGTGTGGATTACAACAAACTGTGGGAAATTCTTAAAGAGACAGAAACACCAGACCACCTGACCTGCCTCCTGAGAAATCTGTATGCAGGTGAGGAAGGAACAGTTAGAACTGGACATGGAACAACAGGCTGGTTCCAAATCAGGAAAGGAGTACGTCAAGACTGTATATTGTCACCCTGCTTATTTCACTGATATGTAGACTACATCATGAGATACGCTGGGCTTTCCTGATTTGGAACCAGTCTGTTGTTTCATTTCCAGTTTTAACTGCTGCTTTTTGAGCTGCATACAGGTTTCTCAGGAGGCAGGTCAGGTGGTCTGGTATTTCTGTCTCTTTAAGAATTTTCCACGGTTTGTTGTGATCCACACAGTCAAAGGCTTTGGCATAGTCAATAAAGCAGAAGTAGATGTTTTTCTGGAACTCTCTTGCTTTTTTGATGATCCAATGGATGTTGGCAATTTGATCTCTGGTTCCTCTGCCTTTTCTAAAACCAGCTTGGACATCTGGAGGTTCACAGTTCACATATTGCTGAAGCCTGGCTTGGAGAATTTTGAGCATTAGTTTGCTAGCTTGTGAGATGAGTGCAATTGTGCAGTAGTTTGAGCATTCTTTGGCATTGCCTTTCTTTGGTATTGGAATGAAAACTGACCTTTCCAGTCCCGTGGCCGCTGCTGAGTTTTCCAAATTTGCTGGCATATTGAGTGTAGCACTTTCACAGCATCATCTTTCAGGATTTGAAATAACTCAATTTGAAATTCCATCACCTCCACTAGCTTTGTTTGTAGTGATGCTTCCTAAGGCCCATGTGACTTTGCATTCTGTTCTGCCCATTGTCCGAGTCCCCGGTCGGGAAAGAAGACTCCTTGAAACAATGCAACTTGCAATAGAGGAATTTATTACTGACTCGAGCCAGGGCCTCCCGCCCTCACCAAGGGTGTGAGGACGAAAGGCCCCGAGCCCCATTTCTCTCGGGTATTTATTATGTCAAAAAAAGCAGCAGGTAGTTGGCGCAAGCGGATTGGTTACACAGTTGCAAGGCAATTTTTGTTGGCCCAACGTGGGGCTTTCAGCTTTCTCCTGATAGGTTCCCTTTTTTCTTGCTAGGCATATGTTGATTGGCTAGCTTCAGGAGGCCTGATAATTATGTTACCCCGGGAAACCAGCCCTACTCCTAATCTAGGCTGCCTGTCATGGCGTTAGCCGTGACAGCCTCACACATTCCAGGATGTGTGGCTCTAGGTGAGTGATGACACCTTCGTGATTATCTGGGTCATGAAGATCTTTTTTGTATAGTCTTCTGTGTATTGTTCCCGCCTCTTCTTAATATCTTCTGCTTCTGTTCGGTCCATACCATTTCTATCCTTTATCGAGCCCATCTTTGCATGTAATTGTTCCTTTGGTATCTCTAATTTTCTTGACGAGATCTGTAGTCTTTTCCATTCTATTGTTTTCCTCTGTTTCTTTGCAGTGATCGCTGAGGAAGGCTTTCTTATCTCTCCTTGCTACTCTTTGGAACTCTGCATTCAAATGGGTATATCTTTCCTTTTCTCCTTTGCCTTTCACCTCTCCTCTTTTCTCAGCTATTTTTAAGGCCTCCTCAGACAACCATTTTGCCTTTTGGCATTTCTTTTTCTTGGGGATGCTCTTGATCCCTGCCTCCTGTACAATGTCATGAACCTCCGTTAGTTCTTTAGGCACTCTGTCTATCAGATCTAATCTCTTGAATCTATTTGTCACTTTCATGGTATAATCATAAGGGATTTGATTTCGGTCATACCTGAATGGTCTAGTGGTTTTCCCTACTTTCTTCAGTTTAAGTCTGAATTTGGCAATAAGGAGTTCATGGTCTGAGTCACAGTCAGCTCCCAGTCTTGTTTTTGCTGACTGTATAGAGCTTCTCCATCTTTGGTTGCAAAGAATATAATCAACCTGATTTTGGTATTGACCATCTGGTGATGTTCATGTGTAGAGTCTTCTCTTTTGTTTTTGGAAGAGGGTGTTTGCTATGACCAGTGCATTCTCTGTTAGCCTCTGCCCTGATTCATTCAAGGCCAAATTTGCCTGTTACTCCAAGGCCTGTACTCCAAGGCCAAATTTGCCTGTTACTCCCGGTTTCTCTTGACTTCCTACTTTTGCATTCCAGTCCCCTATAATGAAAAGGATATGTTTTTTTGGGTGTTAGTTCTAGGAGGTTTTGTAGGTCTTCATAGAACAATTCAACTTCAGCTTCTTCAGCATTACTGGTTGGGGCCCAGTCTTGGATTATTGTGATATTGAATGGCTTGCCTTGGAAACGAACAGAGATCTCTCTGTCATTTTTGAGATTGCATCCAAGTACTGCATTTCGGACTCTTTGGTTGACTATGAGGGCTACTCCTTTTCTTTTAAGGGCTTCTTGCCCACAGTGGTAGATAATGGTCATCTGAGTTAAACTCACCCATTCCAGCCCATTTTAGTTCACTGATTCCTAAAATGTCAATGGTCTCTTCTGACATCTCCTGTTTGACCACTTTCAACTTATCTTGATTCATATACCTAACATTCCAGGTTCCTATGCAATATTGTTCTTTAGAGTATCAGACTTTATTTCCATCACCAGTCACATCCACAACTAGGCATTATTTTTGCTTTGACTCCATCTCTTCATTCTTTCTGGAGTTATTTCTCCACTCTTCTCCAGTAGCATATTGGGTACCTACTGGCCGGGAGAGTTCATCTTTCTGTGTCATATCTTTTTGTCTTTTCATACTGTTCATGGGGTTCTCAAGGCAAGAATAATGAAGTGGTTTGCCACTCCCTTCTCCAATGGACCACGTTTTGTCAGAACTCCCCACCATGGCCCATCCACCTTGGGTGGCCCTACATGGCATGGCTCATAGTTTCACTGAGTTAGACAAGGCTGTGGTCCATGTGATCAGTTTGATTAGTTTTCTGTGATTATGGTTTCCATTCTGTCTGCTCTCTGATGGATAAGGATAAGAGGCTTAGGGAAGATTCCTGATGGGAGAGACTGCCTGAGGGGGAAACTGGATTTTGTTCTGATAGGTGGGGCTCTGCTCAGTAAATCTTTAATCCACTGGGGCTGTGGTCCCTCCCTGTTGTTTGGCCAAGTTATGGTAAAGATAATGAAGATAATGGCAACCTCCTTCAAAGGGGCACTGCTGTACTCATTGTCCCCGACCCTGCAGCAGGCCACTGCGAACCCATGCCTCCACTGGAGACTCCTGGACACTCATGGGCAAATCTGGGTCAGTCTCTTGTGGAGTCACTGCTCCTTGCTCCGGGGTCCTGGTGCACACAAGGTTTTGTTTGTGCCCTCCAAGAGTCTATTTCCCCAATCCTATGTAAGTTCTGGCAGCTCTATGGTGGGTTTAATGGCAACCTCCTCCAAGAGGGCTTACGCCATACCCAAGTCTGCTGCACCCAGAGCTCCTGCCCCTGCAGCAGGCCACTGCTGACCCGTACCTCCAGAGGAGACACTCAAACACTCAAAGGTAGGTCTGGCCCAGTCTCTGTGGGGTATCCTGGTGAACACGAGGTTTTGTTTGAGTCCTCTGAGTGTCTCTGGTGGGTATGAGGTTTGATTCTAAACATGATTTCACCCCTCCTACCATCTTGCTGGGGCTTCTCCTTGCCCTTGGACATAGGATATCTTTTTTTGGTGGGATCCTACATTCTCCTGTTAATGGCCGTTCAGCAGTGAGTTGTAATTTCGGAGTTTTTGAAGGAAAAGATGAGCACATGTCCTTATACTCAGCCATCTTGAGAGGAAAGACCCTCCTGAAATCACTGGTGATAATAGTGCTTGGAGAGAAATTTCCTAAGATAATAAAGCTAAGATGTATTAAACACTTGGGCTTCCCCAGTGACTAAGCAGTGAAGAATCCACCTGCAATGCAGGAGACATGGATTCAATCCCTGGATCAGGAAAACCCCCTGGAGGATGGCTTGGCAACACACTCCAGTGTTCTTGCCTAGAGAATCCCATGGACAGAGAAGCCTGGAGGGCTAGAGTCCATAGGGTCACAAAGAGTCAGATGCGACCAAAGCAACCGAGCTCGCACACACATTAAACACTTAGGTGGCACTATCCTAAGCTCTTTACACATGTTAATTTTCTGCATCCTCACAATTCCATAAACAAGTACTTTTATAAAGATGCAGAAGAGGAACAGAGAGGTGGAACCACCTGCCAACAAAGTAAAGAGGATCAGAAGGGATGACTCCCAGGAGCTGATCTGGACCACTGACGTAGGATGGGTACTTAAAAAATAGAGAACAGTACAGTTGCGGACACTGAAAGAGGTCTCCATTTATCAGAGAAAGGGCAATATTTAAGGAAAGACCCAAGGCTATTGAGTTTAGCAAATAGGAGTTAACTGCAGAGATGAAGAAACTGTGAAAGAGCAATTGTCTTGTCCATAAGACAGGACTATGTAACATGGAGCTCTTTAGCAGCGAGCAGGACCCATCTGACACATCAGTACCCAGTTTCTGGGGATATATCATGAAAGCCCAACATGGACTCTAGTACTGAAACAGTTCTAGGTTGTTAAGATTCTGATTCCAAATAATTCCAACTTGTGGGGGTTTCTGCCATACCACCAAGCAATTCTCCAACACCAATTGGGCGTCCTAGAATTCAATGCCATTCTGACACTATCTACCTGGAGATAGCATCAGATCCCCCAAGGTTGAGGGTTCAGGCCTACAAGATTTGCATCCCCCCCCCCACACACACACCAAATAAAAAGACAAACAAACAATACTTCAGATGTCAATTTTGACTGGGTATAGATTGGAGGTTCCATTAACACCTTCCTTCAGTTCAGTTAATTTACTTGAGCAGCTCACAGTATTCACGGAAACATCATACTCACTAGATTACCAGCTTATCATCAAAGGATGTAACTCAGAACTAACTAGATGGCAGAGATGCACAGGATGAGGTATGAGTAAAGGTCAGGGAACTTCAATGCCCTCTCCAAGCACACCAGCCTCCCCAAATCCCTACACCATCAGGGAAGGTTCTAAACCCCATCCTTTTAGGTTTTATGGAGGCTTCATTACATAAGCATGATTGATTAAATCCTTGCCCATGGGTATTAATACCAGGCTCCTCTGTCTGTGAAGTTCTCCAGTCAAGAATACTGGAGTGGGTGGCCATTCCCTTCTCCAGGAGATCTTCCCAACCTAGGAATCAAACCTGAGTCTCCTGCATTGCAAGCAGATGCTTTACCATCTGAACCACCCCCTGGTGGCCATTTGAACTCAATTTCTAATTCCTTTCCTCTCTCTGGAGGGTCAGGGGGTGGGTGGGACAGAATGTTCCAAGCCTCTAATTACACAGCAGATTTTTCCTGGCAACCAGCTCCCACCCATAGGTGTTTTCCAGAAGCTACCTTATTAACTTCACAAAAGATAACTTTTACCTCCCTCATCATTTAGGAAATTCCAAGGGTTTTAGGAGTTCTGTTTCAAAAACAGGATCAAAGACCAAATATCTATCTCCTATTATAAATCACATTATCATAGTTGTCTAGCAGCTACCAGAAGAGGAATTTGAGAACTGGAAGCAACAGAAACCAAGCCATCAAAACTATAGTATCAGATGAGGCATGCTCTAGGGAGGAAGTAGGAGGCTAGATTATCCAGTGAAACAGGAGGTCAAGATCCTCACCTCCGGCTTGCTCCTGGCCACTTAGAACCCAGGTGAGCCTGTTTCTACCCTTCTTGGCCCACTGTGGTCAGGTGGCCCAGCTCTCAGTCAGGGAGGAAGGAAGCAGCAGGCCAAGGCTGTCAGAAAACCTGACACCTAGAAACTCCCCATGTATCCTCAAGGCTAACATGGAAGGACTGAAGACTCCAGAAGCAGCTTAGAATCTTGGTCTTAAATCAGCACTAATTCTTGCTCTTTCAAATCAGGGGGAAATATATTTTGAGCTCAAGAAACCACAAAATCTTACAACCTATGTTTTAACATAGAAAATTAAAGAACAACCAAAATCCCATGAAATATCAATAGAATTGTGAAGCAGCATTTGATCACATAGTATGTTCAGTTCAGCTCAGTTGCTCAGTCGTGTCCTACTCTTTGCGACCCCGTGAATCGCAGCACACCAGGCCTCCCTGTCCATCATCAACTCCCAGAGTTTACTCAAACTCATGTCCATCGAGATCGAGTCGGTGATGGCATTCAACCATCTCATCCTCTGTCGTCCCCTTCTCCTCCTGCCCCCAATCCCTCCCAGCATCAGAGTCTTTTCCAATGAGTCAACTCTTCGCATGAAGTGGCCAAAGTATTGGAGTTTCAGCTTCAGCATCAGTCCTTCCAATGAACACCCAGGACTGATCTCCTTTAGGATGGACTGGTTAAATCTCCTTGCAGTCCAAGGGACTTTCAAGAGTCTTCTCCAACACCACATTTCAAAAGCATCAATTCTTCAGTGCTCAGCTTTCTTCACAGTCCAACTCTCACATCCATACATGACCACTGGAAAAACCATAGTCTTGACTAGACAGACCTTTGTTGGCAAAGTAGTGTCTCTGCTTTTTAATATGCTATCTAGGTAGTCATCACAAATCATGTTTTGAAACGAATGTTTACTGTTCCAGGGAAATGCTCATAAAAAAAGTATGGCAAAAAGCAGCCTAACATACACAATGCGCTCTGAAATTTTGCTGGGGGAAATTATATTTATGCTCAGTATTGAAATGATTCTGAAAAATATAGCTTTGTTTTACATAATAAATAAATAAATTCATACAATATTGATAGTACTGTTATACTGTCAGAACAGTCAAGATTTATAAAATGTAAAAATGTTCTTACTTTTATTACACTATCATAAAACTTATTTTTTTAAAAGCGTGTCACCGGAAATGTCTAGAAATATTGAAAATAACTTAATCAAGATAGTATTTACCTTGTTTACATTAGCTTTTCAGAAGCTTCAGGAGACATGGTTTTGATCCCTGGGTCAGGAAGATTCCCTGGAGGAGGAAATGGCTATCCACTCAAGTATTCTTGCCTGGGAAATCCCATGAACAGAAGGAGCCTGGCGGGCTCCAGCCCATAAGGTCACAAAGAGTTGGATGTGACTGAGCACGCACACATGCGTGTTAACTTTTCAGCAACTGGTTTCTTTTTCTCCATTTGGAACTAAATAAAAATTATAAAACTTAAAATTACTACATGGAAATTATAATTATTCACATAAACTTTTCCACAGACCAGATTAGTACTACAGTGATCATCTGATACATATGAACAAAAGGAGTTAGCTATTTTTGTTAGGCTGTTATCTGATCTAGCTACCTTGAGGAAAAAAAAGAATCCCTTTTTGTGCATAGTTTAATTATTTGAAACAGTTCTGAGTGGTGCAGACTTTCTGTTAGAACAGACTGAAGAAGAACCGAGTATGAGTGGATTTTTACTTAGATTTTGAAACTGTGAAGTAGACAGAAGGAACCACCTACACTCTTGTTTTGTTTTGCATGATATATTATGCATGAAATCAAATTGCTTGGGCTACAGGCAGAAGATGTCACTTCAATAGCCCTCTAGAACTTGATGGTTGGGAAAGGCATGAGCCTTGTTGATAGAGAATGAGTTTTTTATTTTCTTCAAGACTAATAGAGGTATCCTGTCATAAAGGAAGAGTGAATTGCAGTGAAAAAGTACAGATGGGCAGGTAGATATCTTTTCATAACCCTACTGGAAGGAGACAAAACCAGAGATATTAGGCCCTTAGCAACAGGAATCTGACAGTCAGGACAGGTTGATGGGCAAGCGGGTGGGGGCAGAGCACAGAAAACGCACAGGAAGTGCAGAGAGTCCTGGTAAAGGCATGTGTGTATGTTGGTGCCAAGAATGCCAAGGAATTGTCAGTGATAAGTCAAGGAGGCTAAAATATGGGGTGTCTGGGGAGCCCATGGTGCAGCCTCTCAGTTTCTTTCCAAACTGATGAGTAAGTCTTAGGTCTTTCATATTTCCTTTCTTCTAATTTTTGGGGTCCTTTTATGCTCAAGAAGTACAATAGCTAATTCTGGCACTAGTGGGCAACTGTAAGCCAGGCTTCTGGGTATCATCCATCTGCTGGTGGCAGGGATGGGTACATTGAGAAGATGCTGGGGAGTGTGTGGGTGTTCAAAGACAAGGGTGGGATGAAAAGGGGGCTGAGGATGGAGATTGGTACTATCTCCACTGCTCTGGGATAATTCTTGCTAGTGTTCAGATTTGCCTCACCAAGTTGAGATATAAAAATACAGCTTGTACGTGAGACCCTGGTGAGGAATATCTGGCCTCAATTCAGTCAACAGTATGCTCTCTCTTTTTGATTCACCACAAGCACTTCCCTCATGATATTTGTCTTTTGTTTGTCTCTTCTGAGAAAACCTTTATTGCACATCATTGAATTAATTTCTGTTTGAATAAACAGCACACAAAATAAAGATTTATGTTGTGAAAACACCTGAAGCTTCTAATCAGCAGTCTGCAAGGAGTGGAGACTCTGGTTTTGTGTCTTTTTAAGACATCCATTTCCCATTTATTTTTAAACTTTGAACATAATTGTTTTCCAAAATATTTTTGATGTGGGTTATAGAACTTCTCCCCATGAAATGCTGCTCTTTTCTGTGAGACCATTCATGCCCCAGAAGGACCTGGCACATCTTGCACTTTTCACAAGACTGTGCAAGTACTAATAAATCTGCCCTTTTGGGATTGAATATGCATTTGGAATGCACTTTAATTTTCATAGATATATAGAATACTCTTTCAGCTTTGTCCTTTAAGGAGGAAAGGAGAAAACCTATATGTGAGTACTAAAAAATCTGATCTTCTCCAGAAATCAAAACAGTATCAAATAACAGTTGTCCTTCAGAACCACGTATGTGACTGTTAGCTGGTGATTTCTTTTTTCTTTCTCATTCTTTCTTTTGAAAGTGAAACTCATACAGGTGTGTCTGACTCTTTTGACCCCATGTACTGTAAGCCTGCCAGGCTTCTCTGTTCATGGAGTTTTCCAGGCAAGAACACTGGAGTGGGTTGCCATTTCCTACTCCAACAATATTTGCCTTTAAGATGTTCAGAATGACATTACTCAATCACAAGTGCAGTTCCAAGTGAATATATTCATCTATGGTTTTTACCCTCACATATTCACACACATTTTTAAAAAGGACCCAAGGTCTATACATTTAATGTCCTATATAAACTAAAACGGGCTTCTCAGGTGGCAGTAGTGTTAATGAACCCATCTGCCAGTGCAGGAGATGGAAGAGATGAGGATTCAATCCCTGGGTCAGGAAGACCCCCTGGAGGAGGAAACGACAACCCACTCCAGTATTCTTGCCTTGGAAATTCCATGAACAGAGGAGCCTGGCAGCCTACAGTCCATGGGGTCGCAAAGAGTTGGACATGACTAGAGCACACAGCATAGCACACAAACTGAAAAAGAGAATGAAAAACTCTGTGGAGGAAGAAGGGAAGCTAATACACAAGCTGATGTAATTACTATAACAGGGTCAGCCATGAAGGAATTAACTGAGGAAGGTAAACTACTAAGTACTATTTTCTGTATCTACTCATATCTCAGGAAAAAACTCATTTCCATGATACTAATTACCATCAGTTTCACTGTACTTGATTAAAAGTTGTCTTATTCCTCTAAAGAAAAATAACCCAAAAGATTAGTAAATTTCTTAATATCCATCTCAGCAAAAATGACACTAAATAGCAAACAGCTGTATAATGACAATTATTTGGTAAAATCAAATTAGAAACATAAATACAAGGATTGTTGTTATTTAGTTGCTAAGTCCTGTCAGACTCTTGTGACTCCATAGACTGTAGTCTGCCAGGCTCCTCTGTTCATGGAATTTCCAAGGCAAGAATACTGGAGTGGGTTGTCGTTTCCTTCTCCAGGGGGTCTTCCTGACCCAGGTATTGAACCTGGGTCTCTTGCATCTCCTGCATTGGGAGAGGATTCTTTACCACTGAGCCACCAGGGAAACCTAAATACAAGGAAACTTAGTCACAAACATGGAGCCCAGAAATCAAGTAGCGTGAAGCAGTGTTGAATAACAGAAAAAAAAAAAAAAAAAATCAAAGGATTTTAAATTGGACAGACCATCTCAGTTCAACTTAGTTTCACACAAATTAGCTGCATCACATAACCTCTCTATGTTTCTATTTATTCATATTTAAATCTTTGGAAGATTGTTTTGAGAAATAGATATCTAATGAGAATACCACTGTGCCTGGCTCACAGAGACCACACAATAAACAGTATGTATTTACTAATTGAACACTTGCGATGGGCCAGGTACTGTTCTAGGTGTTAGAATTACAGTGGGTAATGAAGGAAAATCTTTGTCTCAGTGACTTTAGTACTGTGATGGGAGCAAATAGTCAACAAACAAGTAGGAAAAGAAAAAGGAAAGCAGGAAGGCGGTAAGAGAGGGAGTGAGTGGAGTAGAAGAGGGAGGAAGAAAGATTCAGAGAGTGATGTTTCCTAGAGAAACAAAGTGATGAGATAGAAGCTGTCTTACAGCATGGGGTAAGCTAGTAGTCAGCTACTAGTAGCTAGTAGTAAGCTACTACCACAGCTAGTAGCCAGGGGAGGACCCTTTGAAGAAGTATCATTTTTCTCTGAATCTTGGATGATAAGAAAGGAAGCCAGAGTAGGTCAAGGTCATGGAAAAGACCACTCCAACCAGGATAAATGTCAGGAGAAAAGGCTATGAGACCAAAGCAAATTTTGTGTTTTGCAGAGACAAAGAGAAGGGCAGTGAGTGGCAGGGAGAGGGATGTAATAAGCAAAGGGAGAGAGGTCCAAGACGAGGTCCAAGATGTTGGTGAGAACAGTTCAGGTAACTCTTGGGCCCTAATAGAGTTCAGAGTCTACTTAATTACAATGGGGAGGTTTTCAGTGGAGAGTGATATGATCAAATATAATCCTTAAAAAGAGCATTCTGTCTGATATCTGAAGAATGAATGGGCAGTAATTGTGGGTGGAGAGAACATGAGAGCAGGCAGACCAGTAATGAGCCTGCAGCAGTTCAGATGAGAGGCTGCTGTTTCTGGGACTGGCCTGTGGCAGCAGAATGGATGAGGTGTGTTTGGATGGGGGATGTGGTTTGGAGGTAGAGCTGACAGGACTTCCGAAAGAATGGGATGTGAACGAAGGAGCACTATCAGGGCTGATTCCCGGATGTTAGACTTGAGCCTCAGTCTGACTGGCAGAGCCATTGCCAGGATAGGAAAGAGGAGGGGGGGATGGTTGGTGTCAGGATAGTCAGACACCTAAGTGGAGATGCCAAGCAGACACCCTAGAGATCAGCACTACTCTTGTGAGAAGATTTGCTTAAAGTATAATGTAAACTCGTGCTATGCAAAATGTCTGATTCAGTCTTACCAAATTGAAAAACAAAAGTTTAACTCTAGTAACTGGTGGTATGCACTGTTTTTTTGTGAAGTTAGATCTTCTTGAAAACTTTTATTTAAATGACTCTGAAACTATTTTGTTGACACACAAGAGTTGGCTCAATAAAAACCATAATTTCTCTGTGGTCATCAAAACCTGACAGAAGCAAGTGATGATTCAGTTGGAGTATCAGAAGCATGGTTTCCATATCAATAGAATTCTTACAGCATATAGTTATTTATTCTAGATAAAATTCTGCTTCACTGGTTCAGATCTTGTGATGGGTATAGCTAAAATTCTTTCTTCTGGGAAGAAAAAAAGAAAGGGAGGTACCCTCAGAGTTGTATTTCTCCTGAAACATCTAATAATATGCAAACTAGCTTGGCACTGATTATGATAAACTGATTTGGGTTGAATTTTTTCTATTCTGCTCTGGTAGGGTCCTAAGGCTAACCTGTTCCCACAATCTCAGAAATGTGATCTAAGGCAATCAATCCAATCCCAAACTCCCAGTTGAAATGAGGATCAGGTGTTAACTATAGTTAACATGCCTCTACTCAAACATCCCATTAGATATGTCTTGAGAAATCAACTATTTGTTGACTGATAGCAACAGTTATACCTACTATTTGTTAAATGTCTACTGTATTATCTCATTTTAATCATCACAACTAATTTGGAAGGTTTTTATTTTAAAGATAATAAAACTGAGGTTCATTGATCCTACTTGCCCAGAGGAAGAACTTGTTTAGATATAACTGTATATATCTAAAGTGTAGTTTATATGTTTATATCTAAGTGTAGTTCTATTATTTTGTGACCCTCCATAAGATAAGCATCATGAAGATGAAGATGTGGGGATAAATTGTCCCAATGATTTCATCTTTCACATAGTTCTGCAAACTCATATAGTTGATTTGCAATACTTTCAGTAGTTATGTTCTATAAAGTCACTGGGAACACTGATTTAGCAGAGCTGAATCACTTCGCTCCTGGGGAAATGCAGTGTTAGGTTCCCACAAGCCTCTCTTTCTCACAACATGTCCATTGACCAACCAATACTTACTGTAGTATGTGTTCCTGTTTAAAGACACCTTATTCAATATATATTGTTGATTCATTGACATTGAACTCACAGCCAATGACAGTAACACATGCCTAAACGAAGTTTATCTAACACTCATACTTTCTCCATAAGGTGCATCCCAGCCTTCTTGTACTTGGGAACATGAGTTAGCACTTCAGTGCTCTGATTAGGTATCATTTAAAACAGTGAAATCACCAAAGCAAAACCAAAAAATGCAACAACAACAACAAAAAAAAAACCATGGCGCTAAACAGATTTTCGAGAAGATACTTGTTGAGTAGTGGAAGCTTGAGGGGAGATTGCAAATACATGACCCCTGCCATCAAGGAGATTTTAATCTACTAGGAGAGACAAGATCAACACAAATGATTCACAGGTGAGAGACATAACCAAGAGTGTGAATAGGATGATAGTGTTTTATATTAATCTACAAGTTCTTGATTGATTTTATCCTACCCTTTCTCAGACTTTACAAGCATCAGTGATACTTTTTATATGAGCTTTTGTCAGGAGTGAGCAGATCAGCCTAAAACCAAGAAGTCTTTGAAAACTGTGACTGGATTTCTTAAATGAAGACTAGACACCGCAATTTGAAAGCTGAAGACTTTTGTTTTAATTTGTTTTAATATGCAAGAATCAGCCTTTGTTGAGAGAAATGAATGGCTTGCATGGAATTCTAAGAGCGAGACTTTGATGATCAAGGACCTGCTTTGGTGGGCTAAGCACTGTTTGCAGTAACTTCCACAGAAGAGTGAAGTATGTCAGTTGCTGTGTGTATCTTCCTACCCAAAAACAAAATGAAGATCTATCAGTGAATAAGAGAAGGAGATTCAGAGAGAACAAGGCAAGGTGCTTAATAAGATTAAGATAGCTGGTGGTGAAATCTGTTTAGGTGGAGTTCGGTAAAGATAGTGTGACTTTCCGAGTCAGAATCCAAGAGGACAGCCAGTCTCATAGTAAAGCCTTGATTTTGAAGGCACTGAAGCAACATGGCTCTTGGGTAATAGACTGGCAATGAATGAGGGAAGCAACTAAGCAGACAGGCCTTCACAGAGACTTTCAGAGTCCTGCATATAACACTGGGTTGGCCAAAAAAGCTCATTTGGCTTTTTCCATAAAAGAATGAAACTTTTGGCCAACCCAATAAAATAATAATAGGAAACTGAGAGTTTTGAATCCCCAAGCAGAGGTGTGGAGGGGCTGCAGGAGTTGAGGAGTCACAATGTCTAAGAAAAGAGCAGAAGGTTGCAGAAGTATGGGCTTCACGGTTGATCACTCCCAAGGCAGAAGCCAGCAGCAGCAGCAGCCAGCACACCAAGTCAAAGACCAGGCAAGATGAGTGATGCCTCATGGGTGCCAGCCACAACTCCACAAAACCCAGAGTGTGACAATACAATGATTAGCAAAGCCAGAGGATTATAGGAGAACCCAGATTACTCCTAAGCCACCTGCCTACTGACATCACTCTTAGGGAGAAAAAGAGAAAACTCTGAATTTGACTGCAACCTTACTAAAAGATGCAAAATCTTAAATTGAAAGCAATGAGTTACCTTAACATGGGAAGATTAAGAAATTTAGTTTATCAGTAAAAAAATAAAATAAAAATGAAGTCTAGACATGGCACCGAACTATTTTTAATTACAGAAAACAAAGTTTTAAATGGGACATTTCTTCATATCTGATTTTTGGAACTTGCTGCATGGGCTGAATTGTGATGCACTAACAAAAATCCCTATAGCATTTTAAAACTGAGTGACATGAGTCAGGTCAGGCTTGGGCAGGTAATGGGTGGGAAGGAGTTGAAATGAGAACTCCGTAGCAGGCTGGACCCAACCAGACAGGAGAGGGCTGGTCACTGGGTCAGAGGCAATGCCTAAGTTGCATAATCAGAAACCTGCTGGGTGAGATAGACATCTGGGATCATCAGAGGGCACCTGTGAAATGAGAAATTGCATGTTGAGATCTGTAAGTCGTGTAACAGAGAAGTTAGCAGATTTGCCTATCTTGCCCTGTCTTGCTCCTCAGCAAGTCTGCTCCTAGCATCACTGATAGATCAGTGCCATGAACCTTGAGCCTACTGACTTTTCCAATGGCATGCTTAGTTGAATGACTGAGGGTTATACATGCTGGACCCAAGGAGACCGATCAGAAGACCTTTCCCAGAAATTTGAAATTGGGACCCAAGGACTCCAGTTCACTGACCTTCAAAATTTAGTTACATGAGAATCATGCAAGACTCCAAAGCTCCATATCTTTGGGACTTTGGGAAGCATATTTGATCTTCAGGATCTTTGATCTCCAAGATGTGTCTGATGAAGTAAGTTTGGAGCTCAGGATCTTTTTAACAAGTATCTCCAGTGAATCTGGGGCTTCCCAGGAGGCTCAAGTGGTAAAGAATCTTCCTGCCAATGCAGGAGGCACAGGTCTGATCCCCTGGGTCCAGAAGATCCCCTGGCAGGGGAAATGGCAACCCATTCCAATAGTCTTGTTGGGAAATTCCATGGATAGAGGAGCCTGGCGTGTTATAGTCCATAGGGTCATGAAGAGTCTGACATGACTGAGACGACTGAGAACGCACCAATGAATCTAAAGCAGAAAGGTGTGGATTACAAATAGAGAAACAGGCTTCTAGACTGGGAGGATCTCTAGAGCAAAGGTGGTCATCTTAGGCCATGTAAATGGTGAAGCAGAAGAAAGGTCTAGAGAGAGAGAAGTGTAAGGCAGACATGCAGAGAGAAGTTGCAGGGCAGACAGGATGCTGGCTGATCAATCACCTTTCCCAGCCCTTCTCCTTTGCTGGCCTCACCCTAGCAGAGACTAGAAATTCTAAGCACCTGTACCCGGTCTTCTTTGAAGCCAGGAGGTCACATAACATACTTTGGGCCAATGAGAGGTGCATGGAAATCTGCTTTGTTGGGACTGGTCATTTAGGGAAAGCTTTTGCCTTTGGGATGGAAGGGTAGCCATGGGCCACTGCCCATTTTTACTTTTCTTTCTGCCTCACACCTGGAACCAACAGTCATCTGTGACCCATGAAGCAAGAGACACGAAGTCATCATGCTAAGGATGCAAAGGAGGAGAAAGGCATCAAGTGGGAGACAGGCATTTAGAATATGTCTGAAAATTTAGTGACTTTGTAGAAGCGTGATGTAGTCAGGACTGTGAGAAGAAAGCTGTGGGTGAGCACATGGCCAGGGAGTCCCGGAGTTGTATCAGTGACATGAAGAGCCATTCATTACTGCTGCTGGCCTCACACAACCGCCAGGTACAGACAGTTGAGAGCAAGGAGACATGTATAATAAATGACCAGTTAAGGAGCATTTTTTTTTTTAATTTTGAAATTGCACTTAGTTTCCATTTTGATGTGCCAGCTTTCTCTAGTTTCAGTGCCCTGGGCTTCTCTAGATGCAGCACGTGGGCTTAGTTGCCCCAAAGCATGTGGAATTTTAGTTCCTCAACCAGGGATCAAACACATGCACCCAGCTTTGGAAGGTGGACTCTTAAACACCAGCCCACCAGGAAGTCCCAGCAACAATCTTAACAGGGGCATTCTAAGACAACTTGAAGGGAAGCTAATGGCTCATCCAAGAAAATGAATCTGCTAGATTTTTCCTAACTGGTGTACTAAAGTACCCATAAGAAACTTACAAGTATCCTAAAGTCTATATCACTATATTATAGTTAAAAGCCAAAAGAAAAATAAATGAGAGTCAATAGGAAAGGGAATTAAAATTCCATGACAAAACCAGATGACCTTGTTACAGAAGGACCTCACCTATGATCAGTGGCTCAGGTTTGAATCATCTTGACCTGTAAACCAGGTCATAGGCTCTGACCTAGTTAAGGAAGCAATATAGCCAGAACATGCAATCTCAGCTGATTAGAAAATAAGGTTAAAAAGCAAAATAAAATTGACTTTTTTAAAGCAGGAATGATGAAAAACAGCTTTATGATGATAGTGACATTTTAGCTTGTTCTGTTCACTTCTTGGGATGTAAAAGAGTATATTAGTTTCCTGTGTTGGCTGTTACATTACCACAGATTAGTGGCTTAAAACAACAGAGACATATTTTCTCTCAGTGCTAGAAGAGGGCAAAAGTCCAAAGTCTAGGTTGCACTGCTTTCAGAAGCTCTCAGGGAGACTCCATCCCTTGCCTCTTCCAGCTTTTAGTGGCTGCCAGCATTCCTTGACTTGTAGCCACATCACTCCAATCCCTGTCTCTTCCTCTTCCGTATGTCTATCTGGTGGTGATTTAGTTGCTAAGTCGTGTCTGACTCTTGTGACCTCATGGACTACAGCCTACCTGGGTGTTTGTCCATAGGATTTTCTAGGCAAGAAAACTGGAATGGGTTGCCATTTCCTTCTCCAGGGGATCTTTCTGACCCAGGAACTGAACCCAGGTCTGCTGCACTGCAGGCAGACTCTTCACCTACTGAGCTACCAGGGTGTGTCTATCTAATCTCCCTCTTTCTCATATAAGGACATTTATGATTGTATTTAAGGCCTAGCCTGGTAATCCAGTATAATTTCCCCTTATCAAGATCTTTAATCACATCAACAAAGGCCAACAGTTGCTTATAACATATTTATAAGCTCTAGGGAATTAAGACTTAATCTGTTTAGGTGGTCATAATTCAGTCTACTACTGAGAAAATGTTATATGCTTTACTTATGATTTTAAATTATATTTTTATATGTTTAAGTTTATAATAAAGTATGAAAGTTTAGGGAATTCCATGTTTTATTTATTGTTTGGACAAGAAGTGTGTGACTATTTAAAGGAATGCTGCCTGTTTTTAAAGTCAACTTTAAAATAAATAAATCAGACTTAAATAATAATGAATTTCTTCCCTATACAATAGTCTCTTGAATTTTAACAAGTCTATAACATTTTTCACTCAGTGTCTCTGGATTTATTCTGTGTGTATGTGTATGTGTGTATTCAGTAACTCCTGGTAAACTATCTCTCATTTTTACCCCCAAAAATGAGGAGGGAATTGAAATTGATGCAAAAGCAAACATACATGTGCATGCCCACCTGCCTAGACCAGGGATGCCGAAAGCAAGTGTTAGCAAGAACAGGCACTGAACGCACTGGGTCTTTCACAGCCGTGGGCAGCCCCAAGTGTGACTTCACAAGAACAGCCTCTGAGCTCACACAGAAGCTGCTGCCTGCCTCAGCATGACTCGGGTCTGTGCCTGTGGGTTTTGGTTCCTTTAACCGTGGGTCACAGGGTGGCTTCAGAACACATTGTTTTGTTTATTTCCGTTTACCAAGCTAAACGTGTCCTTGATTTTAAAGCTATGTTTTGAAGAAGGATATTTGCTGAGATGCATTTTCACAATGTACTCTGTTCCATGGGGCACATGACTGAGTTCAGGGATTGCCCATCAATATTCAGCTGAACATCAAGATGAGAAAAAAATTTTTATTTAGAATGTTGTGTTAATTTCTGCTGTATGGCAAAGTGATTCAGGTATATATATATATATATACACATTCTTTTTTTAATATTTTTCCACTACTGTTAGGATATTGAATATGGTTCTTTGTGCTCTTCAGTAGGACTTTGTTGTGTATCCCTTTTGCAGGTGGTAACTTACATCTGCTAACCCCAACCTCCCATTCCTCCCTCAGCCCCCTCCCCCAGAACAACCACAAGTCTGTTCTCTGCATCTTTGAAGGACAAGAGAGTTTGAGGGGAAAAAAAAAAAAAAAGCTTTGCCCCCAAGACATCTGCTCCTTCTTGCAGCATATTCAATTCCTAAGGTCATGCCTTTGCCAACCACTGGCACTTCTTTTCCTCTGAAGATTTCCCATCCCTGCCCTCTCAGAGATTTCTGCATGCCTGAGCAGGTAGATGGTCTCACCTCACAGGATTTGCATGAATTGCATGTTGTGGGGCTCTCCAGGAAAGTAGTGCTGGATGAAGGAGTCCCAGAGGCATGTAGAATGTTTTCTGTCTTTCCTGTATGTCTCCCTATTGGTTATTTTGTGTCTACTAAAACCACATCCACCACTGAAGAAGGTTTTTCCTCTGGTTCTCTTTCAATTTGCTGTGTGGTCAAAATGTTGGGCCAGTGCTTTATTTCATGCTACTTTCCTTTTTTGAGAATGACTTGATTGAATACAAGGCAGAAGATGAGTCATAGTAATTCAAGTAATTAACTCTATAGGTTACAACAAACACTATAGAATATTACTAATTATGCTGTACATATACGGCTTTTGATTTTCAGGGTATGTAAACTCAGTCACCTGCTTTATGATGTAATCAGTTCAACATGCCTGGCCCCGTTTTTTTCTTCTTCTTTCATTTTTTTCTGCAACTGAGGAAATTGAAGGAAGATGGCTTAAGCAATTTACCCTGGGTCACAAAAAGGCATTCTGTCTCAGGAAAGAAATATGCTCTTTTAGGATGACTAGATAAAGTATAAATCACTTCAAACAAGAAACACTTTAATAACACTAAAGTAGTATGATTTTTGAGTCACTGAAACAGCATTTCCTGAATACTCTGGGAGTTTCCTTGGACTTCTTCCACTGAAGTACAAATGAGCTCCAACTCAATTAAGTCTTTGAGAAGAAGTGAAGTTATAAGAGGTCCACACAACATTTTTTGTTTCTTTGTGGATACGTCAATGGATGAAAGACGAAAAGTAAGTAGTCAAGAGCAATCCATAACACTGAGAGGAAAGAGAAAGGAAATTAGTTTATGGTCAACATCATTTTAACTGGGAAGGTAATGAAATTTGCTTTCCCATTCATAATAATATGTATGATTTCTAAATTTGGGTTTTCAGATTCTTTTCTGAAAATGACTATAGAAAATTCTAAGGGACATGCAGAAAGAGGACATATATGAAAGTCTACATGGAAATGTCAAGTTCCTGGTTGAAGATTACATTTTACATATACCTGGATAGGCTTAGTCTCTTGGGTGCCGAATGATGCAGGGTGTTTGCTGTCTGACTGTGTGGGAATTTCTTTT
The DNA here is from genome assembly GCF_023699985.2 of Odocoileus virginianus. Lineage (NCBI taxonomy): Eukaryota > Metazoa > Chordata > Mammalia > Artiodactyla > Cervidae > Odocoileus > Odocoileus virginianus. The sequence goes on along the minus strand of NC_069707.1, from coordinate 26,630,531 downwards.
GGTCCTGATGAGATCTGTGTATAGAAAAATATCCAAATTCATTGTGAAGGGTAATGACTAATTTGAAATTCCTTGAAGAGAAAATGGGGAAATTTCACAAAGGTCCCACCAGAGGTGGAAAATAATGAGTCTCAAAATTTTGGGAACTGATTATATAGCACATAAAATAAACAAACAGAGTGGGAAAATTCATTTCCCAGGAAATCCTGAGGGCAGCCGTGCCAAGCCATCCCAAAACCTGTCACTAATAAATCCCACAGACAGGATCTATGTTAGCCCAGAAAATATGACAAAACTCATGCAAAATCCTCCCTGGGCCCAGCAGAGTACTTTTCAAAATCACATTTTTCAATCAAAATGAAATTTAAAATATGTATATAGCTAGATACATGCATCAGTGTAGATATCCATACAGAATACTATATTTAAAAAGAACATGGGATTAAGAATACCTGGTTTGAGAATCATCTCTACCTTCATCCCTCCGAAAATTCTTTGAAATGTGGTTTCCTGTTTGTAATATGGGCTAATAATGCTTTTTTTTTTTTTTTAACCTAAGTTGTTATGAAGCTCAAATGCGGAAATAAACGTGAAGGCACTTTGTAAATGAAATAACTACTCAAATGTAACTTACTATTACGCTCCTCATTATTTGAGAAAACTCACTATAATGGGAAAACTTCAATATTCTCTGATGCTGTGGTCATATCTATAAGACACATGTAAACCAAGAGCAAGTTTGGAGCTAAAGGTGAGGGTGTTGGAGTCGGGGACACAGCCATAAGTTGCCTTCTAATTTTATGTTTTTTGCCGGACAACTTAGAATAAAAGAGTCCCAAGTGATTATATATTTCTCCTCAACTCACTCCACCAGAGACTCCTCTGGTAAATAACGTCCTTACAACCATGAAGATACAGTCTTGGTGACTGAGGTGATTAAGACAGTAGGCATTGAAGCTTAACTACCTTGGTTCAAATTCTGGTTCTGTCACTTACTGGCTATATCACCTTTACAAAATTGCTTGACCTCTGCATCTCATCTTCCCCACATGTGAAACAGGGATGATAATTGTACCTACATAGAAAATGCTCAGTAAATGTTACTATACCATGGTTCCAATGACTTTAATCAGCTAAGAAAAATGGCAGTAAATAAGACGGGTATTTTCCTCTTCTTATCTCTTAAGTAAGTCAATTTCCACTCTAGAGTAACACAGCTACTAGTTTATGCAGTGTCTTCACATGCACCAAAGGCAACCGTTCCTCAGACTCTGAACCACCCTAAGTTGGGGTGGGAGGGTAGTTTTTCATGACAATATAGCATCTGGAATTCCTAGGACTGAGCAGTAAATAACCTGCTCAACCTTAAATGGCAGTCCTTTCTCTGAAACAGTCTCCTTCCATGAAAAAAAAAAAAAAAAAGTCAGTTGTTGCGTTAAAACTCTCTAAAAACCCCTTATAATCCTAAAAAATTTCTGTTTTTTTTTTTCTTTTTTTTCCTGTTTAGGTTTTTGGACTGCCCTCAGGGTAAGAGATCTCATTCTAGCTGAGGGTGCTGTCTTGGGCCAAGAAGAGATAACAAACCAAGCACAGTATAATCTCAGGCTCCCTGGTGACTAGAGAAGACAACAGACATTTTTCAACACATAGCTGGTGAGGCTTGCATTTCTGGCCAGGTGAGCACTCTTCCCACAGCCTCTCCCCACAGAGAGCCCAAAGCTGGTAGGATACAGCCTGAGTATCTCTTGAGACTTCTGGACAGACCCAGTAAGAAACAAAGTCTTGATTTGGAACAAGGATGCCTTTGCCTGCCTCTCACCTTCACTAGCTAATGCAAATAAATAAATAAATAAAATAACTTCTTTTTTTTATATTGTTGAAGACATGTTGTCTGAAGAAAGAGAAGTTTTTCCTTTTAGTAATGACTGACAGGAATTGGGTGTGGTAGGAGCAGGACCCAAGCCACTGAGCTTTCTTCGCAACCACTTACTGCCCTCAGGGCCCAGCCTGGCCAGGCTTGCTCCCTCACCCAGATTCCCTCTTTGCTCCACTGAGGCTCTCCTCAGCCTCTCTCACTTCCTGATGCTTCTCCAGTCCTTCTCTCTGGTACATCCAGACCTTTGTTCCCAGGCCCCTTCTCTCTTCAAAGCTGCAAAAAAATCTGCTTTTTCTACTTGCAGATGACTGAACTATCAATTCAGTGGAGCCACCTGCCCTTATACTAACTGACTCTGGTGACCCCTGGTGAGTCCCGTCAAGTACCCCTGGGGTTGGTCGACCAGTTGAAGCTTAGCCTCAGCTAGAAAAGGAACTAATAAGTTCCCTTCTCACAGGATCTGTAATTTGACCTCCTTCTCAGAACAGAGATAAGAGGGATGTGGTTTTTACTTACTGGCCTAAAGGCACATCATACATTCAATTTACAGATGTCAAAAAAATAGAAGCACCAGAGAGACAGAAAATGTTAAATTTTATAAAGAGAATCTCCCCACATGTCTTAAAACCCAAAGAGAAGTAAGCTACACCTGAGTGTCAGAACTGCCAGGAATTTCCTGAAAGGTATCAAAGGGATCTAGAAACATAAATCACCATGGGCAGCCCAAGTGAGCAGGTAAAGACAGTTCATTCAACTGAGTGCTCTGTTTGACAAATCTGTTGGATTTTCATTTTTGCAATCTTTTTTGATGTACATTGCCATAACCCTATGAAATAGTCAGGCCATATGTAATTCCTACTTTAGAGATGAGAGAACGAATGCTTATGGAGGCAAAGTGACTTCTAAAATCACACAGTTAAAAAGTGGCGCACAGGGGAGAGTTGGCCCTCTTGACTAATTCTATGTTTTTTCTACAATAGAACTAGGACTGAGTGTGGTGAGGGGGAACAGACCTCAGGAGACCAATGTCGACAGCTTTGTCTCATGAGCTACTGCAGCAAAGTCACCTCAGGGACACCAAACACCTAGTAGACCCCTTATGTTTGCATTGGCACAAAAGCCGTAGCACCACTCCCCATCCCCACCCCCAGAGGGGCTTCCTGACCAGTTCTTCTATAGAACTACTTCCTGAAGAAAAGGATCAGAGATGCCCCAAGGGCTGCTGTTTTGTTTGAAAGCCTCACCTTCAAACTTTCTTCTAGTTCACTGCACGTGTGACCACTTCTGATGCAAAATCATCTGGGAAGACCACACGTGAGTCATTGTCACTCCTTGCTATGTCACCAACTGTGTCCTCCGTGCTTGTTCTGTGCCAGGCCCTGCTAGAGCCCGGACTTAAGACACTAAAAGTTAAGTCATGTGCTAAGAGGAGGGATGGGAAAGTGGGAACAAGCAAGTTCAGAATTATGTCTAGAGAACAGTTGAAGGAGAGGTGGCAAAGGAGAGCATCCACTCCCAAACACATCATCAATTTCCTAAGCAGAGAGCAAGGAGAGAGTTGGCAACCCACTCCAGTATTCTTGCATGGAAAATTCCATGGACAGAGGAGCCTGGTGGGCTCCAGTCTATGGGGTCGCAAAGTGTTGGACACAACTGAGCGACTGAGTACGTGTTAGTTATTATACCTATTGTACATTATATCCCTAGTGCTTCATCTTATAACTCGAAGTTTGTACCTTTTGACTGCTTTCATCCACCTACCTCTCCCCTCATCCTCGCCTTTGGGAAACACAAATCTTATCTTTCTCTATGATTTTTTGGTTTGTTTTTCAAGTATGATTGGCCTATGATAGTATGCTGGGGTTTCCCAGGTGGCGCTAGTGGTAAAGAACCCGCCTGCCAGTGCAGAAGACCTAAGAGACATGGGTTCGATCCCTGGGTAGGGAAGATCCCCTGGAGGAGGGAATGGCAACCCACTCCAGTATCCTTGCCTGGAGAATCCCATGGACAGTGGAGACTGGTGGGCCACAGTCCATAGGGTTGCAAAGAGTCAGACATGACTGAAGCAACTTAGCTCACAATACTATGCTAGTTCCTGATACACATAGTAATGTGATACTTCTATATATTACAAAATGATCATCCTAATAAGTCTAGTTAAGATCTGCCAACCATTCAAAGAGATTACATAATGACTGACTGTTGTAAATGTATGCTTAGGGTATCCAACATCTCCAAGCCCAGAGAGACATCTCAGAATGAGGGGCGGAGACCTCTCTCAGAAGGACAGCAGTGTTCTGACAAGGAGGAAGCGGGTTCAGGAGACTGGGGTGCCTGAGCTCAGCAGTGTGCCCTCTGTGGGGCTGGATACAGTCCCTCTTTACCTACCTGGTATGTGAAACAGGCCGTGGTGGTGCCTACAACACAGTGTAACTTAGGGGGCTTCATTTAATGAAGGGACTGTTCAGGTTCCAACCCTAGCATCACTCCTAACTCTAGACCTTGGACAAGTAAATTTATTTATACTCCAAGGATCGCATCTGTTAAAACAATAAGAAGTGTACCTCCTTCAGGGAGTTATTATGAAAATTAAATGACACGTTTAATTTTCTTTAATGTGTGTAAAGTCCTTAGCCCAGGCCTTGGAACATGGGAAACACTCAATAAATGCTAGTCTGCTAGACCACACGCAGTCTACTAGACCACAAGATTCCCCATCATCACGGCAAAACTGCTCAAGGCAACATTTTTCATCCCTTTTCAAACTGGAACTCATGCGCCTCACGTGAGAACCAGGGCAAAACAGAGCTGGAGCTACTGTCGTCTACTTTTCCTGGATTGGTGCAGGAAATCAGATATCCCACCCCCAAGTCTACCACTTTAGCATAATGGTTATTCTGGGCTAAAGGCAAGTGAGAAGAAGCAGATGCAAGGAGACTTCTCTGGCCTCCTCCTCTCTACCAGGAAAAGCAAGATGACTCTTAATCACAGGAGACAACTCTAGACTCTTGTCAGCCCAGAGAAGCCACCAGAAGGATCTACATAACCAATCTTACTAAAATAAGCCTTATCTCTCACTAGTTTCCCCCACTCAACTACTTTCTCATGGTTTGCCACCCCTGGAAGTCTAAAGCCCTTTTTTATCACTTCTCTACAAAGTTGTTGATCGTTGTCAAGATATTATGTAAGTCCCAGTTTTAGCCACCCCTTTGAGTTACTCATCACTAAGTTCTCCTATGTGTACGTGCCATGCATGCATTAATGAACTCTGTTTTTCTCTTGTTGATACACCTTTTGTGAGTCTAATGTGTAAGGCCCCAGTCAGAGAACTCAGAAGGATGGAGAACAAGGGTTTTTTCCCTCCTTCCCTGCAGTGAACCGGTCATCCAGAAGAACTGTAGCTCTGAACTGCTATGGAAAGGTGGACATAGGTAGGTTTAACACACAACTCCATGTATGAACGTGTGTGAATATAGTCGAGAAAGATATGAATTTGCATCTATTTTATAGGACAAGGACTGAACTGATTAGTACATCCTAAGCTACTGAGAAACTCACACTCTTGAGTCTCCCTCTTTACCCCTAATGGTAAGACCCTAAGCCACTGACTTCCTCTGAGAATGTGTCTAGCACAAATGTTCAATACGAAGAAAGAGCCAAGCATCTATTTGCAAGATGACTAAGCATGTATGTGTGCATATAAATGTTTATTTTTTAAGGACATGTAATTCACAGGAAATTATATCAGGGTTCATACTGATTAAGCTACATTGAAGAATCCTTTACTCTTTCAATTTTATGATCTCGTCTTCACCACCACTTTTTACTGTGATATCCTATAAGGAGCTGTTTAACCTGCACATTTTGACAGAATTATTTCAGGAAGCCCTGTCTTAGCTGCTATCTGGAGACCCAAACTCCTATCCTCCTATCCTTTGAGAGGGAAAGGAAAAGACACCTTCGAGAAAACCTAAGGCCTGCTCAAGACACTGCATTTGAATTCATACTTCACATGAGTCCTCAGAATTTGATGGAAAGTCATACTTTGGAGAATATTATTTGCCCCTTGAGAGTCCATGTAATATCAGAATCACTCTCTTTCATTTTCTGGTATTACAGGCAATAGAAAATTTCAAAAAATTGAAATAGCAAAATACCCTTTAATTAATGAGGAGAAAATAGAAACTGACTTTTACAGACTAGTGAGCTAATGTTTATTCTTGGCAAATTTCCTAAACCTACTATTACACATCTGATTTAAGAGCACATTTTTTAAAACATAGCTATCCATAGGGCCAGTATGGGTTTTTAGAGGCATGAGATTCCAAAATAAGGTAATACTTTTTTGTTGGTGATACAGAATGATTGCTTTCTATGAAAGCATCTTTATAAAGATAACGCATTCTTCAAGCTTACAAGGGTGTCCCAGAGGGTGTCTCAGCTGTCCTTGTTTAAGCAACCTCCTCAACTATTTTGTGGTTTTCAGTTTCTCTTCCCTTGGCTCTGTCTTCCAGTGATGAGTTCTACTTTCAAGAACTCCAATACCCTACGTAACGATGATAATGTTTTAAAGCTATTATATTCATAGATTTTAAAAGTTCCTTTCCCACACAGCTATGTGGGAAAGCGTCACAGTGAGTCACCCTTCAGAAGGGCCCAGTGTAGAGACAAGTTTCAACAGACAGCAAGAATTTCTGCCATTGGATCTTGGAGGATGATGGGAGGAAGAAGAGAGGCAGAGAGAAGCAGTAGAAGGCTCAGACTTTCAAGCCAACAACTTAATGGCAGAAATACCCGGATGGGTATGGGAAGACTGAGATCATTCTGGACCAAGAGCACATCTGGCATACAGACACATCACCGTGGAGAAGGAGCCTCAGAGCACCACTGGCAGAGGACAGTGAATAAATGATGTGCCTGAGGCAGCAGTCTACATTTCCCATGACCCACAGAAAACACACACTATAACTAGAAGTTTCCACAGGTCATGTTGAGGGACACCAAGACCATGATGACCATAATTATCTTATTTTTCTCTTTTTTCACTATACGAATGATCTCATCTCTTCCTAAGTTTTGTCACTTTCTTCTCATTGCTGAATGATTATTGGATTTTCCTAGTTTCTTACTTATAGCTGGAGTTGATTATATTATCAAACCCGAATTTATCAACCTCCCTTAGAATCGGCTCAACATCCCAGTTTGTTCATAATCTTGACCCCATTCCAGCTTTCTGTTGTTCCACAAACATTGTCCTTTGTCAGGCCAGTGCTGTGGGCTGGAGATACAAAGGAAATAGAACGCCCTCTGGAAGTTCAAAGGCAGCAATAAGAATTAAAAAGACAAATATTTAATTCAACACATAGAATAATTTCTTAAAATGTTTTCTTCTAAAGTTGAATGGCCTATTCTAGGAAGTGGTGAGACCTTATTTTTACTGTATTATTCAGGCCAAAGCTAAAGGCTACCCTATTGTGGTGAGGGAGAGCAAATATTGTAGCCTCTAAGTGTAGATGTTCCTGGTTACCTATCGGGACACTGAAGAGTCAGCTCCAACCAGAATAAGGAGATCGACCTTGCAGGTTGATCCAAGATGAAACCTGCCTCCTCTCTCTTCCCATCTCAGAGAAGAGGAGAACAGGGAGATGGTAATTGGAAAAGAGTGATAAAAGATGTCCTTTATCCTGGTGACACTTACTTATTGATTTCCACAGAACTAAAAGAGTCCAAACAAAATTTCTTTTGGGGAGTGCAAGATTTAAATTCATATCCTCTGTCATTAGATAAATATTTATCCAGTGCCAGCCATATGAAGGGTCTGCTGCTGCTACTGCTAAGTCACTTCAGTCATGTCCAACTCTGTGTGTCCCCGTCCCTGGGATTCTCCAGGCAAGAACACTGGAGTGGGTTGCCCTTTCCTTCTCCAGTGCATAAAAGTGAAAAGTGAAAGTGAAGTCGCTCAGTCATGTCTGACTCTTAGCGACCCCATGGACTGCAGCCTACCAGGCTCCTCCATCCATGGGATTTTCCAGGCAAGAGTACTGGAGTGGGGTGCCATTGCCTTCTCCACTAGTACCGACTAAATGAGAGAATGTTTGCCATGGACATAGCACAGGAAACAATGAATAGGAGCTCCCTTTGGCCATCAAGGCTGTGTTCTCACTTAAGTTACTCTGGAAAAGTCCTGCTTTTTAATTTGAGGAGGAGCAAACCTTCAAAACACAGTCTCTGTCCTGCTTCTTGAAATGAAAAATAAAAGTTCATCTGATCTTGAATGTATTGTCTGTAACATAACTGATTTCTGGACCACCACTCATGGGAATTCTATACCTGCAATTGATGGCCCCTCTTTAGCAGTAAGGAGGTATTTGTGTGTTCCCCCACATGTTCCAGATATTCTATTACTTTCCTGAGGACAAGGATTTTCTCTGGATTTTCCTTAAGTCTAGCCCAGAGCCAAATATATTTAATACTTATAATGCTTTTGAACTGTGGTGTTGGAGAGACTCTTGAGAGTGCCTTGGACAGCAAGGAGATCAAACCAGTCCATCCTAAAGGAAATCAGTCCTGAATATTCATTGGAAGGACTGATACTGAAGCTGAAACTCCAATACTTTGGCCACCTGATTCGAAGAACTGATTCATTGGAAAAGACCCTGATGCTGAGACCCTGACCCCGACCCTGAAGGCAGGAAGAGAAGAGTACAACAGAGGATGAGATGGTTGAATGGCATCACCAACTTGATGGACATGAGTTTGAGCAAGCTCTGGGAGTTGATGATGGATGGGGAATCCTGGCATGCTGCAACCCATGGGGTTGCAGCGTCAGACACGACTGAGCGACTGAACTGAACTGAACTGAAAGACATCCATAAAAATGACAAAAAGGGGACTTTCCTTCATGCAATGCTTGTCATTTGTGTCTTATTCTAGTTGCAGATGAAGAACAAAGTGTTCCATCCATCTTCACTCCAGTTTGTACTGAAAAAACATGTAAAAACTTACATGTTTGATTAGTTGTACTTGAAGAATTCTTATCTGGAAAGGAAGATAACAATGCTAATGATGAATTCACAGAGGAAATGCGTTAGCTAAGCAGACTATCATCTTTTGTTTCAAATCACACAAAAGGAATTGGGGGACACTCCTAACCATAGTATGTCAACCATGAGTGTATTTTATAGGTTCTCAGATCTGATATTAATGATTGTAACTGTTTCCTAGCAGGCTGCAACCACTGATTATTACCAAAAATTTTTAAAAAAGATGAAGATGTCCAATTTTATGATTAATTTATTATATGATCTCCAGCATTTCTCCTGCCAATGTTTCTTAGTGGACAGCATAGCTATGATGACCCTTGTGTCTGGCTACCTCCTAGAACATCACTAACGTCAGTGACATGATATTACAAAGGATATCCAACTCTTGGCCATCAGTTTCAAAGAAATGCAGCCTGGGCCATTGTGACACAATCCAGATGGCATTAGTGATGGACCACAACAGAAAAAGAGGCTGTGAACTCTGGTAAATGAAGCAGGTGAGAGGTTCCCAAAGGCCCTGCATCCTCATGTCTCAGAAGCCTGCCTTTCAGTAGGAGTCACATAAACATTAGTTGGTGGCCACTCAGTTTCTCTGTCACCCCTGGTCCTCCTGGCCATGCTGCTGGCTTATGGCTTGACCTCAGGACCTTGTACAAAACCATGAGGATGGAATAACACTTCTTCTGACTCTTTTTCTGTGTCCTTTATTTCCATTTGTTTCTCCCTCTAACCAGGACCAGATAAATAATCTGGGGGCTCCATGCAAAATAAAAATGCAGCTCCTTTATTAAAAAATTACTAAGAATTTCAAGATGGCAGCAACAGATTAAACCAAGCATGGGCCCTTTAAGTTTGGGGGTCATGAATAAATGTACTGGTCTCACATCCATGAACCATCCATGTTCCACACTCCTCAGCAACATCCTTGGTCTCCTTACACTGCCTTGAGTCTCCATAAGAAGCAGCATCCTGGTTATTCCAGGGGAACAGCCTTTCCTATAAAGCCCCTTGGAGCTCCTATTTTATTTTCTTCCTCTAGAATACCATTCCCTGCCCTCACTGAGCTGAATTCGTCTGTGATAAGGTGCTGATGCCTAACAATAGAAAAATGAAGAGCAAGGAGTTTGCACTGGACCCAAAGTCCCCCATGGAAGAGCCTGAGGCCCTGGGGACAGGCTTCTAGAAGAAGACACCAGGCCTTTTTAATCAGACACCAATTCCTTGCTTCTTTTCACCTGTAGTTTGGCTATGAGTGTTTGGATATTTTTAATCCATCTAGTGTGTGTTGAGCACCTGCTATCTGACAGACATTGTGCTCAGTTCTGGGAATATAAGTATGAATGAGATTTTTTTCCCCCAGCCTTTGAAGAGCTCCCTTCTACTAGGATTAATGGAAACAGAGGAGATAATCATAGAACTGATCCCTGTCCCTCCCCCAGAAACTTAGAAAAGAGTGAAGAGGGAGTAGGGGAAGATTCTCTAAGTGTATTTACTCCTCACCAAATTTTATTTGATCTGAGCAATGACTAAAATAAAAAAGTGAATTTGGGTGAAAAAAAATCATAGTTTTGGGCTGAATGCCACAGAGAAGGAAAGACTTTTTCTTTACTCTCTTTGGTTCTGTGGCTGGGACTGAGAATTAAACAAACAGAAGATAGCTGAACAATCTCCTGAGCTCATACAAATCTGGGAGAAATTTGAGCACCTACCAGCAAGAGTGAAAAGGTCTCATTGAATACCCCTCGCATTCAGTGGAGACCACAGAAGGTCTCCAGTGTTTAAGAAGGAGGATCATGCCTTAGTAATAAGGTTAAATCAGCTCTAGCATAAAAATTAATTTAGACCCTTCCTAACAAAGCTGAAAATTTAGTCTCCAAAATCAAGCTGATGGAAAGTTAATGTAATTGCCTGTTAAATAACATTCTTTAAAGGAATATAACAAAATCCAAACACTCAAGAGCCTAACATTCATAACATATGGCATTCAGTGAAAAATTACTAGATTTGCAAAATAAAGCAACAAGTCCTATAACCAAGAGGGAAATCAGTCAGTAGAAATAAAGCCAGCATGGATGATGGAATTTGCATATAAGGATTTTTTTTAAGATTTCTTTTTTGGCATGGACTATTTTTAAAGTCTTTATTGAATTTGTTGCAATACTGCTTCTGTTTTATATTTTGGTTTTTTGGTCACAAACCATGTGGAATCTTAGCTCTCCAACAAGGGACTAAACTCACACCCCCCGCATTGGAAGGTGAAGTCTTAAACACTGGACCAGTAGGGAAGAGCCAACATCTAAGGATTTAAATACATTCCCATATTTAAAGAAGGATATAAACACAATGAATCTTTCAATAATTACAGTAAATGTAAATAGCCTCCGTTTGACATTTGGATTTTATATTTGAATATACTTCAACTAAAAGGCAGAGATTTCCAGACTGGATGAAAAATAAGACCTAGTATAAGCTGTTCTGGAAAATACTCTTAAACATGAAGACAAGGATGGACTTCCCAGGTGGTGCTAGTGGTGAAGGACCCGCCTGCCAATGCAGGAGAAATAAGAGATGAGGATTCGATCCCTGAGTCAGGAAGATCCTCTAGAGGAGAGCTTGGCAACCCAGTGCAATATTCTTGCCTGGAGAATCCAAGGGACAGAGGAGCCTGGCGGGCTAAGAGCCATAGGGTCACAAAGAGTTAGACACGACTGAAGCAACTTAACATGCATACATGCAAAAAGACAAGGATAGATGAAAAGTAAAAAGACAGAAAAAATTATAATATGTCAACACCAATCACAAGAAAGCTAGAATAGCTATATTAATGTCAGACAAATAGACTTCAGGAATACTGTTGAGAACAAGAAGGTCATTTCAAAAACAGAAGCAGAGTCACAGATGTAGGAAACAAGCTTATGGTGAGCAGGGGATAGAGGAAGGGATAAATGGGGAGATTATACTATACATGAAATAGCTAACTAACAAGAGCCTCCTGTATAGTACAGGGAGCTCTACTCAATACTATGCAATGGCCTACATGGGCAAGACTGTAAGAAAAGAGTAGTTATAGGTTTATGTATCATTGGATCACTTTCCTTCACACCTGGAACTAACACAATATTGTGAACCAACTATACTCCAATAAAAAAATTTTTTTGAAAAGATCATTCCATTAACAACAGAAAAGTTCCATACATCAAGAGGACATAAAAATCTTAAATATACATATTTTTAATATTAGTGCTTCAAACTGTGTAAAAAAGTTAAAACATAAACTGAGGAGAGAAATCTTCAAATCCACAATGATAGTTGAAGATACTTCTCTCTCACTACTTGATTTAAAAACTCAACAGATAATTGGTAAAGACCTGGGGAACCTAACAACATGATCAGCCAACTTGACCTAATAGAGGGCTGCACTCAGTAACAGCAGGATACACATTCTTTGTTTTTAGCCAATATATACCATATTCTAGACCATACAACAAATCTTACCACACTGAAAAGGACTTAAATCATATAGAATATGTTCTCTGCTCAAAATCAAATTAAAATACAACTTGATAATAAAATGATATCAGGAAAATTTCCAAATATTTGGAAATCTAGCACATTTTTGAATGACTGATAGGTAAAAAACAAATCACAAAGAAAGAAAACACAATACAAGCAATCCTTGCTTTGCACAGGTTCTAGTATGCACAGATTTCAGTTACCATTAATAACACCAGTCTTCCATCAACATGGCTCAAATTTCAGTTACCACATTTCAATTATCACAATATACTAAATGCAAGTAACCCTATAAAGTATAAACTTTAATGTGAACTCATCAGCCCATAAATCACTATACAAATAACAAATGAGCATCATGATGAGTGACTGATCACATCACTTCTTCCAAAATCTGTTGGTGATTCATTGCTGTGCATCTATTATTCAATTCACACACACATAGTAAAGCTGTTTCCTTCTTGTCTGCCAGTAATAAACCACATGACATTTTACAGAAATGGGTGAGCCAAAGAAGGAACTGGCTAACAAACATGAAAGTGTATCAGAAACATGAAGAGTGGTCATCTTGGAAGCACACTTTGAATTGAATGCAACTGGAATTACTGAAGAAATATCTAATGTTGGAATGTTACCATTACTGCTTTTTGAAAGACTCTAGATTTCTAATCAGAGGAATGTGGTGATGGTGACACAAATGAGGAAGTGATACTGGCAAAAATGTAACATTGAAGGAACTCTCAGATACTTCATACCACTGAATGTACAAAGGATAAACAGTGAGAAGTTGATTCAAACTTAGAAAATTCTATGTATATCAATTCACAGGGGCAGAGAAAAATTGCTCACTCACTCCACATCACAACCTATACAGTGAAGAGGCAGCAGCACTGTTCAAACTATTCCTGATTATTTCTTTTTTCAATTGTGCTTCAGTTCAGTTCAGCCACACAGTTGTGTCCAACTCTGCCACCCAATGGACTGCAGCATACCAGGCTTCCCTGTCCATCACCAACACCCGAAGCTTGCTCAAACTCATGTCCATCGAGTCAGTGATGTCATCCAACCATCTCATCCTCTGTCATCCCCTTCTCTTCCTGCCTTCAATCTTTCCCAGCATCAGGGTCTTTACTAATGAGTCAGTTCTTTGCATCAGATGGCCAAAATATTGGAGTTTCAGCTTCAGCATTGGTCTTTCCAATTAATATTCAAGACTAATTTCCTTTAGAATTGATAGGTTTGATCTTCTTGCTGTCCAAGGGACTCTCAAGAGTCTTTTCCAACACTACAGTTCAAGGGCATCAATTCTTCGGCACTCAACTTTCTTTATGACATCCATACATGACTACTGGAAAAACCATAACTTTGACTATATGCACCTTTGTCAGTAAGGTACTATCTCTGCTTTTTAATATGCTGTCTAGGTTGGTCATAACTTTTCCTCCAAAGAGCAAGCATCTTTTAATTTCATGGCTGCAGTCACCATCTACAGTGATTTTGGAGTCCAAAAAAATTACATCTGTCACTGCTTCCATTGTTTCCCCATCTATTTACCATGAAAGGACGGAACTGGATGCCATAATCTGAGCTTTTTGAATGTTAAGTTTTAAGCCAACTTTTTCACTCTCCTTTTTCACTTTCATCAAGGGGCTCTTCAGTTCCTCATTGCTTTCTGCTATAAGGGTGATGTCACCTGCATATCTGAGGTTACGGATATTTCTCCCTGCAATCTTGATTCCAGCTTGTGCTTCATCCAGGCTGGCATTTCTCATGATGTACTCTGCATGCATAGAAGTTAAATAAACCAGGTGACATATACAGCCTTGACGTACTTCTTTGCCAATTTGGAGCCAGTCTGTTGTTCCATGTGCAGATCTAACTGTTGCTTCTTGACCTGCACACAGATTTCTCAGGAGGCAGGTAAGGTGGTCTGGTATTCCCATCTCTTTAAGTATTTTCCACAGTGTGTTGTGATCCACACAGTCAAAGGCTTTAGCGTAGTCAATGAAGCAGAAGTAGATGATTTTTTTAAATTCTCTTGCTTTTTCTGTGATCCAACAGATGATGGCAACTTGATCTCTGGTTTCTCTGCTTTTTCTAAATCCAGCTTGAATATCTGTGCTTACATATACATAATATGGAATTTACCATTATAACATTTTAAAGTGTGTAGTACAGTGACATCTAGTACAATCACATGCTTATGCAATCATCACCACCATCCATCTGCAGAACTTTTAAAAATTTTCCCAGACTGAAATTCTGTATCTATTGCTTAAGTTTTTACAAAGAAGTCAAACAGTTTAATTCACAAAGTGTTTCATTAGAAACATTAAAATGTTTTTAATTAGAGTATGATAAATAAAACTAATTTAAAATTTTTGCTGTATATTTATAACAGAATTTTTAATGTGATAACAAAAACTTTCAAAGTCAGAGAACAGTTGTCATTTTTCCATTTATTATTAAGATCACTTTGGTCATTTTTATTATTTCATTATTATGTAAAGCAAAAACTGCTTGTATATCAAAATTTGTGAAGTCAAAGTGATCTTTAAAGGAAAATTTGTAGTTGTATACGCTGACATCAGGTCCCTGGTGACTCAGACAATAAAGAATCTGCCTGCAATGCAGGAGACCTGAGTTTAATCCCTGGGTTGGAAAGATCCACTGGAGAAGGAATGGTAATCCACTCCAGTATTCCTGCCTGGAGAATTCTAATGGACAGAGGAGCCTGGTGGGCTATGGTTCATGGGGTCACAAGCAGTCAGATAAGACTGAGCAACTAAAACACACATGTTTACATTAGAAAATAAGAAAATTCTTGCAATATACACATGTCTTCAGTCAATTATCACATTATATTATATCTTAAACTTATAATGTTACCTGTCAATATCTCAATAAAACTGGAGGAAGAGAGAAAATTCTCAAATGCAATTGTCTAAATTTTGACCTCAAAAGCTAGAAAAAGAAGAGCAAATTGAACACAAAGTAATTAAAAGGAAAGAAATTATAAACAGGAAAAATTAATACAGTACAAATTCATAAACAACAGAGAAAAATCAATGAAATCAAATGACCCAGCAATATTATTCCTACATATTTATCTAAAAGAAATGCAAGCATATCTACCCAGAGACCGATAGACTAATGCTCACATGCTGCTGTGTGTGTGTGCGCTTGGTCATGTCTGACTATGTGTGGCCTCATGAACTGTAGACCACCAGGGTCACTGTCTGCGAAACTTTTCAGGCAAGAATACTGGAGTGAGATGCCATTTCCTACTCTAAGGGATCTTCCTGACCCAGGGATTGAATCCACGTCTCTTGCATCTCTAGTGTCTCTCGCATCTCCTGTATTTGCAGGCAGATTCTTTACCACTAGTGACACCTAGGAAGCCCAATACTTATATAAGTCTTATTAGTAATAACTCCAAACTGAAAATAACACAAATGTTCATCAAGAGGTGAATGGACAGATACACTGAGGTAAGTCCATTTTAATGGAATATTACTTTGCAGTAAAAAGGAATGAACTACTAATATATGCAGCAATATGGATCTTTGACATTTTGAAAGCATTATGCAATGTAAAAAAAATAAATAAGATACATAAAAATGTGAGCTCAGTCACTAAATCATGTCCAATACTGCGACCCCATGAACTGTAGTCCACCAGGCTCCTCTGTTTATGGAATTTTCCAGGCAAGAATACTAGAGTGGGTTAACATTTCCTTTTCCAGGGGATCTTCCCAACCCAGGGACTGAACTTGTGTTTCCTGTGTCTCCTGCATTGGCAGGTAGATTCTTTACCACAGTCCATTTTCTTCCCTCCCCCTAGTCTACCCTAAAGGAAGCACAACCCTCCCCCCACCCCCCCCCCACCACACACAAATCCTTTGCTCTCACTTACTTTTCAAAGTGATTATTTTCCAGCAGACAGAACCTTTACCATAGACGTATTTACAACACAAAAATTCAGTCAACATTAAGGAAAGATGCAGCTTTCTCAGTTCTCTGCATTAAATGCCTAGACAAATCCAAAACTGAAGGAAAACACATTTTCTGCCCAAACATAATTTATAGCCTAGTATTTACTACAAAGTGAGTATTACTCTCTCCAAGTTCCCAAAAAATACACCACCTACTTCTTCAGGGTTTTTTCCAGGAACTAGGTCTTTCAGGCATAGTGATTGATGGGTGATACACACACACACAGAGATCCGCGCGCGCGCGCGCGCGCACACACACACACACACACACACACAGTGCTGTACTTCCTGGGGGAATTCAGACCCAGTCTGAACTAGTTGAAACGTCTGGCAGTTCCTTCACTGCCTGCGGCTTAAGAGGATGTGGGGCTACCACTAGCAACCAGAAGCCAGAATGGAAAGCAACGGGACCTCAAAAACTGTCCCCGATGGCGCCCAGTTTCCTGCTTTGAAAGACAGCTCCGTTTTCTGAGAGCTTTGGCCCCAAAGCAAAGGATAGCAGGCCTTATCGCATTTCATGGGTCATGTTTCCTGGTATCTGATTGGTTCCAGGGCCCGCGAGGACACCAAAATCTGTGGATGCTCAAATCCCTTATTCAAATAGTGCAGTAAAGTCAGTCCTTCTTATCCGCGGGTTCTACATTCGTGGATTCAACAAACCTGCGAAAACTGAATCCGTGGATACACAGGGCCAACTATACAATCATTTAAAATTAGTTTGTGAAGGTGTTTAAGAAGCTGGATACACAGCTTCTGGGCTTTACAGATGGTGCTACGTGGAAGAATGAACGGAAGCAAAACAGCAAGGATTGGGTGGGGCGGAACCCAGGACAGCACACACGTGCCCGGAGCAGCAGAGAGCTGGAACCGACTTCCGGTGCCGGAGGAAGGGGGCCCGGACACTGCCTTTGGACAGGATGCTGCCGGGTAGATCACTGCGTAGCCTTCCTACCTGGTTTTCTGAAGCTTGTTTTCTCAAGTTTTCTAAAGTTGCCAGTGACATAGGGATTAAATTCTAGACTCGGATAAACTATGTCTACTCCTCTCATGTAGAAAATTTTATCATTCAGATTGATCAGGCCTAACACTAAATATTCAATAATAGTTCCCCAAATCAAAAATGCTATAAATTGCTTTTTTTCCCCCAAGTTCTAAGTTTAGGGATACCACTGTGTCATATGAAACACGGTTCTGCCTGCCAGAAGCTTGAGCAAGGGGGGGAACAGCGTGCCTGTCACAGAAACCAGACCAGCAATACAGAGATCTGGGCTAAGAGGTTCTGTCTCAGGCCCGTCCTCAGCCTTCTACTGGGATCTAAACTTGACTTCTGAGGCTTCTGACTCACCAATCAAATGGAGCCCATTTTAATCATTTCCAACTCACCCCCACATGTTCTTTTTGAGAATGGATATAGCAAAAGCAAGACTGACACATTGGGTCTGAAAACTCAAGACCTAAAGAAAGTCAAAATTCTAAAGTTTAATCTAAAGCATAAGCTAATTTTCTTAGTTGTAGCAGGATTTACTTGCTCCCAGGAATGCCGGCCTAAAGATGTTAATTAAGTTCCAAACTGAACCAAAAGTCAAAAATAAATTTTTTAAATCTACCTGTCAAAGAAGAGATCTTTTACTTTTACTTTTACTGTTCACTTACATTGTTGGTTAAGTCTTGAACTTGAAAAACATGCAAGTTGTTTCATTTTTAAGAATTATATATCCCATGAAAATAACATGTGCTGTGAAAACACATCTTCAAAAAAATTCCTTGTGCTGCCTTTGTAAGTTTTTTTTTAAATAAATCAGCTGAAAACCACCTAATCTTAAGGTAACATCTGATATGGAGTCCTAGATTTGAAATGATAAAATTAGAGTTGTTTTAGAATCTGATTAAACAGGTACTATTGCTCACAAACATAAATTCCCATCAAAGTTTAAAAAAAAAAAACTTATAGCTAAGTAAAATAAGAACAAGTAAATAGAGTATTTAACAAGACAGGAAAAAATTCCCCTCTGCATAGTACATTAGGTACATTACAGGAGGGTTTTCTTGCCCCAGAAAATTATCAGACTAAACATTAATGGTATTGTAGACAGCAGCAACTGTGAACTTAATATAATAGGGTTATTGTCAACAATTTTCCCCCCAATGAGTTAACATTTTCCTAAAAATGAGATAGGCACTGATAGCACCAAAGAAGAGTCCTCTAATATTGCCCTGACAGTGAGCTCTGACTGAGTGCTAGGCTGACTGATGGAGTGGAGAGTGGATGGAGACAGGAAGAGAACCCACTCTAACTCACGCCTTTGAAAGCACTGACAACTAATAGACCTTTCAGACGTCTTGAAATTTAAAACAAGGATACTGGCAAAGAGAACACAAACCAGCCCAGAACAAAAGTTGCTGTGTGTACCAATTCCTCATTGAAGTAAGTGATTGATAACGTATTGATAGAACAGAATTAACTAGAAGAATGTTAGCCCCTATAAAAATGTGTTTTAGTACCTCAGATGTCCATGATTAAAATGGTTCTGGACCATGTTAAATTTCCTACTTAAGAAATATCATATTATATTCTTGAAAATGCTATTGTTTGTGTATAGAGATGCAAAGGCTTACAGTCACTTGATAGGCAGATAAAATTTAGCCTTTGCAAAGAACTTCAAAAGTTCCATGGAATTAGATTTTCATCTAGCTCATGAAAGGAAATCCAATAAAACAAGAAACAAGCCAGCTAAGATCTCTGGGAAGAAGTATTGTGCATTATGAAGACTAAGGCTGACTTGAGTCATCTGTCAAATGAAGACTCTTCCTCAATCTGATTGATAGTTTGTTATTGGGTCAGAATCACTTCCCAAACCAAATCCTATTTAAGATACTATGTGTGTGGTTAACACGGGCTTCCCAGCTAGCTCAGTGACAAAGAATCCCCCTGCCAACCAGTGGACACTGGTTCGATCCCTGGGTCAGGAAGATCCCTTGGAGAAGGAAATGACAATCTGCTCCAATATTCTTGTCTGAAAAATCCCATAGACAGAGGAGTCTCGTGGGCTACAGTCCTTAGGATTGTAAGAGTTGGACATGACTTAGTGGCAAACAACAGCAAGAATATGTGGTTAACATTTGCTACCAAATGCTATTAGGAGGGGCTTCTCAGGTGTCTCAGTGATAAAGAATCCACCTGCCAATGCAGGAGACACAGGAAACATGGGTTCAATCCCTAGGTTGGGAAGATCCCCTTGAGAAGGAAATAGCAACCCCCTCCAGTATCCTTGCTAGGATAATCCCATGGACTGTGAAGCCTGGTGGGCTACAGTCCATGGGGTTGCAGAGAGTTGGAGACGACTGAGGGACTGAGTATGCACGCATGCAGCTATTACTGTTACGAGCTACTTTTCAGGAATGAAAACAGGCTGCTTTCTGTACAAGTATCCTCATGATGCCAGGGCAAAATACTTAGGGCACCGGTACTTGTCCAGAAATGAGAGGAAGTTGCTAGAAAACAGCCAAGTCAGTCAATCAAGATCTTGGACACATTTTAAACTTTCTGCAGTTTAATTCAGTGACAGAAATGTTACCTTCAGCCAACTCTGGAAGTGCAACCACTTTAACCCACTCCTTTGACTATTGCCGCCTCTGTTCCATGGAAGACAATGCTTTGGAAAGAAATCTTACATTGCTAACATGCCTATAGCCCCCAGTGTGAGCTAGGTCAGGAAACTGGGTAGGGGTGGGGAGTGGGATACAAGTTCCTCTTAAATCCAAACTTCCCAGAAACTTTTTGCCTGAAGTTGTTAAAGTATTGGTAATTTTTTTATGAATTTACTCTGTTTTACAAACATTAAACTCTTGAGAGCCCTGTCTTATCAGAAGCAGAAGTACTTGGTTATATGGGATAATAAGGCCCCCAGGGTATTTCCAACCAGACTGGCAGTGAGAAGCAACATAACCATCTAGCAAAGGAGACATCATTCTTGTACATTACCCAACAATTGGTATTTAGCCCCAACAGGCTTAAGTAGGGTGCAGAAGTTTTAGAGAGTGATGTGGAGGCTGGCCGGCTGCCAAAAGAGACCCTACAACTCAGCACTTTCCTTGGAGAACCCACTACTTCCCCAAATCTTGTTGGTAATCTTGTAGGTGCAGAAATGATCTTGTAAGCATCCCAGAGTTGGCTAGACTTGAAATGCTGACTCATTCCAACAAAGCCCAGAAGTCAATGATGAGTAAAGCTAGAATGCTCATTTAGAAATTAACATTCATGATGGCCTGAGTAGCCTACTTTTTCCTTCCAGACAAGCTACATTATCACCAAAGTGGTTGGTGAGCACGAGTGCCAAGCAAGTTAATCAAGTGTTAGTTGCTCAGTCATGTCCAACTCATTACAACCCCATGAACTGTAGCCCACCAGGCTCCTCTGTCCATGGAATTCTCCAGGCGAGAACATTGGAGTGGGTTGCCATTTTCTACTCCAGGAGATCTTCCTGACCCAAGGATGGAACCTGGGTGTCCTGCATCACAGGCAGATTCCTTACCATCTGAATCACCAGGGAAGCCCAAGTGAATGAAATCACTGGGCAAAGGCATAGTCCCAGAGAGAATACTTTCTTCTCACATGTGTGTCGGTGAGTCTCCTTTTCGTCTCTGTTCATTGCTGATGAATTTCTTTTCTGGGTGACATTCCTTTTTTTCTTTACGTGACTACGTTCCCTTCAGTTTACCGATAGTCCTAGTGAATGTATAGGATCACTCTCTATGGCTGTGCTGGTGTGATGTGCTGATTTCTTTTCTTTTTTTCCACCTTTAAAAATGGATATTCAAGGACTTCCCTGGCAGTCCAGTGGTTAAGGCTTCTTCCAATGCAGGAGGTGTGGATCCCATCCCTGGTTGGAGAGCTGAGATCCCACATGCCTAGCAGCCAAATAAAACGTAAAACAGAAGCAATAGTGTAACAAATTCAATAAAGACTTTTAAAAATTGTCCATAGGGGGAAAAAAATCTTTAAAAAGTGTTCATAGAAACAATTCCTCATTTTCTGGGACTCAGGAAAAAAACGATCCATTTGAGGGGAAATCGACAGTGGAGACAGGTGTAGCTCCATCCTCCAAAATCACCACCCTGCCAGGTCCCAGGTCAGGGTTGGGCCAGTGCTGACAGGCATGAGCCTAATGGACCTTTGAACCCACCTTCTCCTGCCTGGCATTGATTTCTTAATTTAATGCAGTGTGTAGTCTCATGTTAGGTTGTTAGGGACACCTTCTCAAGTGCTTACATTAGAAAAGGATGTGAGGATATTAGGTGAAAACCTGAAGACCCTGTGATTCCTTGAGGGATGGTAGCTCATGGAGGGGCTCATTCACCTTTCCCAGAAAAGGGTAGAAAATGTGTCACCAAGATGATTGTATATCTGGAGGGTTTTATCCTTAAAGATAACTGGTTACTGGATCACTAAGGTGTGACAGTTGAAGGAGGAAGAAGGAAGGGGAAAAGACAGACGTCAAGGCCTGCAGTCTGGAGGTGTGGCCACCACATGGCGGTTCTGACCTGACTGCTTCTGGCTCAGGTGTGGTCCCTGACTGAACACCTGTCGTTGTCAAGGTACAGAGCTCTGTGCTATGAGGCTCTCAGGGAAAACAAGGACGACTTGTCACAAATGATTCATGAAATATGCTCTTTTGGCCTTGTCGGGGCGTTCATCTTTGTCTTCATTGCCCTGGAATATCTAATGGAGAGAAAGGCCAGACACAGCAGGAGGAAATTAGGGAGATTACTAGAAGGAACCCAAGGAGATGGAAGACAGTAATCACCCTCTGGTAGTCCATAACAGAAATCTGCAGCATAACATCAGCTTTACAAACTTGCCTAAATCCTTGAGAAAAGTTTGTCCCCAGGTCTTTACCCCTTTAGCTAAGCTGTGAGCCTGCCTGACCAACTAGATCACAGAGTTTTACATGAGGTATCTCAAGAACAGGAAGTGGGTAAATGAAGGGCAGTGTGTGTGCTGGGGAACGGGCTGTCTTTTTCTGACCGTAGAGAGGCAAGGAACTAGAAGAAAAAAAGGAAGGGAGGCCCATAGTCAAATGAGTGTCCAATTTGCCCCTTCTTGGCTTTTGGTTGAGAGTGGGACTATATCTAGTCAATTCTTACTCACTGCAGTCTGTTCTATAAAATCACTGCAAACACTGAATTAGCAAATACTGGACCATTGCTTCTGGGGAAATACAAGATTATGATCTTGTGAGGCTGTGGTCACACTTTTTTCCCCTTTTAAATACATTTCATTTTTAGAGCAATTTTAGGTTCACAGCAAGACCAAGCAAAAAGTAGAGTGTGCTCCTGTGTCCTCCCCCATGCCCTACACTTGCAGGCTCCCTGACTATCAACGTCCCCCACCACAGTGGTGCATTTCTTACAATGAGTGAAGCTACACCGACCATCATAATCATCCAAGGTCCAGAGTTTACTTTATATCTCGTTCCTGGTATTGTCGATTCTGTGGGTTTTGATGAACGACATTTAGCTGCCATTATAGTATCTTATAGAATAGTTTCACTACCCCAAAATCTGTCTGTCTCTCTCCTCTAAAGCCTGCAATCACTGATCTTTCTCTGTCTTCATAGTCAGTCATGTAGTTGGAAACTCATTATGGAGCCATTTTAGCTTGACTTCTTTCACTTAATGATATGCATTTAAGGTCCTCCCATGTCTTTTTACAGCTCGAGAGCTCATTGTTTAATGCTAAATAATATTCCATTGTTTGGATTGACCTCAGTGTTATGGACTGAACTGTGACCTCTCAAAACTCATATGTTGAACACCTAAGCCCTAATGTGACTGTGTAGCAGTGGCAGGATTAATTACTCAGTCGTGTCCGACTCTTTGCAACCCACAAACTTTAGCCCGCCAGGCTCCTCTGTCCATGGGATTCTCCAGGCAAGAACACTGGAGTGGATTGCCATTCCTTTATTTGGAAATAAAGACTTTATGGAGGTAAATGAGGTCTTGGAGGTGGGGCCCTAATCCAATAGGACTGGTGTCCTTATCAGAAGAGACATGCTCACACAGAAAAGAGGCCAAGTGAGAACAGAACAAGGTTTTGGCCATCTGCAAGCCAGGAATAAATTTCTCTCCAGTGACCAAAGTTTTCATTACTTTAATCTTGGACTTCCAGCCTTCAGAACTGTGAAAAAAATAAATTTCTGTTATTTAGGTCATAAGGTCTGTGATATTTTGTTTTATTGATCTTTTCATGTACTGGAGGACATCTTGGTTGCTTCCAAGTTTGGGCAATTATGAATAAAGCTGCTATCAACATCCATGTACAGGTTTTTGTGTGGACATAAATTTTCAACTCATTTGAGTAAATACATTGAGTAAAGGACCATGACTGCTCAATCGTGTGATAAGAACATGTTTAATTTGTAAGACACTACCAAACTGTATTCCAAAGTGGCTGTACCTTTGTATTCCCATTAGTGATGAATGAGAGTTCCTGTTGCTCACCATCCTTGCTAGTATTTGGTGTTGTCATTGTTCTGGATTTGGGCTATTCTAATAGGCATGTGGTGGTATCTCATTGCTGTTCTAATATGCCTTTTGCTAATGATATATGATGTGGAGTGTCTTTTCATATGTTATTTGCCATCTGTGTATCATTGTTGGTGGGATGTCTATTCAGTTCTTTTACTCATTGTTTAAACATGTTGTTCCTTTCCTTATTATTGTTTTATGAGTTCTTTATGTGTTTGGAATAACAGTCCTTTGTCAGATATATCTTTTGAAATACTTTCCCCATTCTATGGTTTCTCTTCTCATTCTTTTGACAGTGTCTTTCATGAAGCAGAAGTTTTAAATTCATTAACCAATCAATATATAACCCTGTTAAATGTGTGCATCTGTTTAAAAGCACATTTTTTAATAGATATTATTAATTCAAGAATATTGAACTCACAACCAACAGCTGTGTAACACATGAAGGGAACTTATTTAAAGTTTGTTGTCTTAGTCAGCTCAGGCTGCCATGACGAAATACCACAAACTGTGTGACTTAACAGAAATTTATTTTCTCACAGTTCTGGAGGCTGGAAAGTCCAAGACCAAGGTTACAGAAGACTTCTGATGAGAGCTTTCTTCCTGGTTTTTAGATGGTCCCTTTGTCTTCACATAGCCTTCTGATTGCAGAAAGTGAGCTGTCAACTCTTACGCTATTAATCAAGTCTCCACCCTTAAGGTCTCGTTTGACCCTCATTACTTCCTTAGATATCTTATCTTCAAATACAATGACACCAGAGGTTAGGATTCAACATATGAATTTTGAGGACACAAGCATTCAGTCCACACCATATGCATTTTCTCATGTATCCAGTCCTTACCACATGTATTTTGTCTATTAAGCCGCTTCACAGCCTTCTTGGCTTCCCTTGTGGCTCAAATGGTAAAGAATCCACCTGCAATGCAGGATACCTGTGTTCGATCCTAGGGTTGGGAAGATCCCCAGAGAAGGGAAAAGGCTACCCAGTCTAGTATTCTGCCCTAGAGAATCCCATGGACTGTATAGTCCATGCGGTCACAAAGAGTCGGACACAACCTGCTTGCTCTTAGGAAGCCTACACAGCACTTCAGCACTACACTAGTGGGCCATTTTAAACAGCAAAATCACCAATTCAAAGCATAAGAATATGAAACATGTGGTGCTAAGCCAAACATGAAAAGAACACTTGTTTATAGTGTTAGCACTAAAATAAGAAGGTAGAGTATCACCTTATAGGACTTCATCTGGAAACACATACAAAGGGCAACTCTAATTTTTTACCACTCTGCACATGTCTAGAAATGATGGTGCAAGCACAGGAACATTGATTTAGGAGTTAAAAATAAATCTAAGCACATGGGCCAGTTCACAAATATGAAACTTGCTAATAATGAGGATTGACTGTATATATTTTTGATAAATTGAAGGAATTGCTCAGAGGAAGGGGCTCCCCAACCTTCCCATTTATCTTAGGGAGATGATTACAAGGCAGAAGACCCATGACATCATGTGGCCATACAGATACTCAAGAGAGTGGAAGGACAAGAGCAGATAAGAAAGGTCTAGCTGGAATTCTGGAACCTCCCTTGTTTCTTTTGCCCCACGGTTTGCTGAGTTGAATGTAGAAGACCAGCCACAGGCAAGGTGACCCCACAGCAAAAGTCACGGGCAGGAAGCCAAGCCAAGAAGCTGAAGGGACAACAGCAGAAACCTAGGGGCTGTAGACCATTAGCATTGAGGAGCGGCAGAGTCAGTGAGCAGGAAATGGATGACAAGTTCGTCTCAAGAAACTTGCTGGAGCCAGCTGCAGATTTAGTCCTGAAATGCAACAGGGCATCTTGGACAAGGGGCCACCTACTGGAGACGGGCAGATTCCTGCCAGTGCAACCCATAAACCCTCATGGGGCCAGGGGCCTGTCCAAACCCTTCCTTCCCTCCAGCCCCCAACACAACAGAGAATCAGTAAACCATGCTCTAGAATCCACCATTTCAATTAGGGGAAGACCAATCTAACTGGGTCACTGAGCAGCTTTATCCGAAAGTGATTTAAGATGGTCTAAGTGACTATTAAAATCACTGGACCTTTAAATGAGACTGGACATTTAGCTTTTCTCCTACTTACCAGTGGGTGGGGACTTGGGAGGGGAGCCACTTTAGTTAAACAAATGATAAATTCATTTTTCTGTATGTATCTCAGCTGTACTATGAGCTGAACTATGTCACCCAGTTATGTTAAAAAAAGAAAACAACTTTTTCTCAAATTGTGATATTTTTTGGTATGATGATCATAATCCAGTGAAGGAAATAGATATTCCATCATTAATCTCATAATGATGAGTGCTCTAAGCATTAGTTACATTCATTTGTTTTATCCAGAGGGCAGCAGTGAGCTTTGGCAACACTGTTAGCAAGAAAGGCACTGGACTGGTGCTCGGGAGAGTGGATGCCATGCAGTCTGACTGTCTTTGGAAGGCTGCTGCATGCAGTACACGTGGATGTAATTCTCAGAGTTTTCAGCACTGAGAGTAACAGGGTAATCTGTGAGGTACACAAGCAACAGATCCCTGCCCCTCCATCTTCTTTTCTCTTTCCCCTCTTACCTCCACATTCCCATCCTGAGTCCTAGGCTTCTGACCTGGAACACCTTCTGTAACTAATTCCTCTAGTAGTCGTTGCTTCCCTTGTGGTCTATGCACTCTTTCAATTGCCTAGCAACTCTTCATGTTGACGCTGATTTTATTCTTGAGATTGAATATGTGCTGATTATTTTCCCCTGCCACTCCTGCCACCATTCCCATCCATTTACTGTCCTCCTCTGCCCTGTTTGGCACCCTTGAAGCCCTTGAGGGAATGCATTCAGGATTCTTGCCAGACTGTGTCCCGTGGGGCTCCACCTTGGAAGGCACTCTCCCTCCTCCTTCCAGTACCTTCCCTGCCTTCACAGAGCGTCTCTGTCATTTGCTGCATCCCTGCTTCCTTGAACACAAACTCTGTTGGGAGCCATCCTATTCAGCCCTACTGTTCAATGGGATTTAGTGACACTGCTGCCCTCCCCTAGCTCCCATGGTCCTGTGGGTGATGACTTCCCACTGTTGCCAGCCTCTGAGTGCTTAACAACCCTTACTGCTTCCCTTAAACCTGCCCACACTCCTGTAGTCTCTTCATTGAGATGTCTTTGTCCAGTTTCAGAAGGTGGATTTTGCTGCCTGATACTTCAAGTAATCTCCAAGTTACTATTTGTGATAATTCTTTCAATCCTTGAGTTTTCCATAATGCAGGCCATAGACCACCTGCTCTCAGAATCATCCATAGTTGCTGGTTAAAAATGCAAACTCCTGGGGCCCATCTCATCCCAAACAGAATCCCTAGGAGAGCTGGTAAAGATCAGGGCACCTTCATTTTAAGCAGCTCCTGAAGACTTCATAGCTAAACTGAAACCAAAGAATTTCGTACAAGGCTCTCTCGGCTAGCACCTGAGTGCTTTCTTGGGCATGTCAGTAGCTTTCCAGAACCTTTGGGTAAAGCCCCTTCTTATTCTTTAAGATGAACCAGAGATTAATTACATGTATTTCAAGTGATTTAAATTCCTAAGAGGAAAAGTATCTTTAAGTAAGATATTTTTTGAGCCTAGCCCATGAAATGTTTGGGGGCTTGCCTGTGTGAATCCTTGTCTACACTCTTAGGAACACCCAAGTGCATCTGTTAAAGGAGAGCTGAAGCGTTTAGGCCAGGTTGCTCCATCATGAAGTGGTTCCTATTATAATACAAAGGTACCACTGTTTCTGCCAGGCTCACTGTTTGGGATCCTGAGACGATTCAGAATAGCAGTAAAGAGAGCAGCCTGGTTGCTATCTGGTTTGACTTACTCACTTCATAGAAAGGAAACCAAGTTGACGGGACTTGCCCAGAGTCTCACACCCAGTTGGTTTGTTTAGTGTATTTTTTGATAGGTTTTCCTGCTTCAATAATGAGTTTAGGTGTTGCTTACATACAGTTTGTGACGGAGTTGACCCCTTGGGTCCGGTCCTTCCACTGACACTTAGTTGGTGACATAAGATTGAAATGTCACCTTCTTGTTTGTTTCTTTGAGGTCTGTATTAGTTTCCTATTGCTCATAACAAATTGCCACACGAGAAGTAGTTTAAAACGACAATCGCTTATCATCCCTACGGTTTCTACAGGTCAGAAGTCCAGGCCCAGCTGAGCTGCGTCCTTTGCTTAGGGTGTCACAGAACTGAAATAAAGTGTTGGCCATGCTGCATTCCTTTCTGGAGCTTGAGGTTCCTTTTCCAAGTTTCTGTGGCTGCTGGCAGAATTCAGTGCCTTGTGGCTGTAGGACTGAAGGCCCTGTTCTCATGCTGGCTGGCTGCAGTTTCCTGTCGCATGGTGGCCTTCCCCATAGGCCTGCTTTTGCTTCCAATCATTTTGTTTTTTTCATGTCACTGACTTCTACACCCAGATGTAAAATACCTGTGTAATTCTACCAGGCCCACTAGATTATCTCTCTTTTAAAGAACCCAGAGTCAACTGGTGAGTAACCTGATGATACGAGTGATGTGCCCTCAATTCAAAGGTTCTGCCCATACTCAAGGGGAGGGAATACACAAGGAGTATATCCTAGGGGTAGGAATGTTGGGGCCGCCTTACATCTCTGCCTATCACAAAGCCTCAATGCAGCATACATTTATTGAGAGCCAACCAGTGGTTGAAACCTTGTTGAATATAAGCTGAAGCATACTTTTAAATTTTAAGAGTTTATTTGAGCAAACCCGAGTTCCAACTGGGCAGCACCAAACTGGAAGTGGTTAAGTGCTCGACCAGTAGAAGCCAAGGGTACGACTTTATCAAGAGGGTACAGAAGCAAAGAAAAGAAAGTATTTGATTGGCTATAGCTTAAAGTCTAGTTAGGTATGGTTAGCTGTCCTTAGCATTTTGATTTTGTCACCTTGAGATAATTACAGGCATGGATTGTGGTTTGTTTATGTAGGCCACCAGCAGCATGAGAGCTACCTCATTCTAATGGTCTCCTTGTTTAATTAATATACCAAACCTATACATGTCATGTTTTAATTCATAGAATCCTTCCCTGGTGGTTCAGTGGTAAAGAATCTGCCTGGCAATGTAGGAATCGCAGGTTAGATCCCTGGGTTGGGAAGATCCCCTGGAGAAAGGAATGGCAACCCACTCCAGTATTCTTTCCTGGGAAATTCCTTGGACAGAGGAGCTTGGCAGGCTACAGTCCATGGGTCACAAAGAGTCAGACACAACTTAGCAACTAAACAACAGCATGTCATATTTTAGTTCATGTGATCCTTATAACAGCTCTGAGAAGTAAATACTATTATTACTATTATTATCTTCTTTTTATAGACAAGTAAGTTGAGGTATATAAAGGCAAATGCAAACTGAAAATAGGAAATTTCATTCCCTCTATTAAAAAATAAGGGGCAAGACCCACACCTCTCCCATTTCTTTCAGAATTTCTTTGTCCTCTTCAAAGGTACACAGATCTTTTTAATGACTAAATAAACCTCTGGGCAGTCTCACAGCTCAAGCACTGGTAGCCATCTCTTTAAAATATAATCAATAAGGAAGACAGTGCCTAGTGTCCCAGTATCCTGGGAGGAGATAGGCCTACTGGCCACTGGGATCCCAGTTGCAAAACCCACCTAATATAATGGCTTGGATCCCCTTAACTATATGAAGGAGTGAGATTTCTTTCTGTCTTTGAGATTCCTTTAGCAGGTTACCTGTGATGTGTATCACATTCTGGTCTAATTTTATTCAATAATAAAATTGTTTTTTCTTCTATCTTTGTAGCAAGGTTTTCCACTTTGGGGATGAATTTTGTTTTTAATTACATTTTACCAGCAGGTAGAGAGACCGTAACTAACTTGTCAATGACACCTTGCTTGGAGTAGTAGAGTTGGGACTATGAGTTCAGTATCTACCCATCTCACTATCTTGCTGCTGTTTTACCAGAAACAACATGTAGTTGCTAACTGTTCCTTAATAGAGGCTTCTCCATGCCCTGTCCTATGGCCAGGGCGGCCTCAACACATTTAACCCTTTAGACCAGGGTTCCTCAACCTTAGAGATATTGACATGTTTTTGGGCTATGTAACTGTGTTGAGGAAACTGTCCTATGCAAAGGAGAGCGTTTAGCAGCATCCCTGGCCTCTACCCCCTAGATGCCAGTAGCACACCCAGTTGTGACAAATATGTCTGCAGACATTTGGGAGCAACACAGTCAAAATCATTCCAGGCTGAGAACTACTCCTTTAGAGGAAGAAATAAGAAACACACACACCCCGCCCCCGCCCCCACACACACACCATTACTTGGCAGGGAGCAGGGAAGGGACATAGGAGAAAGACATCAGCTTTCACAGAATGGGTTGAGGGCCAACAGCCTGGTAGTCGATGCTGTAGCTTTCTAAATCTTGATTTTGCACAAACAGTAGAGACCAGCTTTGGTCTCATTTTTCTTTCATCCTATTCTTTTTTTTCTGGTTGGGTTGAGGAAGTGCCAGAGAAGAGCAAGTCACAATAAAAAGCATCTTCCTTGCCCAAAGATTTGGGCAGCTCTAGTTTGTTCATGGGGTCACAAAGAACCAGACATGACTGAGCACTCACACCTACACACACGCAAAGTTTGTCCTGTATTTCCCTGCTTTGATAAAATTTAAAGTTCTGTTAAATCTCTTAAAGGATCTTGTTGAGGGTGGGGAGGGGGATGGTGGAGATTAGTGAGCTGGATCAAGGACTTCACTTTAGTTTTTATCCAGTTGCAGACCACAGCACAAAGGTGACTTCATCCTGGAAAATTCTCAACCTGAAGCCTGGGAACAATTAAATAAAAGACTTTAAAAAAAGATTATTTCCTGCTAC
Source organism: Odocoileus virginianus (assembly GCF_023699985.2). Taxonomy (NCBI): domain Eukaryota; kingdom Metazoa; phylum Chordata; class Mammalia; order Artiodactyla; family Cervidae; genus Odocoileus; species Odocoileus virginianus. The sequence goes on along the minus strand of NC_069707.1, from coordinate 26,599,687 downwards.
GTCCAAAACCCTGTTTCTTTCCTGTTACTAACAAGAAACTTACGTATGTGTGTGTGCATGCGTGTGCACACACAAACACACACACACACACACACTCATATATATTTCTTTTGGAGCAAGATTAACTTATGAACTAAAAACCCACCCAATGTACTTTCACCGCTTTGCCTGAACATTCTGTACTTTACACTTAGAACTATTGCTGCCTTTGTTCTGTGGTCATTTCCTTTCCAACTGTATAAAGGACTATTCCTTTCAAGCAGTCAGCAAATAATATGTACCAAAGATCTGCTATCTCGTCAGTACTTCAGGGAAAACAAAGAATCATAAGATCCAGTCTCTCCACCCCACTCTCAAGTTAGGTCACTGCTGTGAGAAAAACCAGTTCTGTATCTGAAGTGGGAAAGCATTTGCAAGATTTTCCAATCCGGGAGCCCTTCTGTTCACAAGCAGGTCAAATTTCAAAAGTTTATTCATTGATCCTTTTGTTTATAAGTAAAAGGAGGCCAAAAGGTATTTAGCATTGTCTTCCTTCTTGATGTATTTCCACCAAATAGACGGGAGAATGGTTTCGTTCATGTTTTAGAATTTAGACAAACAATTTTCCTCTTTACTTGACTATGCTGACATTGAATTAAGTATTTTTTTTCTAAAATAAAGTAACTTTAACTGAAATGAAAATCTATTGAGGAAAACGATATCTCATTTGGTAATATTTACAACGTTCTATGAAACCCCTTAGCAACTATATTTTGATGTTACGCAAAAATCACAACAGAGCCCAACATACCCATAAAAGTATGAAAATCTTAGTTACATTTTTCCCATGCTAATGTTTGGAGTTTTTGAACTGACATTCTAACTTCTAAATTAACCTTGGGCTATGGTGTGCCTCATCTCCATACATCCCTGGGTGGCCAAGTGGATCCTGTTTTATTTCTGCCACCACAAGCCTAATCCTGATCCTTGACACCAGTCTTTCTAGTACTTTCCATTACATGCTGCCAAGGTCAAAGGCTCTCTTCAAAGTCTCAAACACGGGAATCAAAGGAAGCTTCTCACCTTGGGAAAATCCCTGCTAAATTGACTATGACATCACAGACATTAACACAAGGAGAGGCTGACCTGACCTCTCTATCTCTCAAAACCCAAGTTCCTGGAGGGCATCGTATAATCTAGGGGAGGAAGAACTTTTCCTCTATCCTCTCAAGTTCTGTTTCTGCAGGCTGTGAATTAAAATGACTGCAGGAAACCAAAATATGTTACTCTAAAATATGCCACTTAAGTGTATTGATTATTTTTGAGTTATAAACAGTTAAGAAACGGCAAGTTCAAGGATACTCTGATCCTCCTTTCTCGTCCTGAAAGCTGGAGATAAACCCCCCTTGTGAAAGGTGCCCTCCTTGTACCAGAAATTCTTAACAGCCAACAGAGATGGAGAGTTAAGAAACATACGTTGTTTAACCTTATTTTCCAATAGCTTGTTCACCATTAACTACCCCCAGCCCAAACCCCTGTCTTGTGTGAATTCTTCACAAATGTATTGTTTCTTTGTCTAAAAAGTATCAAAGTTTCCTGCTCTTGTCACTTAAGGCTTCATTCTCTTGAGAAAGCTCCTATATACATGTAAAATATCTGTTCCAATATGTACGATTTCTCCAGCTAATATGTCTTCTTATTGTTTAGTTGCTAAGTCATGTCTAACTCTTTTGAAACCCCATAGACTCTAGCCCACCAAGTTCCTCTGTCCATGGAATATCCCAGGCAAGAATACTAGAGTGGGTTGTCAGTTTATTTCTCCAGGAGATCTTCCCAATCAAGGGATTGAACTTTCATCTCCTGCTTGGCAGGCAGATTCTTTATCACTGAGCCAACTGGGAAGCCCAATATGTCTTATCACAGTTTAATCCATAGACCCAGAGGCCCAAAGAGATTAGGGGAGAATTTTTCCTCCCCTACCAGGCAAAAGACTGATTCACAGGGGAAATATATGCAAATTAATTTGATGTTCACATCAATTTATTTTATGTGACATAGAGGTGGGGGAAGGACCTTATAGGAAAGAAATTAAAAACTCCAAAAACTTGGGGGCTTAAATACCATGTTAACAAGGAGCAATAAATTGTGGAGAAATGACTAAACAAAGGAAAGCAGTTTAGGCTTCTAGCGGTGGTTAATTATGCAAGATGAGCTAGGAAATGTACTAGGGAAACTAATGGAAGTATCAGGGCCCAGAGCAGATCATTGAAAAATATACCTCAACGGCATATTGATGACCTTGAATTAAAATTACTAACAGAATGTCCAATGCAAGAGTGACACTCTGCCCTCCTTTCTGTCACCCTGAAAGCAGGAAATAAACCTGTCCTGTGAACGGTTCACTCTCTGCATCTAGAGGTGGAAGGACACCGTTATCACCAGAGGTGGGGATTCAGGCTGAGAAGCCTGGAGAGACAAACCCTGTCACTTCTTTCATTGACTACCCCAAGCTCAAACTCTGTTTAGATTCTTCACTAATTGAGCACCCAAAGCCTAAGTTTCTTTGTCCTGTCTACTCCTCACCAATTGTTTATTTGTCTAAAAAGTGTAAAAACTGCCCGCTTTGGCCACTTCTTAGGTCCCTCTCTTTTCTTTGAGAAAGTTAAAGTTTGTTTCTTTTTCTGCTGTTCATTTTTTCTATGCAAGTACATTGCTAGACCAGCCACAAGACCTCAAGAGGGTTGGGGGAAAATTCCCCTCCCCAACAGAAGAGAAAGGTTATTTTCCTAAGGTTTGTTCTGAAGACTCCTCTGAACATCAACTCCTCATCTCCAGTGATAAGAAATTTTTTTTCTTCCTGGTGCTGGAGGGCACCTTTCTCATGGGAAATGTATGCCTGGCTTTTGGGCAGAAAGGAAAAGGGCAGAGAGGCCTTCCTGAGTGCTGTATTTCAGTTGTCTTCAGTTCAAAATCATCAATATGCCAAAGCGATGTCTTTGAGGTAATACGTTCTGATCCCCTCCCACGGGCTTCAGGATTCTCTTATTGAAACATGATTTTCCTGTCCAGACAGGGGCAGGTTGGATGTCTGAGTAGCTTTCAGGATGTACTTGGGGATGGCCTCTGGGTGTGGCTAGGAGGTCCTCCACCTCTTGCTTCATTTGCTGTATTTTAGTGAGGGAAATGGTATTGGGTTTCAGGCATGAACTCGAGAGCTGACTTTCACATTTTCTGTACTGGCCTGCCTTACATGTCCCCTTCCTCAGTCCTTTCTTCCCTCTAGTACTGACTACGGAGGCAAGCACAGATGTATCATTTTTCTCAGGTGCGTGATTCACTCTTTTCCCTTTAAAACATTTGTTCAGTAATTCGTCCAATTTTGCCTGCAATGCTTGCCATAATCTCACAAGTTTCAATTTATTATCTGTACATTTTTGTCAGAGTGACACATTTCTTCTGGGATAATGATCCTATTTGCAACCAAACCTCATTAACAGAAAAATAAAATGGTAAAACATGCACAATGCCCGTCGATAGCATCTTTAGGTGCAGGCACAGTTGAAGTGCCTATTCTCTGGAATAGTTTGATTCTAAGATTATAAATTATTTAGCAGAACAGGCTGCTGTGGTGTTATTTGGAGGCAATTACACAGACAATTTGTTGTTTATCTTCTCCTAGTCTCTTAGAAGATAATGGGGTGTAAGGGCAGCAAGGATGGGCTAGGAACCAAGGTCCTTGCCCCACTCCATAGGTTATTTGTTCTTGGATCCAGGTCTGTGCACATCAGTTTGGTCTCCTTGAAATGATAGAGTAGACTAGATTATTTGAATTTTGCATTCCAGTGCTTAGATTCTATAAAATACTATTCAAAGCCATACATTTCTGTTCATCAAAAAAACTTTATCGTGTGCAGTGTACCATGCTGGGTATATTATGCAAAGGGAAATCAGAAAAGTTGCCACTGTTTGAGAGTTAATAGTCTAACAGAAGACATAAGTGCATAAATAATAACAACAATATATAAAAGGATGGACACTCCCAGAAAGGAACAGATAAAATAACATCTGCTTCAAGTTGGTCGTTCATTTTTGGAGAAGTGGTTAAGCAGTGAGATTGCTTATATGAATGGGACTAAGGGAAGGACAGAAAGTGGTTTAGTTCTTTTTGTTTGCATAAATGAGAATTTTTATGATGATAAAAAGTAATGCGTGAGAAAATGGGTGAGGGACTTGAATAGGCACTCGCAAAAAGACAGTCAACATATGCAAAGGGGTTCAACCTCATTAGAAACCAGGAAAATGCAGTTAACCATCCTGAGATACCACTACACACCCTCCCAGAAGGGCTACAATAATACCTAGTGCTCATCAAAATGGGCAGCAATGAGAATTCTCTTAAGTGGCTGCTGAGTGTGTAGATTCATCTGATCACTTTGGGACACTCTTTAGCGTTACAACTGAGGCAACTGAACGTATATACATTGAAGGACACATATATTCTACAGAAATGTGTGCACTCTGAGCAAAAAGATGTGAAACAAAAATGTTTGTAGCAGCATTATTCGTAACAGCCCCATACTGAAAACAATATGATGTTCATCAACAGTAAAGCAGGTAGATACATTTTGTAAGATTTATATTTTATTTATATTTATATACTATGATATTTTTCTTTACAGTCTTTCTGTGCATATGTAACATTAAAGATACACTCCCTATATCCTTTCATTAAAAATGTAACAACACAAGAATTTTTTCCTAAGATAAAAAGTTATCTGTAAACATTTTAGTGGTCACACAGTAGTTGACCATATTCTTGTTGCTATGATAGTTAACATGCATTGTACGCCAAGCGCTGTTTTCAGTACTTTATGTTCTCTGTTTAGCTTGATCCCAGAGCACTATGTTCCAACCCAATCTATTGTTTCTAGCCATCATCCCCTATGGCTGAAGTCTAACCAACTGCTTCTGTCCAAAGCAGGCCTCTGAGGCCTCTGGTCCACTATCCCTCAAAGCATTCCTTTATCTCTTTACTAAACCATTAGCACCCAGGGCTACCACCTCAGGCGCATGGACTAACCAACGCCACCTACAAGAGCAACACTAATACTTGGGGCAAAGCGGACGTGGTACCACGTGGTACTGGGACAGCTGTCCTCCAGTTTATCTATTCCTTTCTGGAAATTGCGGTCGTACTATCTCACCCCTACCTTCACAATTCCGCCTCAAAAACTGAACTGAAGACAGGAGATTAAGAACCCCAACAATGTACCTCCATAATCTTCCTATTCTTTTTTCCTTGCCACAAACCTCCAGGCAGGAAGGAGCTGACTTGACATTCCCTCTTCTTGGCAGGAATTCCTCTTCCTTAAGGCAGCAAAATTGTATGGTCTAAGAGAGACCAGTGGGAATCTCTTCTATACTATGGTAGAAACTCTATGGTCTGAGTCCTCCAGGCTTAGTTCTTGATATGGAACCAGAAGGCAACACCAGAAATTGGTAAATACCTCAAATAAAAACACTCTACTATCCAAAATTTTATATTTGTCTTACAATTACTAGGACTTCCCTGGTGGCTCAGATAGTTAAGAATCTACCTGCAATGCAGGAGACCCAGGTTCAATCCCTGGGTTGGGAAGATCCCCTGGAGAATGGAAAGACTAGTCACTCCAGTATTCTTGCCTGGAGAACTCCATGGACAGAGGAGCCTGGCAAGCTACAGTCCATGGGGTGGCAAAGAGTCAGACACGACTGAGCACCAACACTTTCACTTTCACACTTAATGATTGCTATTTTTACTACAGAGTGAGTGTCTGTCTCACACCTCTCCTGACCTATATTTATGGATTTTTTTGATCACCACATTTATAGGCAAAAGAGAAAAAGAGAGAGAGATTTAAAAAGAGAAGTAAAAGAAACTTCAGTTACTTTAATTTGCACATTTTAAATTTCTAACATTGAAATATTTTACATTTGTTAGCAATTTTGATTGTTTTTATCAATGCTATATCCTTTGTTTATTTCTTATATTGTATTTTTCCTCAAAGATTTTTAGGACCATTAACTTTTAAAAATTAAGCACCGACAAAATGAAGATACATTTCCCAATTTATTTGCCTTTTAATTTGATTTCCCTGGGGAAGGAAATGGCAACCCACTCCAGTAGTCTCGCCTGGAGAATCCCATGGACAGAGGAGCCTGGTGGGCTACAGTCCATGGGATCACAAGAGTCGAACACGATTGAGCAACTAAACCTAATTTGATTTATCTATACTTTGTGGGTGTTAGGTTAGTGTCTAAAATGTCAGCTCACAGCTGCTGGTGTTTAAACTTAACTGATTTCTCCAAGTTTCCTTTTCAGTTTCCAAACTCACAGTGCCATTCAACATAATTTAAATTAGGGTGAAGGGAAAAATCGTGCTACATTTTCTGAAAAAAAAAGAATGATATTTTTCTCTTCTTTTAGTCTCGCTCCTACTCCCAATTTTATTAATAAGCAAATACAACAACAACAAAAATGTCCTGAATTGTTTTTCCTAAAGTCTGTACTAGTACCGCCCAGAATTTTCTCAGATGATATAAATCTTCTATCTCTGCCCTGCCCAATACAATACTGTGTCAGTGGCCACATGTGGCTGTTGAACACTTAAAAATGTGGCTAGTGTAAATGATCAACTAAATTTTTAATTTACTTTAATGAACATCAGTTTAAGGAACCACTGGCTACTAAGTGGCCAGTGGTAGTGTTTGAACAGAGCTGATTGTTAAGTCCTTACAATTAAGTACCAAAGGCTTTCAAACCTCAAACTTTAAACCTAAAATATCTTCCCTGGTATTAGTCATTTGTCAGCAAAATAAGTATAATTTAGTATCTGGTTCACTTTACCAAAACAGAATTACTAGTGACATCTACCAGTTAGTGCCTCCTCCTGGGCTATTATTTCTAAAAAAGAAAATGTTTAGACTTACATAGCACATGCATGATTCATGTTAAAACTGCAAGCAGTGGGTCTTCCAAGTGGGAAGGGTTACAGTGTCTGCATCATTGGACCCTAACTTTAACCTGTCCGGTTCTTCCACATCTCTATCCAAATCTCCCTGAAATCCTTAATAAAAATGGGAGGTGCCATCAGAAATAATTGAAGGTCTAGAGACTCCTATTGCTCTTTGAATATTCACCAGTCACTTCACACTTTTGGAAAACAAAGGTCAAAAAAACCCCAAATAAGAGTGAAAAAAAAACAAAAGTAAGAGTCCAAGATATCAACAGAAAAAAAATACACTTTTCTGAATTGAACTGGTTACCAAAGAGTCCTTTGATTCAAAGTAAATGAGGTCATTTCTGTAACTTGACAATTGTAAATACTGCTGCTATACATATTTGGGTGCATGTATTGTATTCATTTAGTGTTTTAGAGGATTTTTTAAAATATATATACCCAGGGGTGGAATTGCTGGGTCATATGGTAGTTCTATTTTTTTAGTTTTTTAAGAAACCTCCATACTGCTTTCCACAGTGGCTACACCAATTTACCTTCCCATCGACAGTATACAAGGGTTCCCTTTTCTCTACATCCTGGCCAACAATTGCTATTTGTGGTCATTTTGATGATAGCCATTCTGACAGGTGTGAGGTGATAGTGCATTTTGGTTTTAATTTGCATTTCCCTGATGATTAGTGACATTGAGCATCTTTTCATGTACCTGTTGGCCATCTGCATTTCCTCTTTGAAAAAAATGTCTAGTCAGTTCTTCTGCCCAGTTTTCCCAACACTAATTATTGAAGAGAGACTGTCTTTTCTCCATTGTATATTCTTACCTCCTTCATTGTAGATTGACCCCAAGTAGATGGGTTTGTTTTTGAGCCTTCTGTCCTATTGATATGTGTATCCTTTTTGTGTCCATCAATAGATACACACAGGATAAAGAAGATATGGTATGTACATACAATGGAATACCACTAAGTCATACAAAGAAGAAAATTTTACCACTTGCAGCAACATGAGTGGACTTGGAGGGCATCATGCTAAGTGAAATGTCAGACAGAGGAAGACAAACACTGTATGATATCACTTATATGTAGAATCTAAAACATACAACAAACTAGTGAATATAACAAAAAAGAAGCAGACAGAGATATAGAGAATAAACTAGTAGTTACCTGGGAGGCAGGAAGAGCAACATAGGAATGAAGGAGTTGGAGCTACAAACTACTGGGTATAAATAGGTTCGAGGGTGTATTATACAGAAGGGGAATATGCTCAATATTTTGTAGTAACTCTAAATGGAACATACCTTTTAAAACTGTATAAAAAATGTAAAGCAAAAAAAAAAAATTTGATATAGCAATTAAAAAATAACCCACTCCAGTATTCTTTCCTGGAGAATCTCAAGGACAGAGGAGCCTGATGGGCTATAGCCCATAGGGTCACAGAGTCAGACATGACTGAAGCAACTGAACACACACAAAAAATAAACACACACACATTTAGGCAGAAAAACAGTAGATGAGGTCCCTCCTTGCAATGTGTCCCACCTTTCCCTCCAAGGTTGGCCTGCCAGGGACTTGCTCTTTCATTGCAAATGGCCAGCCAACCATTTCCATCCTACTGCAGCCCCAGAGCCTTTAAGGTTCGCCTCTGGTCTCTAAAGATAAGCAGCATTTCTGTCTGGTTCCCGGAGAATCCATCTTTGACATTGAATTGTGGTGCCCTGTTCTGACAAGGCCCTACTTCACTCCTTTTCCAAAGTTTTTCACTGTTTGTGGACCCTAAAATTCTCCCCATGTTTCTACTCCATCAGTCTTTACACTGGATGGTTTACCCATAGTATCTTTGGAAACCACTTGTGAAAAACGTAGTCTACTATTCTCAAGGTAGGAATGAAATAGCTGCTGAACAAATATTTTGTGAATGATTCATAACCCGGGAACATTTAAGTTGCTGAATGAATGGTTAAGCCCCTCCCAGCCAGGGAATTGATGTCACCATCACCCACTTCAGGGCAGTGTCACAACTACCAAAATGCCTTAAAGATCTGTGACAGGAATAAGATTTTTGAGGCATTAAGTCAATATTTTTTTCGTTTCTGGTGATTCATTTTCCTTAGTTGTTCTGGAAGTTACTACTCATTTTGGACCCTGGACCAGAATTTGATGAGAACAAGAGCCATCATTGCACTTTGTTTCAAAATGAGGTCTTAAAAGATTATAGTTAGACAAAAGTCTAAAAACAAACACTCCAGTTTTGCAAAAGCTCATTCTTGCTGAGAGAAAAAGAAGAGGTTAAAAAGGAAATACATGTGTGGTCTGATGAGCTGGATGTCAGAGGACTGGTTCTGGGGAAGAAGCAAGAGATAAGCAGTCCTTAGCCCCAAGAAGGGATTAGTCGCTAAACCCCCAGGACAGCCTTCCAGTGCTGTGAAAGGAGTTAAATGAGAGGTAAGGGAGAAGGGCCGGGGCTAGACCTGGACCCAGGGACAATCAGGGAGGCTTTGGGGGAAGTGCGTGAACACAGTGTGAGTGGGGGAATTGTCAGCCCCTCATGGATTTCCAGCAATCCTGCCCGAGGAGAATGGACCTGGGGCCACTTCAGGCCCCATGGGTCTCACACACTGCAATGTGGTACTAAGATGGCAAAGAGAATGGAACTAGGGAGAAAGCAGGCTATAGGTGCCAAGGGGACCATTGGACTGGATGTGGCTTGGAGACAGAGAAGCCACAGACCCACGGAGACTGTGTGAATGAACCACTGGACGTCTGCAAGGGACGCCAGCACATTGTCTGAGGTGCATGGAGCTAATCATCCCTCTATGAACAGCAGACCCCGGGGGGAGTTGGCTCCTCTGCAGAAGTCTAGGGGTGTAGGGGGCAGTCTGGGGACCAGAGGTTCTCCTCGCTTTACCTGGCACATAGTCCTCTAGTCCAGAACAAGAGAAGAGAGGGAGATTCCTGAGACAGGAGAAACTATCCTGTAAGAAAGTTTGAACTTTGAATGGATTCAATATTTACCCCCAAAGAACTTTTTAACCTGTAAAGAATGAAAATTGTCTGCAAACAGGGGCTCCAAGTAAGTCGAGCTCAGTGAAGGGGGAAAAAATAAGATGCATGTCTTCGTTTTTTAAAGTATTCTGACTCATGGCATGTGAATTTTTATCCCACTGCAAATACATCACTATTTTTCTATCAAGGTTAAAAGGAAAAAGTGCTTCCTGTTCCCCGTATTACAGGCAATGATTACTGGATTGCATCTTAAATCTAGAAAACTCACTTATTCACAGCACACTGGGTGCTTACTATGTACCATGCAATGTGAAAGCTCTGTGAGTCCAAATTTAAAATATAATGTTCTTTTGGGACATTGTGAACAAAATATTTTCACTGCCAGAGAAAACTAAAAAATCCTTAGAAAAATGACACCTGTTTTAATAATATATATTGTGTTCTATAGTAGTAAAGCACAAAGCTCTTCACCTTGCTTCTAACAAGACCCCAAGGCGAGCTTATGCATGTACTCACTGGTCAGCAACCAGTGAGTTATTTCTTTTTTCTTGTCTGACTGCTGTGGCTAGGACTTAAAATATTATGTTGAATAGAAGTAGTGACAGTAGACATCCTTGTCTTATTCCAGACGAATGGATGTCTAAATTACTACTTTAGTCCTTAAAATTAAGTAGTATCTCTATATGTAAAATTATTCCTAAAGTCATAATATACTACTATTAACAACTCAAGTTTATTATGTGGGTTACAGTGAATCACACTACTTCACTTAATATGGATGGCAGACAGGGCATTTATTACATCCATTCTACAGATGAAGAAATGAGCTTCACTGTTCAACCATCTTTCTGAACCAGGTCTAACATATCTTCAGGTTCGCATACCCATACCACTCTTCTACTCAAGTATCTATATTGGCTATCACCATTCCTGGGATAACAGATCTGATCTTTGCCCCTATGTAAAGTGGATTCTGTTCACTTTAAAGTGGAGTATAGTTCCAGATCCCTTTGTACAAATTCTCCCCTGATCAACAGCCTTGTCCACGCTGATCTTGCCTTCCTCTCAGTGCCCTCAGCATGTCTGTTCTCCCAACGTAGCTATTTGATAATCTATCATACTCTTCCCTGAAAGAGCCCTTTTTCTGGTACTCACCATTCAGTATGTTTACATCTTATTGCTCCAACTAGACACAGCTCCTCAAAGATCTTTTCCTATCCAGCCCTCTCATACTCCTTTGCAGAGTAGTTGGCACACCACAGGACCACATATATTTCCAGATCCTCTGATTGGCTGAAAGAATTCTCTGCCTCTCCTTTGAAAGGAAAAGGGCCCCTGAAGATCCCAGAACCCCAGGACAAGAGAAGAACTCTAAAAAGCAGGCAACCACAGTAAGAGGGAAGATGTCCTGCTACGCAGTTTTTCTTATGACTATCCCTGTTGAGACCCCAGCAATCAAACGTCATTTAATTCAGTCCAGTGAAGATTGTATGATTTCATCCTTCTGACAAGAGTGCTGTTCTGTATTTAATGATTAAAATATACATGCATGGGTTGCAAACATTATAGTAATGTCTTTATTTTAAATCAATGCATTCCCAGACTATTCCTATGTCTTGGACAAAACTATCAAATGTAATTGGGCTTTCTGACTTTGTGACACAGCCCATCAGCTCCAAAGTGCCTTCTTTATTTCCTTTTCTTAAAAAGTACGTTCAATCTACTCTGGACTTTCCCGTCTGTCAGTGTAGCTTGAGGTGACTTCCTGCCATGTCAGCTGACCGTGAGTCACGTCACTGCTGCACGTTAGCGAGGCTGCTTCTGCATCCTCAGCAACTAGAGGAAGAGAAGGATGGACGTGAGCTATCAGACATTCCCCCTTCCAGGGGGACTGCTTTTTTTTTTTCTGTTCATTTGAACCTCATGGCTATAAGGGTTGCCCTCCCACTCCTGGCTTTGCGATGATGCTTCAGAAGAACAGGAAAACCAGTTTCCTTCTTTCCAGAAGGAAAGTACGTTTTAAAAACTCCACCTCTGTAGCACATGAATCATTTATCTGGGCAACCCCTTTCTCCGAGGTGGTCCTTCCTTTGAGCCACACTCCGGGGATGTCTTCAGTGAGGCAAATGCTAATGGCCGAAGGTCTAGTTCTGGGACTAAGCGTGATGCAAGTAGAGTTTAAAAAGAAATTTCAAAATCACAGGAAGGGAGCTACAGGGGTAGATAGGGTAGATGTGAAATACAAAGACGACAACTTCCTGGATCGGGGAAGCTCTTGGAGCAAAATTAAGAATAAGTAACTTCTAGGAAGTTGGAGGAGTTTAGAGACTGCTTTTGCCTTCTGCAAATATCTTGCATACTATTTAGCCACTTGAGAATTTAAAGTCCTCTTTGAAAGAGAATAAGGGAGCTGTGACACTAACCGATCCCATCTGATGCATTTGAAAAAAAGCCAACAAAACATTATCGTGATGCACTCAGCAGATGTAGATGAATTTTAAAATGTTTTTTTCCCCCATTTAGGATAGTGACATAACAATCCAGTTACACTGTCATCACATCTGATTTATCCAGAGTTATGGCTTGTTGCAATGTCAGAATATTGCCTTGGATTTCTGTTTGTTTGTTTGATTTTGTTTTCTCCCCCTTTCCAGGGCTTGTTGGCACGAAAATGATTTGGAGGAGAAAAAAGCAGGTAAATTAGAGGTGGGAGGAGAAGAGTGAACTTATGCTCTCTTTTACGATTCTACCAAAAGGTATACTTGTAGAGGGTGGGAAGGAATTGGTCAGCCAAAATCCTCTTGAAATTTAAAGTAGGGGAGATCACTGACCCTGACGTAGTAAAGCTGAGAAAATGTCTATACGCCTCTCACAGCAAAATACTCCATCAGCATTCTGCTTGTTTCAGTATCACTAATGATTAAATTACCTGTAACCATTCTAACCAAAGCACCACCAGCTCAACTATTGATATATGTGTAATAGGAACAGATTGCAAGCTTCCATTCTGGGTTTTTTCTTTGTCATCTCAATTTGAAACTTTCTTGTCCATTTACTGGACCATACATCTGATTATATAACCTGATACTAATTTTAGAGAAAAGAAAAAAGTGTCAGTTTTGTGTTTTTTTAATCAAGGAAAATCAGGCTAATGTCCATCAAAGAAATAGGTGATGATTAATGGAAATTGACTATTAATTATGGTTTAATTAATTAATTATGGTTTTAAAAAGATAGAAGTTTATGGTCTTCGTATAAAAGTCTGAAGGTAGAAACCTAGATCTGCAACGGCAACTTTGATCCCCAAATATGTCAGGGGCCCAGGTTCCTTCCAGTTTTTTCTTCTGTTGGTCCAAAACTATGGCCCCAAAGTTCTGGTCCGAGACATATATTAGTAGCAAGGGAGGGGAATGAAGACTAAGGGGCTTGGATGCCCATGACACTGGTCTGTAAAGAAGGTTCCCAGAAGCTACCACCCACCTGGCACTTCCCCTTCTTTCCCATTAGTCAGAAGTTCATCACTTGGATACACCTAGCTACAAGGGAGTCTAAGAAACGCAGATTTTTTTCTGAATAGCCATGGACCCAGCCAAAAGCCCATCACTGATGAAAGCTATTTACTGGAAGTAATTTAACGTCTCAGCCGCAGAACAAAAGGGCATGATATATCATGTAGACAGGTTCTACACACTTCCACATACTATGCTAGTCAAGTCATTAGCCTTGCTATGAAAGTTTGAAGACAAAAGTAATAATTCACACTCAATACAATAATTTATGGATCATTTGAGAGCTGTAGATAAGACATAGCTCTCTATTAGTTCTACAGCATCTTAGGTATATATAACTATTTCTTTATCCCAACCTTTTCTGGGTTGATGATACTATAGATTCATGTTGGTGGGATAAATGTAGCCATTAGCACCTTAAACCAGCACCTTTAAACCTAGAGAGAAAAGTATATAGGCAGATCAGGGTCATATCTTTAGAGCATTCATTGAAGTTAATTCATAGCATCCTGTTTTGGAGAAATTTTGATCAGTGCTTTCATGTATGCTTTATATCATGCTTAAATAAAACATTTCAGTTATCTATATTCCTTCCTGTAAGATCTAGTGATATATGGGTACTCCTCAAACACCCATTTCATCTAAGTTAAGAGATTTCAGTAATACAGATTTGGGATTCAGTACTAATGGAGTAAATTGGAAAGTTCAAAATTTTATTAAGGAGGGTTGTATTAGTCACTCCCACCAGGTTCCTCTGTCCATGGAATTCTCCAGGCGTGAATACTGGAATGGGTAGCCATTCCCTTCTCTAGGAGATCTTCCTGACCCGGGGATAGAACCTGGGTCTCCTACTTTGCAGGCAGATTCTTTACGATCTGAGACGCTTTACCAATTATTTAGAGTAATTTACTCTAAGATTATCTCTGGCTCTTATATAGAAATACCCTAAAACCTCTGGAATTTAGACATCTTAGGTATTTCTGAATCGCAAATGGAAACCTGGTGATCATGCTCTAAGACTGAACCTGTCATTCCTAAAAAGGAAATGAATAACTAAACTTGAAGTGGAATCTTAAGGAAATAGTTTCCAATTCTTTCAGTTAAAATGAAACTACCTTTTCAGATAATATTTTCTGTAGAAAATTTCCATAGGTCCTTAAACATGACTAAACCCCCAAACCAGGGAAAAGCTAAAATTCTATCCTGACTCAAAGGCAGAATTCCACTACCTGAGTCACCTACAGCACCCTGGATTTGCTGAAAGGAGCTCCAGCCAAGGACTGGGCAGGTTTGGCCATGTTCTTTTATGAAATCAGTTGATGACACAGTCACAAGGACCACAACTCAAAGGTCACCGGTTGGGTTGATGCCAACCCTGGTAAGATCTCCTCCAAGCTGTACAGGGAACTGTAATCTCTCTAGGTATCAAAACACTCCTTTAGTTCAAACATCTATGTTGTCTGCCCATGGTAAAAGCACCACTTTCAGCTCTAGGCTTTTGTGATAGCTAAGGGTGTTTAGTCCACTTTGGCTCAGTTCTGTCCTTTCCTGGTATTTATGGAAAATCCAAGTTCATATTCAGCTGCATTTGCTCATTTTCTTTTAATCCTTTTTCTCTCTCTGGCTTGCTTCTAAATTAAGAATCATTCTTAAAACCACAGCATGAAAGTCAGCCTAAAGTAGCTGTCATCTAGAGGAGCCTGAGAATCTTAGACTCAAACCATGTTAGAGCTATAAAGGCATTTAAAGATCACCTCATCTAAACTCAGTTTAAAGGAGTTAGGGTGCCCACTTCAGTGCTCATAAGCAGAAATGCAATCAGACATGGACCTCAGAAATTTTCAATGCAACTTTGACCCAGTAATTACACATCTAGGACTCTAGTCTTCAGAAAAATCTGAAAAACATATAAAGACATTCATATACAAGCACTCTTCTCCAATTAATGAAGCAGCATATCAATAAAAAGATGATCTTATAAAGTGATGGGGTATGTGTAAGTGAAGGAAATTCAGAAAGAGAATGCCCAGGAGCTTATTTTCACAGTGGTTACCTCTAAGGAATACGATTGGTTGACCAATAGGAGAGGAGGAGGGCCATTCACATTTTATTTATATCCTCTTATTAATATATTTTTTCAATGAAACTGGTTAGGGGTAAAAAGAACACAGGTGTGATTCCCTAGCTCTCATGACCATCCTCTCATTGAAAGTATCAGTGTTAATGTTTTCCCTCCTTAATAAATATTTTTACCAGTTTGCCTCTTTCCCAATATTCAGATAATATAAGCATATTCAACATTCTTTCCTGTTGACTAATGCTAGAAATGTGAATTTTAAAGAAAGATTCAGTCTAATAGAAAATGATCTGTTTTCCCCACCAACATTCCCTGCAACCTATGGAGGTCATGTGGATGATGACATGGAAGTTGATAAAACTAGGCTCTTTCTTCTCTTACTGTGATACTCTGTCAATGAACTAGTTATGAACCTTTGCTTGAGAGTTTCTTTTGTTGAACCCTGCACATGGAGATGAGTCCTGACCATGGTAATATTCATATTGTAATTCAACTTTCCTCTGGGCTTACCCAACTGCACAGATAACAAGAACAACCCAGACTCAAGTTTCCCTGGTTCTTTCCATAGCCTGGGGTCATGGGACCTTTAACCCCATGAAAGCTAACTTTCAAATATTTCTGAGGATTCCTAGAAGGTGTCTTCCATGCGCTGCTGAGTAAGATCCCTCCACCAAACTAGTCTAAAGCTCTCCTGGCCATGTGATGGCGATCACTGTCCCCTACTTGGAATTCCATCTACTTTGGCAGCCAAAACCCTGGAAATCAGAGGTGTTCAAGTTGCTTGGCATTTTCTTTTAGGTAGGAGGTGTGCTTCCTCCTCCCAACCCCAACTCTGCCCAATCCCAGTGACGCTACCCAGCAGTGCAGCTTCTGCCCCAGTATGTTATAGAATTATTAGTGATTCAGAATTTCACTTTCTCTTTGTAGTTCCTTCCCCTCCCTTTCAAAGAACTCAGGCTTTCATTCTTAAATGTGTATTGCCGGCCTGCTCTGTGCAGACTTGTATAATATGTACAATGACAGATATTGCTGAGGACCCTGCGAGCATGGAATTTTCAGTCACTTCATGGAGAAAGACAATGAACAAGGAAATAAAAGCAAATAAATATATAACTGCAAATGGAGACAGGTGCAGTGAAGGAAACAGAGAAATAAGGAAACAACTCCTTTAGGTAGGATGGTCAGAAAAGACCTCCAAAGTAGTGCATGCGTCCTCAGTCACATCTGACTCTTTGCCACCCCATAGACTATGGCCCACCAAGCTCCTCTGTCCATTCTATTTCCCAGGCAAGATTACTGGAGTGGGTTACCATGCCATCCTCCCGTGGATCTTCCCAACCCAGGGATCGATTGAACCTGAGTCTCCTGTGTCTCCTGCACTGCAGGTGATTCTGTACCTTCCATTCTTTACCTTCCCCAGAGCCATCTGGGAAGCCCTCTGAAGAAGTGATAGTGTACGTAACAACTGAGACATTGAAATGCCTAGTTTGGGGAAAAGAAGAAGAGGAGATGGGGGAGAGAAGAGAAATAGGAAATGGAAAGTGGGGGAAGGGCTAACATCTTTTAACTATTTTAAAGCAAGAACATTCTAAGAGGTTTACATATATTATTTCCTTTAATCCTAACACAATCCTATGAAGCCGAATGACTGTTATCTCCACATCACAGATGAGGCAAATGAAGCATGAAAAGGGTAAGTAAGTAGAAAGGCAGAGCTTGAACCCAGGCAGCCTAAGACCCTAAGGGAAGAAAGACTTTGGGATATTTCAGTAACTTACAGGCCAGTGTGGCTGAAGCAGAAAGTGACAAGGGGAAACCGGCACGTGATGGAGATGGCAAGGCAGGCAGGACTAGACCGGGCATGGTACATGTTCTTATTGCATTCCGTGAGCTTTTCATGGTTAGCAATACTCAAAAGGAACTGTACTGTACTGAGGAACCAGCTGTGGGCATGAGAATTACTTATATTCTTTTTGTATGCAGAGGTATTAGGAAATGAGCACACTTCCCTTCTGTTGTGACTAAGAAAGGACACTTAAGATCCTGGAGAATGAATTACACTTTCTGGCACATATGTTGACTTGACATTTAACTTAGAAAATTGCAGCGTCTCCCAGTACTTACCTGCAGCAACTCATCCCCTGTGTTATAGGATTATGGTGGGGGCCAAATTAAGAGCAATCTGCTTGGGGTTGAATTCTGAGTTAATAAACATAGAGATGAGGAAGAGCAAGAAGAGGAGCCAGTTGTCAGAGTGAGCTAACCCTCTGCAGGCAACCAGGAGTTCTGCCTCAATGTGATCAGCTCTGAACAACAGACTTTGCTCATGGCCACAGGCCACCCCCTGGATCTTCTCTTTATGCCACCTTACTTGGGCAATAAGCCCTGGAGATGAAGATGTACTGGTGCACCCAGTACAGAATAAGAATGAAAAGGGGTGAAGTGACCTCTTTTCAAACTCCAGTGAGTTATATCAATGGGAAGAAAGAAAAAAAATGCCATCTTTCCATCCATACGATCAGCTTTTTGTTTTCTTGCTCTCCTAAATCCTTTTAGAGAATTCCTCCATCTCACAGGAAAACCCAAATTTGCACCCCCCCCCACCCCAAATGAGAAGATGAACTCAGTCTAATCACATAAGCTTGAGCCTAACCTCAGCTCTAGTCACATAAATTAGGAAGATCAGACAGGGGATTTCCCAAATACTGTTTGCTTGCAGTGATGAACCCTTATTGGTTAGAGTGTTCTTCCTTCTTGTTGAATAGTGTAGTCATCCATCCGCCATGCCCCCCTCTCCAGCAGGCCCTGTTTCTGTTTGGGGATCCATGTGATTCCTGGAAGACTGATTCCATCTTGGTGGGAAGGAGGGAATACGTGGCCTGGGCTAAGCCATCAGCACATCTATCCCTCATCACCTTGACTGTGACTGAGCCAGTTCATTCAGGAAGACCCCCAGGACTTTTGCTGAAATTGCAAGATGAAGCTTCCCCATCCCTCCTGCTGTATTTGAACTGGAAGCCCTGGAGTTAGAGCCACAAGGGGCCCACAAGAGGAGCCTGACTTAGGAGAGCATCAGTTCAGTTCAGTTCAGTTCAGTCACTCAGTCATGTCCGACTCTTTGTGGCCCCATGGATCGCAGCACGCCAGGCCTCCCTGTCCATCACCACCAACTCCTGGAGTTTACTCAAACTCATGTCCATCGAGTCAGTGATGCCATCCAGCCATCTCATCCTCTGTCAAAATTGATAGGGAAAAGAGGGAAGATCTAGGTCCTGGATGACATCACTGAGATGCAGGACCCCACCCTACCAGAAACCTGGACTTTTCAGGGACATGAGTTGATTAAATTGAGTTCAACAAAAATTCACTGAGTGACAACTTACAAGTCAGATATGGTATCAAACACTTAGAATACATGAAGTAGACAAGAATCACTGTCCTCATTCAGGAGACATAGACAATAAACATACAAGTAAACTGGTAGTGTGTTAGAGGGTGAAAGACGCTGTGGAAAACGGAAAAGAAGAGCAAGGTGGGGGGGGTGGTGGAGGGAGACAGGGTCTCTGTGGTTTAAACTGGAATGAGATGTGTCTCTTTCTTACTTGCTGTCTATCTATTGCTTGCAAATGAACACCTTGTGCATGCATGCTCAGTTGCTCAGTTGTATCAAACTCTGCTACCTCATGGACTGTAGACCACCAGGCCCCTCCATCCATGGGATTCTCCAGGCAAGAATATTGGAGTAGGTTACCATTTCCTTCTCCAGGGGATCTTTCCAACCCAGGGATGGAACCCGAGTCTCCCGCATTGGCAAGCGGATCCTTTACCACTGAACTGCCTGGGAAGCCCCAAATAAACATCTTGCTGTGCTGTGCTTAGTAGCTCAGCTGTGTCCAACTCTTTGCAACCCCATGGACTGTAGCCTGCCAAGCTCCTCTGTCTATGAGAATTCTCCTGGCAAGAATACTGGAGTGAGTTGCCATCCTTCCTCCAGGGGATCTTCCCTACCCAGGGATTGAGCCCAGGTCTCTTGCACTGCAGGTGGATTCTTTACCATCTGAGCCACCAGGGGAGCCCAGATAAACACCTTAGAACAAATACTTGAAATACTCCCAAGCCCACCCAAGAAAATATGGAGATGCAGAAATTATAACAGACACCCCAAAGAAATAAAAGGAAGGTTAATTATATTTGTCTAAGCATTAAGAGGGGGAAAACATATCTGAATTCGGGATAAAGATTGAACTCATTCATTTCAAAACACAGATCCACATTTGGGGATGTGGGGAAACCCTTGAAACACTTTCATTTCAAACCTGTAGCACTTTTATATAAGGGACAATAGTTTCCTGAAGCAGCAAGATTCTTGTACTCCCACTGTTCATGCTTCGTGACATACAAAAATAGTCATTTATCTCTGTTTCCAATTTTGATTGATGGAAAATGCAGCAAATGAATGTCAACAGTGCTTCATAACTTAAGATGTTAGATTCTATGATTCATTTCCCCAGGGACCAATTTGTAATAACTATGATAAAGCCAAACTTTATCACAGAACTAAGCTAAAAGCTAAGAAGCAAGAAAGCAAAGAAGAAAGAATGAATGAGAGAGAGAGCAAATTACCTTAATATAGAGACATCTGCTCCCACCCTCCTTTCTGAGTACGTGGCTAGTGGCTTCCTGTAAAGGAAACTTTTTGTCGACTCTTGTCTTTGTTAGTTAAGACTGGCATTCCCCCCTTGTACTACTGTGCAGTGTTGTGTGAAAGAAGAAACCATCACCATAGAGACTCTGGTCACTTGAACACTAGTCAGGGTGGCAGATACTCTGTCTTTTACCACAGCACTTGCTTTTCAGCGGGTATCTGTTTGCAGGCTGCATGTTTTTAGATCCAATTCCAGACAAACTAAAGTTATGCTCTGATAATGCCAAAAGATATTTATAGCCATGACTAAATTGGTATAGTGGGTTTTCATGCAAATGCATTGTGCCCTTACCAGTTTCAGATATCAGGCACCAACTTTCCCTAGATGCCTCAGAGTTTAGCCTCAGTGAAGCTAAACTGTGGAACCTGGTAGGCCGAGCCAGAGAGAAGGGATGGGTTAGGGAGACAAACAGAAGGTTTCCTCCCCCTCAAAGTCTTTTCCAAAAACCTAAATGATGAAAAAGCACCTGACCCACTTCAGGAAGACACATTGACACTAGAATGGTATTGTTTCTATGTTTGTGAAAAGAGGCATCTTCAATCATTGGAAAAGGAAAGATTATTCAACAGATCATGTTGATACATTGGTCAGTCTTTTGGTAAAAGAAGATCCTCCCAACCTACCATTAAGTTCCCAGTGGCTTCCAGAAAATTGCAGAGGAAGGTAAACTGCCAAACTCATTCTATGAGACCACCATCACCCTAATATCAAAACCAGACAAAGATGCCACAAAAAAAGAAAACTATAGGCCAATATCACTAATGAACATAGATGTAAAAATCCTCAATAAAATTCTAGCAAACAGAATCCAACAGCATATTAAAAATATCACACATCATGACCAAGCAGGCTTTATCCCAGGGAGGCAGTATTCTTCAATATTCACAAGTCAATCAATGTGATACACCACATTAACAAATTGAAAGATAAAAACCATATGGTTATCTCAATAGATGCAGAGAAAGCCTTTGACAAAATTCAATGTCCATTTATAATATTAAAAAAAAAAACCCTCCAGAAAGCAGGCATAGAAGGAACATGCCTCAACATAATAAAAGCCATGTGTGATAAATCCACAGCAAACATTTTCCTCAATGGAGAAAAATTGAAAGTATTCCCCATAAAGCCAGGAACAAGACAAATGTGCCCACTCTCACCACTACTATTCAACATAGTTTTAGAAGTTTTAGCCACAGCAATCAGAGAAGAAAAAGAAAGGAAAGGAATCCAGATTGGAAAAGAAGAAGTAAAACTCTCACTGTTTGCAGATGACATGATCCTCTACATAGAAAACCCTAAAGATACCACCAGAAAATTACTAGAGCTAATCAATGAATATACTAAAGTTGCAGAATATAAAATTAACACACAGAAATCCCTTGCATTCCTACACACTAACAATGAGGAAACAGAAAGATAAATTAAGGAAATGATTCCATTCACCATTGATGAAAAGAATAAAATACTTAGGAATAAATATACCTAAAGAAACAAAAAACCTATGTATAGAAAACTATAAAACACTTATGATAGAAATCAAAGATGACACAAATAGATGGAGAAATATACCATGTTCACGGATTGGAAGAATCAATATAGTGAAAATGAGTATACTTCCCAAAGCAATCTATAGATTCAATACACTCCCTATCAAGCTACCAATGGTATTTTTCACAGAACTGGAACAAATAATTTCACAATTTTTATGGAAATACAAAAAACATCAAAGACCCACAGCAATCTTGAAAAAGAAGAATGGAATTGGAGGAATCAACCTGCCTGACCTCAGGCTATACTATAAAGCTACAGTCATCAAGACAGGATGGTACTGGAACAAAGACAGAAATATAGATCAATGGAACAGAATAGAAAGCCCAGAGATAAGTCCACACACCTATGGACACCTTATCTTCGACAAAGGAGGCAAGAATATACAACGGAGAAAAGGCAATCTCTTTAACAAGTGGTGCTGGGAAAACTGGTCAACCACTTGTAAAAGAATGAAACTAGAACTCTTTTTAACACCATACACAAAAATAAATTCAAAATGGTTTAAAGATCTAAATGTAAGACCAGAACTATAAAACTCTTAGAGGAAAACATAGGCAAAACTCTCTCTGACATAAATCACAGCAGGATCCTCTATGACCCAGCACCCAGAGTAGTGAAAATAAAAGCAAAAATAAACAAATGGGACCTAATTAAACTTAAAAGTTTTTGCACAACAAAGGAAACTATAAGCAAGGTGAAAAGACAGCCTTTGGAATGGGAGAAAATAATAGCAAATGAAGCAATTAGCAAAGAATTAATCTCAAAAATATATAAGCAGCTCATGCAGCTCAATACCAGAAAAATAAATGACCCAATCAAAAAATGGGCCAAAGAACTAAACAGACAATTCTCCAAAGAAGACATACAGATAGCTAACAAACACATTAAAAGATGCTCAACATCACTCATTATCAGAGAAATGCAAATCAAAACTACAATGAGGTACCATCTCACACTGGTCAGAATGGCTGCTATCAAAAAGTCTACAAACAATAAATGCTGGAGAGGGGCTGGAGAAACCTTCTTACACTGTCAGTGGGAAAGCAAATTAGTACAGCCTCTATGGAAAACAGTGTGGAGATTCCTTAAAAAATTGGAAATAGAGCTGCCATATGACCCAGCAACCCCACTGCTGGGCATACACACCAAGGAAACCAGAATTGAAAGAGACACGTGCACCCCAATGTTCATCACAGCACTGTTTACAATAGCTAGGACATAGATGTCCATCAGCAGATGAGTGGATAAGAAAGCTGTGGTACATATACACAATGGAATATTACTCAGCTATTAAAAAATGCATTTGAATCAGTTCTAATGAGGTAGATGAAACTGGATCCTATTATACAGAGTGAAGTAAGTCAGAAAGAAAAACACTGATACAGTATATTAATGCATATATATGGAATTTAGAAAGATGATAACCATGACCCTATATGTGAGACAGCAAAAGAGACACAGATATAAAGAACAGACTTTCGGACTCCGTGGGAGAAGGCAAGGGTGGGATGACTTGAGAAAATAACATTGAAACATGTATATTATCATATGTGAAATAGATCACCATTCCAAATTCGATGCATGAAACAGGGCATTCAAAGCTGGTGCACTGGGGCAACCTGAGGGATGGGATGGGGAGAGAGGTGGGAGGGAGATATAGGATGGGGGACACGTGTACACCCATGGCTGATTCATGTCAATGTATGGCAAAAACCACTGCAATATTGTAAAGTAATTAGCCTCCAATTAAAATAAATTAATTAATTTTAAAAATTCCCAGTGGCTGGCACCCCAGGACGCATGCACAGAAATGCACACACACACACACACACACACACACAGACAGCAAAGAAATCTAATTGTATACATGCAAAAAAAAAAAAAAGGCTGAATATTTGATCACTGGTGATGAAAGGATTCTAGGAGTCATGCAAGAAATCTCAAGGAAAATGAGGACAGACCCAATCATATGAAAATACTAACTTAAGAATGTATGATTAAAAAAAAAAGAAAGAGGAAAATACAAACATCTAAGCAGAGAGGAAATTCTTCAGTGAATATCATAATAATCTGACATCTTTAAAACATAGTGTATAAAAAGTGATTGTAAAAACATGAAAATTCTAGAATAAAAATGGGCAAAGGACACCAAACAATTCACAACAGAGCAATACAAGTGAATTTAAAAATAGATGAAAAAATGTCCATCTCAAGATTTAAGGCAAAATTGAGGGGAAACTTTCTTAATACCAAGTTAGCCAAAAAATCATTTCTAATACTGCTGATAACAATACAATCAAACAGGAAATTTCATTCACTACTAGTAGGAATGTACAACTTTCTGGAAAACAATCTGTGTTTTCTCAAGAGGGCTCAAAAATGTTTATATCCTTTGACCTAGTAATCCTACTTCCAAGAATTTATCATCAGAAAGTAATTTTAAAATTCCAAGATAAAATTCCAAATAATAACTGCTTGTGAAAACCAGAAGCACCCAAAAATGTCCACTATTCATTTCAAGGGGCTTCCCAGATAGCACAGTGGGAAAGAATCCACTTGCAAATGTAGGAGCTGCAAGAGATATGGGTTCAATCCCAGGGTTGGGAAGATCCCCTGGAGGAGGAAATGGCAACCCACTCCAGTATTCTTGCCTGAGAAATTCCATGGACAGAGGAGCCTGGCAGGCTACATTCCATGGGGTTGCAAAGAGTCATACTCATTTAAGTATCTTACTGAGCACCTAATATGTATCAAACATTGAGCTAGAACAGAATCCACACACAAAATAGACATGGCCCTCATCCTTGCAGAACTTACAATCTGGGTGGAGAAAAGTAGTTAACCGAGTAGTTACGACATTTGCTACAAGACCTCAGAGGAGAGGGAACCTAACCAGAGGAAGTGACATTTAATCTAAAATGAGAAAAATGTGTGAAGATGGGGATGATAGAAGGAAGAACATTTCAGCAAAAGAAAACAGAATATGCATGACCTGGAGGAAAAACCGACTAGAGAGTCTGGAAGTTCAGTAGAGCTGGAGCAGTGGGGCAGGAGCCCATTAAAAAGTTTAGATTTTATCCTAAAAGCAATGGTTTGAAAATTATGTCACATTCAATAGATAAACACTTAAGTTATTAGGAGAATAGTTTCCATGTTGTTTATCATATGTTGTTTGTTGTTTTTTTGTTGCTTAGTCACTAAGTCGTGTCTGATTCTTTGCAACTGCAGCCCGCCAGGTTCCTCTGTCCATGGGATTCTCCAGGCAAGAATACTGGAGTGGGTTGTCATACCCTCCTCCAGGGGATCTTCCCAACCCAGGGGTGGAACCCATCTCTCTTATGTCTCTTGTATTGGAAGGTGTGTTCTTTACCACTAGCACCACCTGGGAAGCCCAGGGAAGCTCTGAGGGGACTCAAAAGAATACCAAAGGTAATTTTACACTCTTCACCTTCCCAAGCACATGGAAGTCTGCAGATCCAGGCTTTGCTCATCTTCCCCTCCTTGAGCAACTCTCACCCTTCCCTTCCAACTCAACGTAGAGAGTAGTTGTGTTTCTAAGTGTTTCTAACAGTTTCTAAGTGTTTCTAAGAGAACCAAGACTCTATTGGCAGAGTCAGGCCTAATAGAAACCAAACTAGAATTGCTTTCCTGGGGAAGGAAAAGACAGATGTGAGGGACTGGGTTCCATCAAAAAGAGATCTTTCCAGATTGGGAGAATGGCTGTAATGGTGATAAGGGGAGCTAAGTGTTCAATATTAGGTACCAGGTCTTGAATCCCTTAGCAAAGATGTGAAAATCTACCCAGTGGGAGGACATTCCCATTTCTGTGTGTATCACCAGGGAAGCCCACATCCCTGGGTTTAGCCTGTGTCAGGCTCCAGGGTGACAACGATGTGTGTGTGTGTGTGTTTATATCTCTAAGAGAGTGATAGAATCATCTGAAAATACAAGGGAGGTTAACTTATCCAAAGAACTTTTGGTGAGTGTGGTCAAGACAGACTTCTGACTTAGAAATGGAATCTGTGATCCATGCAGGATGCTTATGAAAAAAAAGAAAAGAATGTTGATCCTCTGTTACAAATAATATAAATGTTTTATAACCGAAAAGTTTGTTTATGAAGAGCTTGTAAAAATTAAACCAAAAAAACAGCAAATTATATAAAGAGTATATTGCCAGCTTTGCTTAAAATATGCACACACACACATGCACACAGAGTCAACAAAATACAAGAATATAGGCTATTAATGGCAGTTATCTCCAAGTGACCTTTCTCCCCTCTGCTTTAAAGTATGTTCCAAACTGCTGGATAAGTATATATATATATATATATATATATATATATATATATATATGCTTTGTATATATTTTAATCATTTAGAAATGTTAAGATCTGAATAAGATAAACCTAGTTTAGTTTTTGGCCTATAGTAGTACTACATAAGTAACATTTATCAATAAATGAAGCAACTTCATCACAAGAGTGTACACAGATTGTGAAAACTATTCAAATTTTTTTGCAGTCTTGTCACTACTTGTGTTTTCAGGCCTGAGAAACAGGGACACAAATTTATACTTACTTTCTTTTTTAGATTATTAGTCATATGACAATTTAGCAAAATGAATTAAGAACATTCTATCTAAAAAAATTAAAAACTTCACTTCCAAGGTCCTTTTTATCTAAGCTAAAGATAAAAAAATCATCAAGGAGGTGCCACAGTTATCTGGTTAAATTGACAACCAGTTGAGACCTATGGATGGTTGTCTACAAGTTCAGAAACAGGAAACAGTGCTTGTGCTGCTTGCCAGGGCATACAAATCGAGGTCATTGTAATGTAGGAAATCAAGATCAGAGGATGAGCAGCGGTCTTTGAGAACAAAACAGTCCTTGGTGAGAAACAGTGACGTGAAGTTGTGTTTATGTGAACACAAGCCCTTCTCATCCCAAGTCTGATGACTGGAGTGTTTTCTTTCCCCCCTCAACAATGTTATGGTCAAATGACATCGTGATATTTGTTGTGGAAGCATGTTTGTCACTAATAACGTATCAAGCAGAGGTCTTGATATGATCTGCAGCTGATCAGTTGATTAAGGTTTCACCTGCCCGGAAAAGCCTGGCCACAGCCTGCCACAGACTTGCCAAACGTGACGTACAGAAGAGTCCTTGCCGCAGTGGGAGTACGCAGGCCTGAAAAACACACCTGATTCCATCCCTCTCCATGGCAACAGAGTCAGATAATAACCATCCATCAGCAGGAAGAGGGTGATCCCATGACAGCAGGAGTTTTCGAGGGCAATGCATGAACAACAACACCCCCGCAACACGTTTGTTTTGGTGGTAGACATGGATGCACAGCCAGGCGAGGCTGCCAGAGGAGCTTTCAGAGGGAACCCAAGATTCCTGCCCTGGAAGAATGAAAAAGATGTAAATGTTCCCTGTTTCCTGGGAGGAGGAGGGCAAATTGGTATCTGCTGAGTTGGAGCCTCTCATATTTATCAGATGAACTGAATACTTCCCTTCTAAACCTCCCAACACCTTACACAGAACTTCAAATCTCTTCCATTTAAGCTTGTTAGTTGTAAGTAGAAGAAATCAGGGAAGAACCTGGAGGAAAACTAAATGGGAGAGAAAAGGAGTCATCTATTGTGTACCCTCCCCTAGGGCAAGGCGAGTCCCTTACTCACTGGAGCTCTTTCTATTGGCCTTTACTAGGGGCTGTTTGGGATTTCGTTGGCTTGTTTGCTTGGGTGTTTATCTCCTCTACATTTCTCGAGGGCAGTCCTACCATCTCTTTTTCATCTTTGTATCCATGTTACCTGGCATGGAACAGAAGCTTAATCAATATTTACCAGTTGCTAGGGGCGATGCTGGTGATAGTTATATGAAGTACAGCTAAGTGATAGGACATTCTCCTAGCCTTAGACAGTTGTGACATTCTCTGGGAAATTCCAGTCCAGATCTTGGACCCTCTAGTCAGGCTACTCAAGAGTGGGACATCTCCTATTGTCCTCCCTAAAAAAGATGCACAAACCTTATAGTTTACAGAATGGACTCTGGAGCCAGATGACCCAGACTAGAATCCTGGCTCCACTTCCAGCTGCGTGAGCTTGAGTAAGTTACGTACCTTCTCTGTGCCTCTGTGCTGAAATGAACCCATAAGAGTGGCGCCTGGTACCCTAGATGAACTCTTGTAAGTTGTCACTATTTCCAGTATTGTTTCTCAATTTTAGGGAGAGAAAATTCCAGGTGATGAGAGCCTTCTGCTTTAAATTTTGCATTTCATATGTAACTTATCCCCTGGGAGCCCCTGCCTGGATGGAAGATGAATCAGGTATCTAAGCTTCTTCCTTAAAGCTATCGGTTCAGCCACTGCCAATCCCCAGGGGGACCTATGAGACCCTTACTAAACTCCTGCAAATGTATAGTTCAGTCACTTCAGAAGGAAAGATAAATGGTCCAAATCAATCAATCCATTGTAAACTGTACATAAGGTATTCAGTTTCCCTTGAATCAGTATCATCTCCTTACCAGATGTGATTGCTAATTATCGTCTGGAACCTTGTCAGATACCATGCATGGCAGGAACTACAAACAACAAGCACCCAAAAGGCTGAGAGGACCTAAAGCCAAGTTGGAGATGCAACGTGAATACTGGGTGAATAACAAACATACAGGTCCAGAGAGTGGTTCTGTTATGCAACCCCTCCCAACACACACACATACACACCGTGCAGTGTTCCAAGGACACTTTAAAACTTAAATGATACATAAGGAATTTGATAAAGTTCACTCTCAAACCCAGTGAAATAAGGTCACCCATAACTACAAACCAGCAGCAAAATATTGTCTGGGGAAAGAACTCTGACTGCCCTTCATTTCAACCACCACCTTGAGCACATTGTCTTGGAAGTGCAAAAAAAGAAGGCAGGGAAAGAGAGAGATGGGTTACCGTGGTGATGATTTCCAGATGAGGAGAATCAAAGTATTGGAAATTTCTACTAAGAATTTTAAGTCACCGGGACAGTTGCCTTTCTTATCTGGGGTTATATTCCTACTGTGTCGCTGCAGTGTGAGAAAGGAAGAGGAGTCGGTTTCCCATGTTATCATATTATAGTACATTTGTCACAGCAAATGAATCAATATTGATGCATCATTCTCTTGATTTTTCCACAATAGCTCTTTTTCTGTCCCAGGATCCCACCCAGAACACCATGTAACATTTAGTTGTCTAATATCTCCTTAGGCTTCTCTTGCTATGAGAGTTTCTCAAATTTTCCTTGTTTTTGATAATCTTGAGAGGTTTACTCGTCAGGTATGTTGTAGAATGTCCCTCCGTTGATATGTCTGATGTTTCCCCTGTGATTAGACTATGCTTAGTCACTTCATCATGTCCAACTCTTTCCAACCCTATGTACTATAGCCCGCCAGGCTCTTCTGCCCCATAGAATTTTCCAAGCAAGAATACTGGAGTAGGTTGCCATTTCCTTCTCCATGGGATCTTCCTGATCCAGGGATTGAAGCCACATCTCTTACCTCTCCTGCACTGGCAGGCGGGTTCTTTACCACTAGCGCCACCTGGGTGATACACTAGGTGAGTATATTTCTGCAAGGAAGACCACAGTGGTTAAGTGCACTATCCTATCTTCTTAAGGATGCTGCATACTGTAACTCACCTTCCCACCATGAGGAGGTTCTTTGCAGGTCTAAAGTAAACCCCTTTTGTCAGGCAGTGGTTCTCTGACAGTGCTCCCCAGATCAGAAGTATTGGCATCATCTAAACAACTTGTTAAAAATGTAAATTCTTCACCTGGTCACAGACTCACTGAATCAGCAACTCTGGGGGTGGGGCGCAGTCATCTATGTTTGAATAAGCCATCCAGGTGAATATGATGCACCTGAAGTTTAAGAAGCACAGTGTTGGAGGCTGCCTGACATGTTTGGCTCCATGAACAGTAGAACGCTTCTCAAGCTCACCCATGGAGCCCATGGCTCTCAACCTTGCTGTATTTCATGAATAGCTATCACCACACAGCACCCCCAGAGACTCTGACTGATTGCAAGTTTACATAGGGTTGAGGGCTCCTGCATCTGGCCCTCTGCTGAGAGTAGCCCATCTCCCCCTTCTAATCACATTTTCCATTCCTTTCACGAACTCCTCCTTTGCCACCTCAGACTTCGGAAGAATGGATCAATCAGTAGCTTTATTTCTTAGAAAACATCAAACAAGATTAAATACTGTAGAATTTCAGAGCTGGTAATAGTTATAAAGGTCAACTAGTTGAGTGACTTTAAAGTTTTTTTTGTTGTGTTTTTTTTTTTTTTTTTTTTTTGAGCAGCTCTCTTTCTTCAAAGGAAATCTTATGGGGAAACCCAATATTAAAAAAAGAAAGTTGAGCTGCTCTGATGAAGAGTGAGGGGGATGAATGATGCTTCTGGTCCTCCTGGCACAGGGGGCCCTCACTGGCCAAGTTCAACCTTCCCAGATGATGGTTGTCCATCTTATCCTTGACCACCTCTAGTGATCAAAGCTTCTTTACCACTAAACTACTTCCATTTTCAGTACAGCTCAAAGTTTTTCAAATATTCTTCTTTCCTTTGAGCCCAGATAAGCCTTCATATCACCCCTTAGCACTAGTGCTGATTCTTTTCTTGAGGTGAAGCAAGGAGACCTAGTTCATTTTCCATTTGAAGGCTTTTCTCATTTCACAATCAGGCCTACTGCCCCCTCAACAGGGTTTCTCAGCTCAACTCATCTGAGGAGCTTTTAAAACTCCTGGTGTCCAGATTGCACTTGAAATCCAGATAAATTCAAAGTGTCTCAGGAATACACAAGGCACAGCCCTGGCTGATAATAAGAGTCGGTGCCATAGCCTCTGCTGCCCAAGGCAAATATTGGCCACCTCTTCTACCTGATCCTTAGTTGACATCATTTTATAGTTTCTCACCATCCTCTTTGCCTTCTTCTCAGAGTACTGCATCGTCCAGGTTCAAACATAGGTCATAACAGCACAATAATTTGTACCATCTGTTTTTGTAGAAACTGAAAGAAAGTGAAAGTGTTAGTCATTAAGTCATATCTGACTCTTTGCAATCCCATGGATAATAACTCAACAGGCTCCTCTGTTCATGGGATTCTCAAGGCAAGGATACTGAAGTAGGTTGCCATTCCCTCCTCTAGGGAATCTTCCCGACCAGGGGATTGAACCTGGGTCCCCCGCATTGCAGGCAGATACTATACCATCTGAGCCACCGGGGAAGCTGAATGTAAAAACTGTCTAAAGGCTGGGTTGATATGATAGCAAATGCTTCCTTGCCCAAGGAAATTACAGTCAACCAATGACGTCCTACTCACCCATTTCTGATCAGACATAGCCCTCCTACCTTTCTCTAAGCAAGCTTGAATTTGATGAAAGGGAGCAACCTTCACCTTCACAGCTAGTATAACCACTGTCTTAGTTATAGGAGAGGTAGATGGTGTGATGACTTTGGTGAATGACCCAAAGCAACTCCACCCAAATAGCCCAGTTCTTTGGTATGGATTACTCTCTCCTCCTCTATCCCCAAACCTATTAGCAAATAACTAATAGGTTATCAAATAACTATAGGTTGTCAAGTTTACCAGCCTCTCTCTGAGTCCTCTTAGGCAGAATTTCCTGAGCAAAGCTAAAATCATACAGGCTAGGAGCCAAGGAGTTTTGCTAGAAAGGGAGTGGGTAAAGCTCACTTAGAGGAAGCTTTGAAGTATCTCTATTCTCCAAAGCCAATAGCAATTACTTGTCTCCACCAGGCTGAAGAACATATTTCATCTGTTCCTATCTCCATGCGTTAACTTCTCTTTATTGAGTGACTCATAGCCATCAAGTCTAAGGAAGCATGAAGGGGATAACATCTACGTAAAAACTGGTTTCCACCAACCGCTCTAGGCTGCAGAGTGTTATTGAGATAAACATAGTAACTGTGTTGAAAGCTTCATCTCAAACCCACATGTTCCATCCTCATTTGGACCCTCAATTCTCCCCTGTAATTATTTTGTCTTACTTAACTCACCACCCCCATGCCCTACACCAGTGTCTCAGAACCTCCTTCCAAAGCTCCAGCTTTCTCATCTCTAACATGGGGATAATTATAGCATCTACTTAGTAAAGCCATTCTGAGTGTTAAATGAAAATAATGAGCATATGATTATAAACACATGATATCATAAGTACCTAATAA